>NW_025813481.1:4188649-4388649 GCF_021976095.1 Xenia sp. Carnegie-2017
CACTGTAAACAGTCTTCATAACGCTTACAGGCCTTGGTCTTCCGAAACAAACGATTCTTCGGCAAACTGGTTTTGGAGTAAATCTTGTGTTTCAATTTCAGAAGATATTTTTGCGCTGCCAAAACACCATCGACAGAGCATAAATAATTTCGTTTTGCCAGTTTTTCACCAATATGACAACATTTGCGATTTTCAACATTTGCTTGGCATTTGGATCGGAAGCATTTCTTGTTTGCTAGAAAAAAAAGTTAACAGTATATTAATATGGTGATATTTGAAAAGGGCAAAGAATATTGTTGTTTCTCATTGTGTTTGTATTGAACGAATGTAACTAAGGCTCGTTTCAAACGTCAAAGTTTTCATATCCTGAACGTTTTATAGCTATATTCACAAGAAGATTATTTTTATCATCTTTTGTCGTAAGCGCAATTGGCATATAAAACGTTTTGTAAAACCGAAACATATAAGGCCTTTTAAGTTGTGAGAGATGAAGTTACTCTCAAATTCTTTCTAATTTTAAAGCAACAACACAGCAGCTCAGGAAGCAAAATAACAAAGAGAGAAAGAGTGTTTGAGCAATGAAAAGCAATATTACCGACCGGATGATTATGTTGATATATTTAGTCATTCGCTCTTACGCACAAGTATCTTAACTTATAAAAACATCTTGTTCTTTGTAATAAAGACAGCGTGTGTATCTTTCCTGTGTCTGTGTGTACTTTCGTAGAATATTTCCGAAAGCCACTTGGTATTTATGTAAAGGACGATGTCAGAAGACAAAAGCCTTTTCCGTTGCTTTCTGTGATACGAAACATTTTCTTCACCGAATTTCATTTTAAAGAGAGCATAGACGTGTACAGCTTGTGGTGGTTTGGTCAATAAACATGAAAAAAACTCCATTTTGCTTTAAATCGCTTTTATTGTAAATTTGATGTCGTATCACATTTCTTCATGTCTTCCACCGAATAACCAAGGATGACGAGGATATTAGCTAGAGTTCAAAGCTGTTTTTTTCAGTCACGCATGTCTGCTTGACAAACCGCAAGACTGAAATAATTAGCGTATCCATGAGACAAAGTCAAATAAGTTGATGTTATTTGAATTTGCATTAAGACTCTTCTGTCTCCCGATCTGACGACAAGCGGTTATTATTGGCCGAAAGATAATTTTGTTGTTCATGTGATTGGAAAATATTTCTTTCTGAAACATATAATTGTAACTGATCATATCTCTTGAAAAATATTTTCATCGCTTAAATTCATTAATGCGATGAAACACAACTGCGTTCTGATCATTTAGCAAGTCAAATTGAATTTCAAAAAATAATACTGCAACCTTTCCATTTTAAGGATTCTGTTCAAATTGTCTTGAATTATTTAACGTTTTGATGTTTTCAGATAAGCTCAACATCTCAATCGTAGAAATGGTATAAAACAAGTATCTTTCAGCTGATGCAACTATTCATCTTTACTAATGCGTAACCCTTATTGAATGAATTGAAATCATCATAACGAATTTTCTGTTGATAACTAAATCATAATGAGACATCTCTTAGACAAAACATGTTAACACTAAAACCACGATTAAGTTCCAGACATTCATCAAAATCAAACATATTTGCAAATGGTATACGAGAATTGTCGGGATTTGAATTGATCATCACCATAAAGAGCAATGAATAGCTGAACAACGCAAGACAATTTTTCGAGATTGATAAGTTGACGACCAGCTACTCTTTTTACACACGACAATAATTAAATCAAAGTTTTTGTAACAGCTGTGACGCTTGCTTCAAAGATCTCGCGTAAATTTTAAGCACGTTGCAATGAATGAAAATGAAAAAAGTAGGCCATTTAGCAAACGTACAACAAACACAGATTCTGATTCAAAATTATAACTTCGATATTGTTTCTGTAGATGTAAACACTGTCGTTACAGTCAGCATCAATAACTACAAGTGAATCAAAGAACAATTGTATGCTTACATATAAAGCACAACCATAACTTATCATCATATGAACAAATCCTTAATGGACAAATCGCAATGTATGGAAATAATAATGAACAGTTAGCTTATTATTCGAAGATAAACAAGATTATAATAACTTTTACGAATTCTAACCTTTCATGGTCGACTTTGCATGGACAGAAAGAGCGACAACAATTACAGCTAATACGATAATTCCCAGACGCTTAGCCATTATTCAAATTCTCGATCTTCGCAACGTAAGTCTCCAGAAACGCAGTTTCTTTTGAAAAACCAGCAATACTCAGTGTATGTACAATTAGACACTTGACACCCTAAGAGCAGGATTTCAACGACTTGTGACTGATGCGTTTCTATTTTTAATAAGCATATAAACAGTTCGTTGCCTGAGTTTTGTTCAAAGCAAATGACTTGTGACCGCCTTTATCACGGCTGTTCGTAAAACATCAAAGAGATCAAGGCCAAGATACTTTGGCTATTTCCAACAATCAAAAAACCGTTTTAAGTTTGTGTTTAACTACACAATTCATTAAATATACTGTACACACGACCTAGAGGATAATCTTAGAACTCTACCAGTTTAAGCAACACAGTCAACACTTGTAGAAAGTTGATTATGATGCTCAGCAACCAACCATGTCAGTTAATGAAATAAACAACACTATAAATAAGATGTGAATAATCGCTGTTGCTTCGCATGTATGTGCATAAATTAATAATTAAATGTATCGAGTTAAACAAGAACTTTTCAAGCACTGCAAAATGCAAACACAGACAAGAATTTAGAATATCTGTCAGTTATACAATAAAACTGAAGTCAGTGAAATGAAATCAATTCACAGAGTTGGAAAGCGAATATAATTGAAAGAAACTTCTTCGTTTTCTTTCATATAGCAAACTGTGAAGATTGTTAGTTTTATGAAGTTCAGATGATCTAAGATTCTAGCCATTTCTTCTAGGTAGAGTAATGAACGAGACAGTTAGATAAATTTACGGCAAGGGAAAGATTGTAATATTAGAGCCTAGTGTCTAGTGAAACCAACTGTACAAGGTCAAATATCTCTGAAAACTAAAAGATTAAAGGTTTGTCTACATGTAATTTGAATGATAATAGTTGTCAATCTCTAAAATATGGAAAAACACTTGTAGTAGCTACCTTCTTTGAAGCATTCTACACATATATAAAACAGCAACGAAAGAAACTTTATTCATGCAGTATTCAGAGATCTCTTTAAATTTCTTGGATATGTTTTCCGTGCAGTTCATAACAGATGGAGTAAAAGTGAATAAAAAAAATGTTTAATTTCATCTAACCAACGAGTCTCTTTTTGCCATTTTTCTTCTTTTCTCTTCTACTCTGGCTTTTTCTGTTTTTCTTCTTTCCTTTTTTCGATACGTGTTTTCTTTTCACATTGCAGCAGCTCAAGTAACAGCGTTTGCTCCTTCTCGACGTGCATTCTCTCAGTGTTTTCGAAAGAAACTTTTGCCTTTGCCATACAATCGACGAAGGGTACATTTTTCAACGCCATTCTTCAATGCCCGAAGTCCACGTCGACAACATTTGCAACAATCTTTTATTGTTTTTGATTTTGATTTTTTCGCGTTTGCCTTTTTTGGGCAAAATCTTTTGATAGCTACAAGGGAAAAAATACTCTTTAAGGGATATAAGCATTTCTGTAAGTATCGATGATTACATCATCATACATTTATGAATTTTGTCTTCATCGCATCGTAAAATTAATTGCGAATTTTGGTGTGAAGATGTAAACACTTTAAACGAACAAGTTATGTAGCCAAGTTCAAATCTCAGCTTTAAATAAAGTTTTAACGACTTTTTGGGTGTAGTGTAAATTAACAGACAGAATGATTGTAATACCCGAAAATCCCTGTGGAAATTTCATTAATTAAGAACTTCTTTACTCGCGTTATTTACGATAATATTGCCAATTAAAAAGCCATGTATGAAAGGAAGGAAACTGCATTGAGCATGTGTAGCCATTAATCTCCAGCTATGATGTGGAATTTCAGCAACATACCTTTCTTGAGTGGTTTCGACCTGCTTTTGATCGAAGGCACAACCAATGACGTAGTTGATAAAATGGACGTCGTTGGTTCTAAAATGGCAGTTTCGTTAGGAAAAACGCAAATGTCAGTTTTTATTCTGGGAAATTGATCACATTTCAATTTATCTGGCCATTGGAAACCAAGCCGTTTTATGATTTTTGAACAACCAGAGTGAACGTTCTCACACAATTGCCGACAGGGTGGGATTATTCGTCCTAGAGAGTTACACACAGGATAATAGATGGAGCACATAAAATACAAAACATCGGATGAACATCCCATTTCGGTAAGCGGTAGTAAAGCGTTTGCGTCCATTTCTGCTTCGGATTGCTTTCGATTTCCCATGTAGTTAGGAAATAAGGTTCGATTATAGTTCATTCGAAGACAAGGTTTGTATTTCAGTGGTTCACATTTATCCTTTTTCTCCGAGAAATGGTTATAAGCACTGACGCACGATTGCAAAGTGAATAGTACAAAGAAAGATTTCAGTAATGCTTGTTCCATCACCATTTTTTTTGCCTTTAGTGTATCTGCCTCAAACTATCTTGACGACGACGATCACAAACTAATCAAGGCCAGATGGTGCTCAGACTGGTATTTATAATGACACAGTGTTTATCAGTCGCGATGGCGGCACGCTGAAATAAATACCGCTCCATCAAAACGATAATGTGTTTTCTATCAGTTGCATGCGTGTTGTTTAACCGCCAATTATAGCATAACTTGTATATCCATTTGAATAAGTTGAATTTCCTGCTTGTTAAGTCATGGACTATTTCCAACTTTGTATATCTTTTCCTCTTGACAATAAAATGATTTCTTAAATTTCACAATTTGGTAAAGATTAGTCCGATTATTGTAGTGGGTCAATCATAACTGTTTGTAAACCCGACTGCACTTTAAGAACTGTATAAAATATTGAGAGGAAAGCTAAAAAAGATTGCGTATAACGAAGCGTTCGCTAATTCCTTTTGCCGAATAATTTCTCCTTTCTGTTATTTGTGTTTACGTAGTCTGTTAAATCCCTGTAAATGTCATCATGATTATCTTAGAAAATATCTTTCTAAGGTAGCTAACGTTAACAGATTCAGTTTCCGTTTTGTTATGGAGATTCTAAAACAGCATCTCTGCTGATTTTTTTACCATATGTTCATAATTTGAAGAATATGATGTCTGTCTAGTTCTATAATTATGTCTTTACGTCGGGAAGTTAGTAAATATGAGGAGAGTTAAATGATAAAACTTCGCTCTTATTGTAAAGAAATCAAAAAGATGTTACAAAATTTTATCACAAGCTATCGTTTAAACTGCACGCATTTGTTTTTAAACAAAACATACAAAAAAGAAATTTATTCCCTTTCATGTATCACTTACTATAGATGATAAAGTAAACCGCGCAGAGTTTTAAATAAGACATGCAGAGGACAGAGTACAATAATATTGAAACATGGTCGATCCTATAGCATTAAAGATTTTACGTTTTGAGTTTATTTATTCAAGGGAAAAGTTTCTATATGCATTGAGAACGCCGAGTTTGCGATTTTCCGATGTTTCATCAAATGTCCAAAATATGTTTACCTTTGCTCATGGTGCTTTCTGTAAATACGCTACAGCGATTGCAAAAATACAGGTCGACGGGTGGCCGGCTCTTTAATAGCATTCCATGTAGGTCGTGTTAATAACTGAATACACAAACACTACAACATGACTCTTGAGCATGTTTGCTAGAACTCGCATTTTCAATCAACTTGAAAGACTTTCATGACGCATTTTGCCAAATTGGATAATTTGATAAGGCAAAATACAATTCCGACAATGTGTAAATTACTTGAGATTAATCAGAATTAATTTTTGCTTATTTGCGGCGTGTGTTCATTTTACTTGGTTGACGATTGATGGTTTTAGACAACCTCGGCACACACTGAGTACAGGAATTTATATAAATGACGTTTTGTTTCCCTCATGATTGTATGAGGTTAAAGGTTTTTATTTTTATATAAAACACACATACTATTTTTCACTGTAATAGCATAGCGGACTTTGTTAAAATATTTTTTATTTTTCTGCAGCTGCAAATTAAAGACACGTGAAAAAGGTATTTATCTAATCTTCATTTTTTCCAGACGAAAAATACAAGGCTTAAACTAATTTAAAAGCAAAAGATAAGGAAGGACAGCAGATCACTATAATGCTTTTACCTCATAATCTTGGCCAGATAATGATCACTCAAATTTTAAGGCAATCTTCTGGAATATTTTACAAAGAAAAGCATTTAAAAAATAGCCATACAATAAATAGAATCGTGGAAACTTAAATCCTACAGTGTAATTTTTTGGGACGACTTTAAAAATTCAATTAATGTATGGAGAAATTATAGTGTGATGTATATCATTTTTATGGTCACCACACGATACTTAGACATTTCTCCGTTCGAGGCTTTTAAACAGACATATAATTAGACGTGCGTACAGAGAGATAAGAAATTGAAACCAGTCAATTACGTAAAAACCTGCTTTACAGATGTTCGCAGATTTGGTGTTTGTCATTCAGATTTACTTTCTGTCAATAATTATTAATAACATAAACGTTTGTTGTGTGGTAACTTTTAAAAATTCTTCACTCTCGACCCTTTGAGAAATGAGGGGTTAATGGGTGCAAGTCGTTTTATGGCCATTTATAATGGTCATAAGTCAACATGGCATTTCACTTAATTCTGTTCATGTAGTCATTTAAATGCTTTGAAAAAGTTAAATATAAATTCCTGTACTTTGGTATTTCTTTATATTTTGCCAGTCTCTGTTTCTCTTTTGTTTGTGACCAAGCAGAAATACACGCGACCAATGGGGAGAAATCTTCAGTTATGTAAAAGAAATAATATTTAACATCATATTTTATATATTTCCCCCCAAATATATTTATATGACACAAGATACATCTTAAATTGAAACAACAAATTCCTCTCATCTCTTATTTGTACAAGTTTCTCATTTCGTAAACTAATGTCATAGATAAAACAACATCAACAAGTGTTTCGTCATGATAAATTGTCATTTGGGTGCTAGGCGTGGAATGATGATTGATTTTTCATTAAGGGAAAATCGTTTATGATATGAAGGCAAGATAAAGATTTTTATGATTATGAAGGGATGATAGAAGTACAGCATGAGATTTTTATGATTATGAAGGATGATAGAAGTACAGCATGAGATTTTTATGATTATGAAGGATGATAGAAGTACAACATGATACAAAAATAACATTTCTATATGATTATGAAGGGATGATAGAAGTACAACATGATACAAAAATAACATTTCTATAAATTCGTCAGTTTCAAAGCAGCATTGACTGCGAAAATAAATCATGTTGATTACTGATCGCTGTCTGCTTTATGCTGCAATTCTGAATAACATATAACATATTAAGGTAGACACAAAGGTAGACACAAAGAAAGACATCAAGTTAGAGACAAAGGTTTCAATTGTTTCTTTGGACGTGCTCTTTCTAAGCAAGAAAGATATCTATTCTCATTCAAAATTCCATTTACTCATATGCAGTGTATTACCTATGTTCTTATTCATACTTTCATGTACTCATACATACCATCTTTGTTCTCGCGTGCACTCTCTGCGTATTCAAGCAGCATGCTCTTAAATTAGTACCCTGGAGAATATGCCCTTTAGAATATATCTGGAGGAGAATATACCCTGGAAAATATACCGTGGAGATAATACCCTAGAGAATATACCGGGGACAATATACCCTGGAGAACATACTCACAAATGAAAATGAAAATGAATTGTGGAATTCTCATCAAAATGCAGTCAAGTTTACAAATATATTTATTTTCATCTCAGTCCATCATAATTACGTCAGTATTAAGTTTTAAGCTGTACATTTATTCCCCAAAAATCGTAATATAATGAATTTAATCATAGTATATTAGTATACAAGTGATTTTATTGCGTTCTTTTAATTTTTCCTGTTTAGACGTTTTGCCTTTCGTTTGCTATTTCGTCGTTTTCGTCGGTAGGTGTCGCAGCACGATCGGAAACATGACGTATACAAGGAGCATTTTTTGATGACGTTCTTTCGAAATCGAATGGCCTTTTCTGATTTGTTTTCAGTGTTCTTTTTCAGCCAGTTGCAATAGTATCCTTTCTTGGCAGCTCTTCTTCCAAGCCTACAACAAACTTTTTCTCCTGCATTTTGTTTAGCACAACGTCTGCGTCGAGACTTGCGTCTTGAACCTTTTTTTCCCACTAAACGAACCAAACTGATAATTTTTGGTGCAATATAAGAAGTGTTTAAGACTATGTATTAGTTTACCTAGCATAAAGATAGGTGTAACAATGGCGTGATGAATATAACGAATAACAGTCAATGTCTCTCGAAATAGTTGTTTAATCTTCACAAAGATTTAACGCGTTTATTGGCTGAGTCCTACCACACGGCTTATGTTTTGCAGCCGAAAAAGGAAAAGCTTGAATATTTTTATCGCATTAAATAATTATGGTGAAAAAAAAATTTGAAGGAAAACCACAAACAGACAAGCCGACAACAATTCAAGTTTGAATGTGAATGCTTTGGTAGAGCTAAATAAACAATTTGACAACACCCAAAATATTCATGGGGTTTTGGCGGGTAAGCATTTTTTGTCTTTGTTGAAGATTTGTGGTATGTCTTACGTAGAACAATAATTTAATTCATACTCTGATTCTGTTATAATTGCTTTGGAATAAAGTGCGTTTATCTTCGTAGAATTCCACATTTCCTATATATATTACCTCAATCAAACAGCGAAGCATTTAGCAATTTAATAGCAACCTCTCTATGAAATTACTAAAGTACAATACAGAATAATAGCCATTCAACTAGATCGACATTTTAAACCAATAGTTTTAACAAGATTTTCGTTATAATCATCTTCAACAGGCTTATCATAACTGACAACACATCACTATGAATGTTTTTGTGAGTATCTGATGTAAATGTTACGATATGCTGTCTAAGGGATGGCAAAAATATAAACTACTTTTTATAAATTCGAGGATGCAATACGGTCAAGAATCTGAGCAATGTATGCATGAAGATGTTTTAAAACAAAACTTTATGAAGCGAGCGTTAGTCATTTTTTGTTGATAATCCCATTTCGTTGTTCATGTTCCATTTCACTAATTAAACAATGACCTTGGTCATTTGAAAAATATTTAGGGCGTAACGCGAAGAAGCTGTAAATCGTATAATTTCATTACATACACTTCTGTGGTAATTACGTCAATGAAAAATTGTCCCAAAGCATTGCTTTGTTGCAAAGATTTCTGAAGACACAAATAATATATATGTTAATGCATTAAAGCTAGTATATACCTAGTATATTTATTTGTCAACTTGAGCGGCTTAAACTAAGTGTATGTATTGGTTTTATACTAAAGCCTAAGGTTACACAGCAATTTCACTTACAAAGTTTCTCCGTTGCTAAAGAGAAAGAGTTTGACATAAAATGTAACAGCATTGATATTACGTGGAATTTTGTGAAGATGGATGAGTCGAACTCGCTCTCCACAAAAAAGCATTTCTGGAAATAGTATCTCATCGCTTCCCTTCATTGAAGTTCTTAACGTTACAAGAAATTAGTGGATAATAATTAATAAGCCTACATTTGGTTTGATTTTGTGATTATAATCTTCTTGAAATAATTGTCCAAATATCAAGTCAACATGTTGTTTATGAATTTCATCACATATGTTTCATCTTCAGCTATCCTTTTTTTCCAATGAAACGATAACTAAATTTAAATGTTTCATCGTTTGTGTTCTTTGTCAATAATGCTGGTCTATTTAAAACCACAAGTTCCAATGTAGAAATAACTTTTGTGCGTGTGATTGAGCACAGACCGACATAAGAGGAAAGCGATCATTAGCTGGATTACGCACTTTCCTACAATTGGATAAACTTAATCTAAATTGAGAGACCGAGGAAGCTTTTGATGAAAGAAATGCACAGTCATGATGAAATATAGCAACGCGAAGGGTATTGTATAAAGAAAACTCTCTATAGGATGTGTGATTAGAATGAGCAAACACGTATGACCTTTGGGTCTTACTAGTCATCTATAACTACTTCATTCTATTTAATACCTTTCTTCTTCTTGCTGGCAGCTTTGTTCGAGTTGCGCGTGTTTCGTGCCACACACATGCCGGCTACTGGGAACTTGTTGCACTGAAAACGATCCGGCCATTTATAGCCAAACATGTTCATAATCTCTTCGCAACCTTTACGAGAGTTCTCACACAGAGATCGACATGGCGGTAAACGTGTTTCAGTACACACTGGTGCGTACATTGTGCAAAGAAATAAAGTTAAATCTGACGAACACTTTGTCCCAACCAAACTGTTGAACAAAGCAGAATTCGACTTTGCTTCAGCTTGAGTTTCGTCGCCCAGATGATTTGGCATGATGGTCATGTTGTAGCCAATCCCTTCACAAAATGGAATCTGCACTTTTTCGCATTTTGCTGAAACATAGCTTGGTAGCAGCACAAATGTGATGAAGAGGACAAAACGTTTATCAAACGTACAAGTCATTTATTCGAGCTAAGAAGATACCGTTGCTGCAAGGCAGAGCAGTGAACTAATGGCTCAGCCGGAGATTGTAGGGTGCTTTATAACCAATTTGCATTACGTGCGCAGCAGAAACATGGAGGTAGATTCAACGCCAATTTCCGGTGATAACAGATTAAAGTCAATTATAGGGGCGAAGTTGATATGTGAAATGGCTTAGCCCGGAGTGTGTCATCTGTAGTCCTGGAGTGGACATAGTGGGAATTTTTTTCGTGCTTCACAGTGAAAAGGAACGCTTGGATGATAATAAAGACTTTAAGAAACTAAACATTGAGAAATATTATTTGTAAACAGTGACGACCGCAGTGTCAATACATGATGCTCTTTCGAGCTGCTTTGCTATACATTTTAACTTGCACATATGAATATGTGTTTTCGAATTATCTAGGCTAGCTAAACCGCTGTTTATAAATGCTGTAAAATGACGTGTATATTTCCGCTTAGGATGAATGCAATATAATGTTTATTTACAAGAAGACTATTCTAAACATTTATGACCTCAGCAAGCTCTTTTGTTAATATAATGAAATAACGAAGTTCACAATTAATCTTCGTTTTCCGTTTCACTGTCATCGACTTTTCATTGTTTTTCAAACAATGGAGAAAGTTTACGATAAAAGAAGATTGATCAGCTCACAGCACAACGTATTACAGTTGACTTTAAGAGTTTAAAGAAAAAGAGAGGTTTTTTCAAAATGCAATGTTCCTTGTTTGGAAAACACCAACGCAAACATCTAAAAATAGAATTGAACTTTTATTATCATTGAACTTTCCCATCGACTTGAAGAGGATTATAACTAACATAAATTGCAACATAAAGTAACGGTTGCCAAAAATGATTGCTCTTGCTGAAGCCAGTTTCATCACAAGGATTCACAGCAATTGCATTCATTAAGGTTAAACAAACAAACATTACGGGTCCAACCCACTAATTGCACATTCTTTACTCAACTTGTAAAAAACGGAAAAGAAGGTGCAAAGTCGTTCGCTTGTGTCGAAGGCCACCATAGTTGTAAAATTTTTGCATATCAAAGTATCCCACAAGAGCGTTTGATAGCTTGTGAAAAGGAAACAAACTTAAGAAAATTATTGAAACGTAAAGAACATACAATCTTCGGGAAAATATGATATCTTTATTTGATTATGCTCAACAGCACGCCATTAATCTCGTACCAAACATCCTTGGCACGTCATGTTTATAGCATTTTCACAAAACAAAGAACGGAAAAGCAAATTAAGGTGGAGGTAAAAATGAAAACATTTAACATGAAAAATTCCATTGATTGCTTGAAAATGCCCGATTCCCTCTATCACATGATATACAACCAACATTAATGACGTCATAATGGAAGAAATACGGTCGAAGTTGATCGCATTTGACCAAAGTAGCCGATACATTTGCTCTAAAAGTTCCATACTTAGTATTATGACTCAGCACGAAATGAATAATTTTATGTACATCTGGCACACGACCCAGTTGGCTAAATCCATAGGGTACATTTGCACTGAGGTAGGTGCCATGCTAGCTAACACCATGAAACAATTAGTTACTTCGGTGATTGAGAATTTAAGTAGCGGATTTTGGACAAAAAACCTTTTTAGTCGGTTTTTTTTGTGCGGTTAGAGGAACATAATTTATCATTTGTGATATTGTAACGAGAAATTTTATTCTAAATATTCGAAAGAATTCGCTAAATAACAATACAACAATTTTAAGCATTCTAGAACAAAATCTAGAGTAATTAACATTACTTTTGCACGTTGTCTTCTTGCGCATAAATGATGAGCAAGAAAAATGTGATCTGTCATGCCAGACATTCATGAAATACAATATCTACATCATGAATACTTCAAGCCCCGCCTACATATTAACAATTTGAAAATCGCATGATTAATGGCTACTACCGAAATACAAGCGAAACTCAGCGAGTCTACTAAAAAACATGACGAAATTAGGGACTGCAAACTTATGGAAAGCGATTCGACAACGAACGAATCGAACGTAGTTACGGAATTTTGTAATCTTCTCGAAGAATCAAGACAGTTGTTTCAGAGTTTAAGGTGACATTTCAAAGTAGACAGGTTACAGACATTACTAAGATATTTATGATAAATGGTCAACTGTTAATTGAGCTGCAATTTTGTTTTACTTTGAATTACGTACAATTAACATTTAAACAAAACTTCCCTTGTATTCGTCTCTTTGTTGTGCGAAATGTGAAGTACAGCTTATTTTTATTGCACCTTTCTCTGTCTGGGAATATCTCCACTGATAAACGCGATGCAATGGTAAACAAATTTTGATTATTTAACATATTACCCTTTGAACAAAAATGCAGTTTGTATCCCGAACGTATTCACTTTTTTAGAGTAAATCGAATAGATCTGATTATTTGTAGTTCATTTATCGATTAAAAAATTTAAATATCCGTCGCACTCGCATGCAGCATATAAAAAATTTGCTACTTTCGGATATTCGGTTTTATCTTTTCTAACCGCTGACCTTTACTCTTACATAATCATCTCCATAGCAATGTGAGCCCGCTGAAGCCCACTCATTGACTGGTGAACCTTGTTTGAGGAAAGGAGCGAAACCAACGAGAATTTTATTTTATGATTGGACAATGAGCATGTCATATTTTTCACGACGTCGTAGTTTAGGAGAAATCTTCATTTCCAAGAACCGCTCACTTAACTAATTCTTTAATTAAATAATTAGAACTGAGAATTAATTAATCAATTAAACCTTAAATAGGGATATTCCACAATTTGGACACAAAAATTGGCAAGCACAGTTCGGAAAGACTTTCGCCACTTACTCCAAGGTACTTTTTCACTTTGCTTGTTTCCAAGTAGAAAACTTTCTTTTCATTGATCTTTCTCGAATAGCTTTGGAAGTTCCAGCAAGAAAATCGATCGGTTTTGGATAAAAGATACAACTTGAAAAGATGGCAAATTGGTGAAATTGCATCGAAAATAGGACAACTATATTATCACTACTAGTAAGCTGTATACAAACATTTGTAAATTTTCACCATTACAGATCTCCCATTTTGTTTTCTTTTCTTTTCTCAATCTGTACACGACCTCGTTACGGATAAAAATTTTCCCACGCTGGGTGAAAAGCCATGAGTTCAATTGCCGATGGAGCGTAAACTATTCAAGGTGAAGACATCTGATTTTTTTCTTCTTCATGTAGTTTGCGAACAAGTGAATCAAGCTATTTGCAAGAAGCATTCTCGTTCTACATGGCCATAAGATCTCGTGCTTATTACACTAACGCAAGTAAATTTGGAACGTAAGATATCCATTTTTTGTTGCTTTTAAAGAGATTTCATGAATTTCTACAGGGCGTAATGGAATGAAAACTGTAACCCACAGTTCATTGTGATATTTGTAGTGTCTTTTCAGGTCGGATTTGATGGTGAAAAAACTGCGTTATTACGCAAGATTCGTAGTCGTTTCCCTCCTTTTAAACAAGATGAATTTTGTCAAGGAATTAGTAGAGGTGAACGCCGAAGTTTGTCATCATTGCCATTCGATGTTAATGTTTCGAATGTTTTATACCAGGAGTTAAAGCAATATATAGACGAGTATACCACGATCTACGATCCAACGGACGAAGAGGATTGGAGACTGGTAGTGAGTGAAGTGACGTCATTCATTGATGTGAGCACTTTGCGTGGGTTGTATTCTTTAGAAGATTTGTTGAACGCTTTTTCTGTTTGTTTGATTTTTAGTCAGCATCTATCGTGACTGTAATGAATGGAGATATGACAGCACGAACTTTATGTCATCGTTTACATTCTGAGGTAGGTAAAAACTAGATAGGCCATTGAATGTTTGCTTTAAGTATGGCCTTTCTTTATCATACAGTGTATCATGATGAATCTCGTGGATTCTAGCCAACTGCGTGCTTCTTTGAAACTAAACGAGCCACTTGACCAATAAGAACCTCGCTTTTTTTCACCTCTAGGAAAATCAAACGTATTGCTTTAATGAGTGGCGCTTACATGCATTACAAGAAATCATCATTGTTAGTAATAAAGAAAAACAAATAAAATTTAACGAATTGACCCTCGATATGTTTCGCATGTTGCAAGTACTGGAACGAGAACCGGAAGAAATCCAAGGATCATCGTTGGAAAACTCCTCGGATTTTAATAAACGGGTAAAGAGAGAGGAGCTTTGCTGTCTGTTAGAGAGATGATTTTATAATTGTTTTGAATTCTCTGCGCAGATGAAAAGTGAGCCAGCAGCTTCGAAGAGAGCAAATCCTCACAAATATTTGTTTTACAAACCAACATTTACTCAACTGTATACATTTTTAGCCTCAGGATTTAAGGTAACGTCCAGTGTTGCTGAATCAATTCTGTATCATCTTCACTATCGTTTCAATGGTTGATTTACAAAGAAATAGAGAAAGTTGGGTTCAAAATAGCTGGGAATTTTTTACCTCTTTAGACATGACATAGCTAGTTGTTGTAGTGAACTTGATTGTTTTGACGAACTCAAAAGATTATGCGTAGTATGAAAAACCTAAAATTTGACATAAGTATGTGTATTTTAAGATAAAAACAAAAAAGTCTATTAGAGACATTTTCTTCTTAAATCTTCAGGAGTTACCTCATAATGCAGTCATGTTGATCTACATATCTGCAGACGGTTGTCGACCAGAGAAGATGAAAAAAGATGATGGTTAGAGATCTTTATGGATTCTTTATATGATACAAGGGTATTGTATAATGGTGGACGATTTCTCTTTAAGATACCTGTTTCATTCTAGGTCCGTATAGGGATGGTGGTGTTAAAATGTCGACACACAAACCAGCACATGATGATACTGTATTAAACAAGAAAAACAATTTAAACGAGATCAATGCGTAAGTGCTTCAACATCTTTGTGAGCGAGAGGGGCGTTCTTAACAAAGTATGCTGTCTTAAGATCATATCTTCATTTAATTTCAAAACACCGCACTGCATATAACAATCTTTCATTATGTATGCTGGTTGATTTTATAGTGTGTATCCAGACGATTTGATGCCGTTTACAAGAAAAGCAATGCTACTGATTGTTGATAGTGAAACGAGCACGTCATTTAAGGTAATATGTGAAACTTACTGACTGTATGATAACGTTTCTTTGTGGCGGTTTTGTCTCTACATGCATTCTTTATCAATGTAGAGATTATCGAGTATGTTTGGTCAGCCATTTGTAACCCTTATGTCACCATGCAAAATACCTGTAACATTAAACGGTACGTATGTTACTTCTGAAAACAAGAGATAAGCAGAACAGTCTATTTCCATGCCATTCTTATGGCACTAACGCGCATGTCAGCACACATACAAAAGTATTCTGTCAGTAAGGAAATGAAGTTTTTTTCGTAAATTTAAACGAACAGTTACTTTTCGTTAAGATACGGAAGCAATATATAAATCGAAATAAAATCACGAAGGACATTTGTAATACTATGAAATAACGCATTTTCATTTTTTGCAGATACAAGTCGTAATGGCAATCTTTTCACACTGTTTTTACACAACCCGATGGTTGCGTTCTTGTATGTGTGTAATATCAACATTGTTCAAGGCGACTTATGGGATCAATGTTGTCTTAAATTCAAAGTATTTGAAGGAGAGTGGATGAAACTGTTCAAAAAACTATCTAAAGCTATTGGTACGAGCTGATTGGTTGCATGCTCAGAATAAACTTGTTTCTATAACTAACAGCTATAGTTGTAATTTTTTTATATTATACTGATGCACGATTCTGCTGATTTTAGATATCTCTTTCAATCAACTTATTGAAGATGAATTTTTATCTCTGATGATTAGGAGATTTGCTTTTTCATACTATGTTATGAGACAGCACAAAGCTTTTAAAGTAAGTGCTCTGTTGGAAGAAAATGTTCAAAAACGTCACGTTTTCTTGTTTGTTTTCTTTTTCTAAATAGGGAGAGGAATATTATCCTAGTTGTTCGCCATATTTGCCCTCCACACTAATGGAAAACGATGAACTGCGGTTGCGTATCTTAACGTTGGCATCTTTGGTGGATGTTCGAGCAATCTTTTATGAGTTAGACGATGTTTCTACGACGAATAGTTGAAAATATATTTATCGTCAATTCGCATAAGATTTTTCTTCTGGAAGAAATTTTTTGCGTTGTCAAACTTTCATTTATTTGGATGGATACAGTGATGCGCATACGTTAATTCAAAATTTGACTGAATTTATTTAAGAGTACTTTAGAGCAATGTATGAAGAATAAAAACCACAACACGTACGAGATAAAGTTTATTCTTTCTTAATGTCTAATGTATGATTGTGTAGACTGTAGAATACTACAATAGGTAGTTACCACATGATGTACAAAGTTACCATATGATGTACACAGTTACAATATGATGTACACAGTTACTATATGGTGTACACAGTTGCCATATGATGTACACAATTACTAAATGACTTACACATTTACCATGATGTACGCAGTTACCATATGATGTACACAGTTACCATATGATGTACAAAGTTACCATATAAAGTACATAGTTATCATATGATGTACACAGTTACCAAATAAAGTGCACACTTACAGTATGAAGTAGACAGTTACAATACTAAGTGCACAAACACCATACCTAGACAATTTATGCTACTAAACATTCCATCTCCATCATTAGGATAAAAGAAATTACTCACCAACTTCCTCATAAATTACTAGAGGTCATGAAGTTTGGTACGTCGCAAAAAACTCAAAGCTATCTCTTTTTATCATTTTTCCTAGTTGTTTCAATTATAGAGCCTAAACGATAATAATACTCGCAAAGAGAAAGAACAAAATTCTTTAGCTTATTTTAAGAGACTAAGCTACACGCCAAATGATTGACTCGCGTTTTGTCATACATAAATGCCACTGAAATGATTAAAATATCCTCCTGTGATCTTGTTAAAGCTTTAAAATTAACCATCGCCAGACGAGAATGATCAGGGGGCTAAATTGGTATCTAAGGGGATAATACGGGTATAACAAGGTGCAATGCAAGATAACCAAGTTGTAACTACGGTGACGCCTTCAACGACGATGGATGTATTATAACACTGGATGTCGAATCACTGTGTGTGCCGATTAGCTAACGAAGATTTGACGTGTATCGCCGAACACCTACGATGTCTGCTGGCTTTTCTGTTCTTTTAGAAGCTGTTCCAGGGGGGACATGCTACTTTGAGCAGAATGGAAACTACTTCCCCAAAAGGACTAAGTAAAAACGTACGAAACATTTAGTGAATTCCCAAATGTATAAATACTTGCTACTTTATAGTAAAAGATAATTTTCTACACTTACATTTCCATTACCATTAGAGAGAGACTTCCCTCCCCCTGTGCCGTTACCTCCATTATCATGATGACCATTACTAGTCATATTTCCCAGGGGGGACCAGCTACCTAGAGTGAAATTCAAGCCAAAACTGGAAGGTGGCTGAAATTTTTCAACACTGGGTGATGGAGAGGCCCGATGGCCAGGTGATAAGGGTCGATTACTTCCAACTGCCAGAGAGGTAGGGGGAATGGGAAGGGACACATTTGGGATTGTGGGACTGCGGTGACTTCCGACGACACGTGATGTTACACGAGGTGCCGAATCTTCAATTTCGGATGAAACGGTGGATGGCTTTATAGGGTGGTTTGATGAAGTTGGTGTTGCAGATATAAGATTGGGCGCAACTAAACATAAAAATGTATAAAGTTGATGCTGTAGAAGATGACAAAGATATAAGATTGGGTACTACTAAACATACAAATAAATAAATTTGGTGGGGTGTAAGAGGACACATACATAAAATTGGGAACGACTAAACATACAAATAAATGCATAAAATTGGTGTAGTAGAAGATGTCCCATACATAAAATAGGGTAGTACGAAACAAAAAAAAATGTCGTAACAAAATAGATATCCACTTTTCCACAACTTCGAAGCTCCGTTTTCCTCATGGCCCTCATTACCTGTACTACCCAAAATCAAAGGAACGTTCCAGTTCGACTGAAACATTTCCTCACGGCCCTCATTACCTGTACAACCCAAAGTCAAAGGAACGTTCCAGTTCGACTGAAACATTTCCTCACGGCCCTCATTACCTGTACTACCCAAAATCAAAGGAACGTTCCAGTTCGACTGAAACATTTCCTCACGGCCCTCATTACCTGTACTACCCAAAGTCAAAGGAACGTTCCAGTTCGACTGAAACATTTCCTCACGGCCCTCATTACCTGTACTACCCAAAGTCAAAGGAACGTTCCAGTTCGACTGAAACATTTCCTCACGGCCCTCATTACCTGTACTACCCAAAGTCAAAGGAAAGTTCTAGTTCGACTGAAACATTTCTTCACGGCCCTCATTACCTGTACTACCCAAAGTCAAAGGAACGTTCCAGTTCGACTGAAACATTTCTTCACGGCCCTCATTACCTGTACTACCCAAAGTCAAAGGAACGTTCCAGTTGGATTGAAACAAAGAATACTGTCCAACTTGATCGTGTACCGAGGAAGGAGTTTCATTTTGAACACCTTGAGAGGGTGAGATTATTGTTTGACCAAATAATGAACTGGTCTCAGAGAATGGTGTGCTTGAGCCCAGTCTTTTGTCAGAAACATTTATCTATAGATAAGAGATAACGACTTTTTATACGTCTATCAACACAATGTTCTTTGTGTTTCTTTTTTCTGTTAAAAGTTCTGTTTTTTTACTTACGCATTCGAATCGATAACCGCCATCCTCTTTCTTTTCACAAACGATAATTCTACAAATCGAGGAGTCACACAAATTTTGTCACCCGACGTTCAAACATGCGTGGTTATTTATTTTTTCTTACAACATTAGAAACACATATACCTATTCGAATGGGTCTATAGTAAGACACACGGCAATCTAATTTATAATTAGCGATAAATGTAAGCATTAAACACATAATTAGCAACGAGCGTACTCATTAAACACATAATTAGCAACGAGCGTACTCATTAAACACATAATTAGCAACGAACATATCCATTTAAACCTCTAAATGACAAATACGCTCATTCTATTGTAAAATCAACAACACATACCCACTCGAATGGCGAGAAAGGTAAACGCCAAAGTCCACAAGCCTTTTCTTCCTCTCCATTAATTCAGCCGTTTTAGACGTTTGTTTCATATTTACATCCGATTTCCTGAAGCAAGAATATGAAGAAAAAAATATGACGAAAATGATGCAGAGTAAACTATGATTTTACTTGCACGGCACATCGAATAAAATCTCTAACATGATACAAAAAATGTACCTTAAAACATTCACGAGTGGAAGAAATCCTTGCAACTCTTGATCTTCGGGAAGAGTTGAATCTGGTAAGAAACGAAACGATGCACAAGTTTCGTCTTCCAAATGGATAAAAATATCCAACAAATCTTACCAATCTTTTTCATGCAAATGTCTACGGAGAATTGATTTACGATATGCACGAAAGAATTCCAAATTCTAAAAACGATTTAATAGACCTACATGTAAGTACTTAAATTCTAAAGAAAAATTTGGTAAAAATTTAATTTTGACTCACGTACCACAAGAAGAACATGCAGTAATGACTTTACGGCAAATACGAAAATTTCCATAAAAATATCATCTACTTTTCATTAGTCGAAAGCAGTAATGAATACAAGCGATACACCGAAATAGCAACTTGTTGCCTACTGTTTAAATATTCGTAGTTGACTAATTAGTTACGTTAATAATCACGACAGTTCGAATCAACTCGCTCTGCTTTGAAACTAATTGGGCTCACTTTGTTGCAAATTGCTACTATATACTTGATCAACTTTCCAGGTTCATGATCAAGGCAACCACTAACTAGGTCTACTTGAACTGACCTCAGAGTAAATAGTTTGCTTATGAAATAATCGTGAATGAAATCATTTGCGCAAGCGCAGTCCACTTAACCAATAGTTTGATTGAAATGAATTTTCCCACTATCTTTACATGAGCAAACTCAGCGCTACTATATTAAAGATAGTACTTTAAAAATACTTACGGAAATTTATTGAACGTCTCATCTTTGAAAATTCGAGGAGAATTCGCCCTGAACCACAGTACAATAGTGCTAACGGCAGGCAAGACAACATCAAGAAACGATTCGTCCATATCCTTCTTATCCGCTCCAAGATTCCCAATAATGGACTCCAGAAAGCAGTGAAACATATTCACTAATTGAAAAAACATAGTACGTACATTACTTCTTCATTCAAACATTAAAAAAGTTTGTTTTTTTTTCAATTGCAAATTTCCCATGGTTAATATATATTTTTTTGACGTAGAGAATATTGAGATTTTGTCAGTTATCACAAATCCTGATGTGATAGAAAACCCATGCTGTTAATTGTACTGGATAATCGCTAATCTACATTTTATGTAAGTTCTACAAAGGTTAACTTACTTATGAAATCCAACATGATAGCCCAAGATTCCTGCATGAAATCACGTGAAAAGAAAAGCACGTTAGATCTACAATGCTGTTTTGTATAATGAAGTTCACCAGGGTACAATAAGGAACATACATGGTTACGATCCTTGGCGAAACCACTAAGATCATCTGCATCGTCAAAAGTGCTGACATGATACAGCAGAAATATGTTGACAGAAGTCATTTTGAGTAGATCGCTTGCGGTCAGTTCATCACGTTCCAGTTGATTCTATAGAGATCAATAACATATGGATCACGTTCAAAGAGCAACAAGAAAGATTTCAACACAACGAATGAATTACTTTTCAAAAACCATGACCAGCCGACAATTTAAAAAAGTATAATATAAAACAAATTCCGAAGAAACAAGACATCTTGAGATTGCAAAATATGAATCAAAACAAGACGAGAAGTAAACTGTAAATTTTCGACTTTATTTCAAAGTCATCCTCGGACAATGCTTTCTGTCTGAGGATGACTTTGAAATAAAGTCGAAAATTTACAGTTTACTTCTCGTCTTGTTTTGATTCATATTTTGCAATCTCAAGATGTCTTGTTTCTTCGGAATTTGTTTTATATTAGAATTATTTTCAATATAATACTTTTCGCTTTGTATTCAACTTTTCTGTATTTTCTTTACTCTAATCTTTAAATACTTCAATTTAAAAGGCCATACCTTCATTTCGACAATGACTTTTCACACAAAGTTTTAGCATTGTTCAAGTCTAATAAATACAATACAAAAATATACGCTTTATGATGAAATTATGTAGAAGCAAATTTCAAATCCTACCTTGTCCTAGACAAACCAATCCATGGCATTCAATGAATGCTTCGACGAATTCTGCCTTATCGATATTCTCGCTGAAAGGAAAAAATAAAATAAGCAGTAGTCAAACAAATTAATCCAAATTGACGTCGTTATGACAATGCTTTCTTTTCATCATATATATGTGTGTGATGTGATGACAGAACTTACCAAGTCAAGATTTTTTTTCCTGATTGATTTAAAGTTTTACTGAATGTCTTCTTAAGATTGGTACTGGCAGCAGGGAATGGATTTTTAGCCGCGATACTGAAGAAAATAAGCAACAAATCAAGTATGTCGTTTATTCAGCAGAAGAAATGGGAATCTGCTCGGACAATGATATTTTAAAGAGTACATAACTTTGCGCTCCTGGGTACATACAAGAAACAACGATACCTTAAAGCCTGGTTCGCATATAGCCGTCATAGTCGTTTCAGTCGTGTCAAAATTTCACAGACGACCCGTGCGACTGTGTGAGAACATTTCAAAGGCGACCAGGATGACCTCAAATGACTCACACGACTGAAACTAGCAGGGTCGCTTGGTTAGAACTTTGCTCTATCCGGACGATCAAAACGACCGTTGAGAAATGCAAGCGACCTTTTTATGGCGCAAAACGATTTGAAGGAGAAATTAACAAGCCAAAAGACTTTGTCTTTGATAAACAGCAGCCGCCATTTTTAAATGTTTCGCGCGAAAATTAATTACGCAGTCTCTCGGCAGCGCTAGTACGAAATATATGAGAATTCCATAGCTTGAGTTGTCCCTGTCGTTTTGAAAAACAACAAAACAACTCAGAACGACTCGGAACAACTCGGAACTACTCGGATGACTCAGGCGGCCTAATGAGAGCCTGGCTTAAAGTACAACATGTAGGACACAACGATACCCTAGGGGTACATATAGTATAAAACGATACCCTACAGGGTTTATATAAGATCCTGCACGATAAGAATACCCAATATCAAATGTCCTATTCGTCCTTCTAAAATGCTGGTCATATTTATATATATTACACACAACACAAACCTTCTGCAATAAAAATAGACAGTTCCTAATGTGTCCCCACGTGAACTGGCAAGAATCGCAAGTTGATTGTAAGGTTGACCTTAAAAAAACCGAAATGTCAAAATATCGTCACGGGGTACAAAATCAAATAAATTTTCCGTACCATTTGTAGGAACCAACTGCAAGGCTTGTCTGTAGTAGACTTCAGCTTCGATGGTGTCATAACGGTAACGCGCTGTTATAAAAACACATTTCTTCCCTTGTTAATGAACTACTGTACGTGAGCAAGAATTGTTATCATGGTTACAGTAAAATATTATTTACCAAGATCACCCAGATGAACCAAGCAGTCTTGACAAATATAATATGACGCACTGGCAGGCGGTTTCTTGTCGTGTCGCATTCTCCTGTTACTGTTTACATCTACCATAAATCAATGAACATTAATGTTAGGTGAAAAAGCGACGTGTTTTCAACGTCGTCTCAATGTTTCTGACCGTAAAATATACGTAGGAAAAAATAAATAACATAATAAGTTTATCGAGATTATTCCACATACAGCAAGGCAATGCGATAAATATTTCACATGGTCATCAAATATCAAAATTATCATCAATGATTTTCGCAGGTAACAAATGGAGAGGAAAATGAACACAAATCAATAGTACTGTACACATTGATGTACAATGACAACCTCTACTCTTTACAATTGTTTACATAATCATAGAATTATATACCCAGTGATATATACAGTTACCATATAAAATACCCATTGATATATATACAGTTACTATACAAAATACCCAGTGACATGTATACAGTTACCATATAAAATACCCAGTGATATATAGAGTTATCATATAAAATACCCAGTGACTATACAAAATACAAAATACCAAGTTATATATATATATATAAATAATGGACTCCGTCGATTTCGACGTATGAGGGTTCCACAAAGTGGAACATCCTGGTCACTTATAGTGAAGACAGCTGACCAGACTACAATCACTCGCACCCTTCACGCAACTACAACGCTGATAACAGCGTGACACAGTGTGACAAGGCTGCAACATTGCAGATGCAGATACAGTCCATCCGAGGACATAGTTTCCATGCAATGGTTTACAGACACATTGCCAGATGCGCCACGAGCAGGGATTGAACCCATGCCGTCTGGCTTACAGCTCACGCAATTAACCATTCAGCCACCCGCCCCGTCCCGTATATATACAATAAACAGACAAATTGACATACCCATCATATACTCACAACTAAAGAAAAAGAACAAAAAAACTACAAACAACACCAAAACTACAACACTACACTCTAATAATATTAACACTAATCATATTCACTATACACCAAAACCCATGACAACACATTCCACCCCATCCAATCACATTAATCTACCCGCTAATCCAATTGGACGCTCTAAGCGTGTACAAATGAAAAACAACTGTATATAACTTCCTATATCTCTCTGATGAAGGCTTGAAGTACCAAGTTGAAAGCTTAATAAAATAATTTTTACAACAATCCGGAGAAACTTTCATTTTTATATATATATACATATAGTTACCATATAAAATACCCAGAGATACATATAGTTACCATATAAAATACCCAGAGATACATATAGTTACCATATAAAATACCCAGAGATACATATAGTTACCATATAAAATACCCAGAGATACATATAGTTACCATATAAAATACCCAGAGATATATATAGTTACCATATAAAATACCCAGAGATACATATAGTTACCATATAAAATATCCAGAGATACATATAGTTACCATATAAAATACCCAGAGATACATATAGTTACCATATAAAATACCCAGAGATACATATAGTTACCATATAAAATACCCAGAGATACATATAGTTACCATATAAAATACCCAGAGATACATATAGTTACCATATAAAATACCCAGAGATATATATAGTTACCATATAAAATACCCAGAGATACATATAGTTACCATATAAAATACCCAGAGATACATATAGTTACCATATAAAATACCCAGAGATACATATAGTTACCATATAAAATACCCAGAGATGCAGGGTGAAGATAACCAGGCACGTCCAAAGCATATTTCAAACATAATTCATTGAGAAGCTAAATTAAAAAAAACACATTTATTGTAATACAAAAAATGTTTTCCACAAGAACTCATCAAGAACATAAATCAACAGAAAATAAAAATTTACCTGAATATAAAATCCACTGGCGGTCTCCAGAAACAATGTAAGCAATGCTTGCAGCTCACTCTTCTTGTTATTCTACATTTCAATTACATTTTAGAGTCAGATGTATCATATTTTAACACTTCAAAAACAAATGCATCAGGAAGAAATAACTGTTACGCTTTCAAATACAAAGTTATTTAACCTCCTAAATTCAATGATAATGAACCATGAAAAGCGGTACAAAAAAATAGCTGTTACCCATTCAACTTTCTTTTCTCATTCTCAGTACTATATCAGTACAAAATCAACTACATATTTCAAAGTGACATTAAAGTCACAACAAATACCTTTCTCTCTTTTATTTGCAGTCTCATATTGTCAATATGACTTTTAAAAGCACAGTTCCATCTATGTTAAGATAATAAGGAGAAAACATGCGGGTAAAAGTATTAAAGCTATGAAAATGAATGATCATTAGGATAAATTGTTTCTGTTAATAAGGAAAAAAGGATTTTTCAAGCAACGTAAAACAACATACCATGCTGCAATTTAAGTATGTATGCATTTTCATTTTCGGTAAAATTAACTTTAACCACATTCAATTCTAAACTCATTTTCATGTATCAACTATTGACAGCATAAATGTGATACAAAGTTTGTCCCTCGGAGACAGAAATCATAAATCCTTAGCTAAAATTATAAAGTACTTAAACAACATTATACAAGGATTTGAGATAGCTGACAGTTTTTTTTAAACCTCAAATCAACAACCAGAAATTTCTTTTCAACCTCAAATGAACAGATACTAGTATAGACTTTACTTACAACTCCTGTTCAACTTTTCTTTCCAGAGCATAACTTAAGTCACTCAGCAGGATTGACTTATAAAGATCTTGCAAACTGAAATCATAAAGTGAAAAAATTAAAATTTGTCTTTTGAGCGTATATTTCAATTTGAAAGTAGGTATTGTGTATTCACAACCTTTGGCAGGATGCCCACAAGTCACCACCAACAGAAAAATCATCTTTCTTCTTCGCTGCAGAATTTAACAGAAAACTTGATGATTAAATAAATTGATGAAATATTTAATGCCACTGCAGAACGCAATAACAATCCTAAGATATGTCAGTCAGTTGTTCATTTAATGAAAACATTTTTCCCTTTGATCCGTTTATTTAAAGCGTTTTCGTTACGATTACAGCGATGAAAATTGAAAGGTGTCCTAGACTGTACAAACCTTGAATACACACCAAAATCAAAAAATATAAAGAACGCATTTAAGTACAAATCATTTAAGCTCGTCGTTGTCTGGATGACGTTTGCACAGATTAAAATCACTGTTTACAAAGTATATAAAATTAAACTCCAAAGCTTTCCTTTAAAATTCGTATTTAAGAATTACTTTAAAAGCATGCATTTAAGAGAGATAATGTAGTAAGGTATACGGCTGAGAAAATCTCCATTTTTCATACATCCCGTTAATGACAGGAAATTCAAACGGAAGCTTTGTTTAATTCGCAAAAATTTTTTTTAGTACTCTGTATACCTGTGATAGTAGATTTCAACACTTCGGCTTCCCTGTAAAAAAAGGAGAAGAAATCAAATGAAAACACTTACGATTAATTTTATCAAAAATTATTCCCGAGGAAAAACAAGAAATTTATATATAGACAGCATTACTAACTGAAAAACTTGCGATGAATTAAAAACAACAGGCGCCATGTTGCTTGTTTGCCTTGTGTGGGCTCAATATACAAACGCATCCAGCGGTTATTCACCGTAGAGAACAGATGATGGTTTAGCGCAAAGGTCTAGCGCTAAGGTCAACTTGCATGCTGTAAATCTAATAATAACCACACGTAAATAATGAATTTTTTTTGAAACTTTGACATGGTAAGTTCTGGTATTTTATTCAAAGATTACTGGATATCCTGTGAATGCTTTGCTACTAATTTGACGATTCTGTTGGGTATTTTTTGTGACTTTGTTTATTACACACTGCACTCTAATAAAACTGGAGTAATGATCTCACCTGCTTGCTATAGGAGAATAGTTATTCCCCACTCCTATCTCAAATTTCTCACCCTGACAGACTTACTTGCAAGGCAGTTTGGGTAAGGGTTATGTTATACCTTTGCTAACATGTGAGGTTATACATTTCTAGGGTACCCAGATAAAAGATGTAAAAATATCAGCTGATGCAATAAAATCTTTACTTTCGGAGAAACATACTGAATATATTTCTGCATATGGAAATAAGAAAGATGATTATGTAAGAACGATGCATTTAAATGAATAATTTATGATGATTTTATTGCCTTGACTGTCAAATAATTCTCTCTTGTAAGGAATATTGTATGACAGAATATCTTCGCATGAGTGGCATCTACTGGGGTGTAACTGCCATGGATCTCATGGGCAAAATGGATTTAATGAGCAAAGAGGAAATAATTGACTTTGTTAAGTCATGTCAGCATGAAGATGGAGGTTTTGGTGCAAGTGAAAACCATGATTCAAACCTGCTGTATACCCTCAGTGCCATACAGGTTGTCTCACATACTTGAATTTAGATGAATTTAAATTGACAGCAGTCAATTTGTAGGTAGAAAACCTCGTCAAAACATAATACATAATGATGCTTTTTGTGAGCCCGTATTCTGGATTTTTATACTTTTTGTTAATTTCAACTAGTTTAAGGAAACCCTTTTCTGACACCTTCATAAATGAGTTACTTATAAAGTATGTCTGTTGCTACGATTATTTCATATTAGATTCTAGTTACCTATGATTTCCTGGATGCCATTGATGTTGAGAAAGTGGTGAAATATATTTCAAGTCTTCAAATGGATGATGGGTCATTTGCGGGTGACATATGGGGTAAGCATAAACTAGCATTTATGTGGTTGTAAGGGACGTATTGAGAGAAAATTATTGTGTCAATTACTTAGTGTCAAACCACCTGTAAACAACACCATGTCAAAATGCTAAAAATGTTTTACATAGGTGAAATTGATACAAGATTTTCATTTTGTGCTACGGCTGCTCTTTGTCTTGTGGTATGTGCAATTTTATCTAAGCCAAAGTTGATGTAAATAACGCTGTTGATTACTAAAACCTGTATTTGTCAGGATAGACTTGAAGCAATAAATGTTGACAAAGCTGTGGACTATGTTGTATCATGTATGAACTTTGATGGAGGATTTGGCTGCAGACCTGGGTCCGAGTCACATTCTGGACAGGTATATATTGTACCTAACCTATGATATAGTGTTCACTTGTACAACCTTAGAAGGTATTGTTTTATGAGTCAAAGTAACCATTCTATTTATATTAACATGATGAATGAACATGAAAATACATTATAAACATGTCATATTTATGATCAATCTTGTAGATATATTGTTGTCTGGGTGTGTTAGCCATAACTCATACTTTACATTACGTTAATATTGACATGTTGGGTTGGTGGTTATGTGAAAGACAGCTGCCATCTGGTGGTCTTAATGGTAATTGTTACTTTTAACAGCTAATTAAGCAATACTGTCACCAAGTTGATGGTTGAACTTCAGGAAAAATTCTTAATAACCATTTATTTTTAAAAAACATGATTTCAGGAAGGCCAGAGAAGTTGCCAGACGTATGCTACTCTTGGTGGGTATTAGCTTCTTTGAAAATCATTGGAAAAATTCATTGGATTAGCAAGGTATGGTGATGTAATGTATGGTTGAAAGGTATGGTGATGTAATGTATGGTTGAAATGTATGGTGATGTAATGTATGGTTGAAATGTATGGTGATGTAGTGTATGGTTGAAATGTATGGTGATGTAGTGTATGGTTGAAATGTATGGTGATGTAGTGTATGGTTGAAATATATGGTGATGTAATGTATGGTTGAAATATGGTGATAATGTATGGTTGAAATGTATGGTGATGTAATGTATGGTTGAAAAGTATGTGATGTAATGTATGGAAATGTAATGTATGGTGATGTAATGTATGGTGAAATATATGGTGATGTAATGTATGGTTGAAATGTATGGTGATGTAATGTATGGTTGAAAGATGTAATGTGAAATGTATGGTGATGTAGTGTATGAAATGTATAGTGATGTAATGTATGGTTGAAATGTATGGTGATGTAATGTATGGTTGAAATGTATGGTGATGTAGTGTATGGTTGAAATGTATGGTGATGTAATGTATGGTTGAAATATATGGTGATGTAATGTATGGTGAAATATATGGTGATGTAATGTATGGTTGAAATATATGGTGATGTAATGTATGGTTGAAATGTATGGTGATGTAATGTATGGTTGAAATGTATGGTGATGTGATGTATGGTTGAAATATATGGTGATGTAATGTATGGTTGAAATATATGGTGATGTAATGTATGGTTGAAATGTATGGTGATGTAATGTATGGTTGAAAGGTATGGTCATATAATATATGGTTGAAAAGTATGGTCATGTAATGTATGGTTGTAAGGTATGGTGATGTAGTGCTAAGTTGCAAGGTAAGGTATGGTTGATAATGTATATGTAATGTATGAATTTACGGTAGAATAATACAGTTGATTTTAATGTACAACCAATATTTCTGGGATTCTTTTAGGAGAAGCTGATTGAGTTCATCCTGGCTTGTCAAGATGATGAGACAGGTGGTTTTTCTGATAGACCTGGTGATATGGTGAGTTCTAGGATCATACATTTCATAAACCAATGATGACAATCATTTGAAATTTGACTGAATAAGAGAGTAATAATAAGAAACTCGAGGAATCCTCTGACATTTTTAGGTTGATCCATTTCACACATTATTTGGGATAGCGGGTCTGTCACTATTAGGATATGATGGGATCAAACAGGTTAACCCAGTGTTTTGTATGTCCGAGGAAGTTATACAAAGGCTAAAGCGTAAACCTGAAATACTTTGAAATAATTGAATTCAATGGTTGTAATTTTGAAAATAAAAGTAATGCCAAAAAATGGATTAAAAATTTCATATTTAAACCCTTGATGACTCTCGCTTTTTGCTTTACAAGAACACCTTTCTTGTGGTATCAATGTATCATAACCCTATCAGGACATGTCCATTTCATCATCCAAGTTGTTTGTTTCCTCGTCTTTTAGAGTAACTTTTGATGATTGATTATCATTGCCTTCAACTGGTCAAATAACAACATTTTTCACTTTGATCACATTTGTAAATTTTCCACATTTTACTATCAACACTCACTGTCCATTTTCTTTTTCTCCTGTTCAATTCTTTTTAGCTGCTTCAAAAGTAGTCTACGTTTCTTTCCTGACAGTGTAATATTTGCTTTGGGATTCGTCCTATGATAAAAATATTCATGGGTCAAAGTTACAAGGGATGTGGGGACTTAAAATAAACTGCAGAAAATGAAAGTAACTGGTTTGAACCTAAATGCTTTGAAGTAAATGCTTTGAAATACTAGGTCAGTTCATGTCAAGTTGTCAAGATGCAAATACCTCGTTTTCCTTAAGATGTGAGTTGTTGTAAGCGGATCGACGCTCAATTTTTTTTTCTTATTTTTATCGCGAATCACCTTTTTTCTTTTCCTTTTTGATTTAACCTGAAATTGTTATATATTTGAACCGTCACGTGTAAGGTAAGCTATTATTAAATGGAAAATCAACTGGTAAATCAAAATGGTTTACAGGCTCTATACTGCCGTGAATAAATGGTAAAACTTACTGCAGCTGACTTTGGATGATTTATGCTTGAACCTGCGGCCATTGAACGATTTAAAAACAGTAAATTTACAGAAAATCATCAAATAGTTTAATACATTTGTTAGGGTTTTGGGTGAAGTGTTTATAACAACCTGAGCCTGCAGACATCTTGCCCATCTATTCTTTCCTGTATCTTTCCTCTTGCTCTTCCTTCACCCACTCCACCTACCAGAGACAGGCAAGGGTGAAGTTTCTGTTATACACTGCAAAAGATATGAGTAGGTTAGTGGGTGTGTGCCAAATGATCTCGGGTGCAAACATCGAGAAAAACATTGAAACGTGTAAGCGACTCATAAAGAAGGCATACAAGCGTGGTGTAAAGGTTTGACAAGATTCAACATTTTTTGTAATTCATTGAACTCAGAAAAGAGGTGTAAATTAAGAATGCTCACATTTTAGATGGTGTTTCTGCCAGAGTCATTTGACTATGTATCAGAGAACAAGGAGATGTGTCTTTCTCTTGCTCATGATGTCAATGGAAAAATCATCACTGAATTATCTCAGATGGCAAAGGAACTCAACATTTGGCTGTCACTTGGGGGTTTTCATGAAAAGGTGCACTTATTATGTAAAGCTTTTTGTTTAAATTTTTGTAAGTATACATTGCTATATTCCTGGGTTATTTTAGAACACATCAACAGAAGATAGCAGAGTGTACAACACACATTTGATTATTGACAACAATGGCAATATTGCAGGCAAATATAACAAACTTCACCTCTTTGACATTGATATAAAAGATGGGGTAACACTTAAGGAGTCGGACAGTTTTATACATGGCAAGATCTTTCTCCCATCATAAGTACACCGGTTGGAAACATTGGTCTCTCAATTGTATCTTTGCTATCTGTTGTAGTTACAAGAAACCTTTACAAAAGATTAGAAATATTTACTTCTTAACACTAGATACATAGTGCTATGATTTACGATTTCCTGAGCTATCCATTGGTTTGGCACAAAGAGGTGCAGATGTCCTTACCTATCCATCTGCATTCACATTCATCACTGGAGCTGCTCATTGGGAGGTACAGTTTTAACAATAATGGTAGAAATAGGTTTTCTCAGCAAACTTAAGTTTAAAAAATGCTGGTATTTTCAAACTAAGTCTTCTGATTAAGGCCTTTGTGGGATTGTGTTTAGTGTCTTTTGAGGGCAAGGGCCATTGAAAACCAGTGTTATGTAATAGCAGCAGCCCAGACAGGACAACATAATTCCAGCGAAGATCATATGGCCATGCTATGGTAGGTACCACTTTGGATAATTGTTGTTTATTGAGGTACGCTTTGCAAAACAAAACTCTCACTTATGTTTTATTGTAGGTGGTTGATCCTTGGGGTAAAGTTGTAGCACAGTGTCACGAGGGAGAAGACTTGTGTGTGGCAGAAATTGATTGTGATTATCAAAAGGAAGTAAGACAACAAATGCCAATATGGAAGCACAGGAGATACGACCTATATGGGAATATTGCCAAGCAACAAGATAAAGAATGACTGGAAATTATTTCTATTTGATGTCATAGACAAATATCAAATATTGTATTTCTATACACTTACATAAATCTTTAGTAAATACTGCATACATCTCTGACTTTTTGATAAAAGACAATAAAACACATTTACTGTCTGTCAAATGTTACGTCACGACTTATATGTAACGATTACGTCATTCGTATTACGTCATATCAACTTGCAGCTCTGATTTCTAATAGTTACTTGTATTGCCGCATTGTTAATGCATATCTAGTAAAATAAATATGTTCTTTTTAAATTTACAGACCAAACAATCCTATTCTTTGATCTTCCTGTACAAAATTCTACTCTAGCCGTTTATTCAAATACAGCTTGTCATTATATGGTCTCACGTTTGTTGACGGTGTGTCGCGTCGTTAACACACAGTTAATTCTTCCACAGTGAGAGGTGAAGAAGATAGCTATGGTTTCCACGGAAATGCATTTTTGTCATATCAAACCGACGTAGAACCTGGCATCAACCATTCACCAACGTTAACTACCGTTTTTTCTGATGTTTTAATGAATTCCTCCTTCTATGAAACAAAAGACGAAAATCAATAGCTACGTACCTATGAAACACATATCTTTAATAAGATGGAGTGTGCGTGAGAACAATAATGTACACTCACCAGTAATGAGGGATATTTAGGGCGATTTTCTCGGTCTTTATGTAAACTAGAATACAAACATAGTGAAAATATGAAAACTGAAGAAAGAACGCGAGCCACGGAAGGCAATATGAAAATTAAACGTTTTACTTAAAGTAAAGTTCATAAGGTCGGCTTCTTTAATCAAGAATCACTTATCAAGCCTGGGTCAGAGTTTATCAAAACAGAAGCTTACCATTGAGTGACAAATGATTGAAATTCCATTGAAAAACCTTTATCTGTCGGTAAGGCCGGGGATCGCTCCTCAATGATACGAGTAAGAATTTCAAATTCATTTTTACAATGATCGTAAGGAAATTTACCACTCGCCAATTCGACCTGTAAAGTTAAAGAAAAAATCTTTAAAACAAAGCAAACGAAGGCAAGAGTAGAGTGCTCGCTCGAGTTTCTATGGCCTACGGTAATTTTTTGATTATCATTTCACGGAAAAACTAACCAATGAGCGTCTACTTACCAAAGATATCCCCAGGCTCCAAACATCAGCTCGAACATCGTAATCCGGATTAGAAGGATCAGGGGGATCTATACGTTCAGGCTACATGACAGTAAGATACAATATAAATGTATAAGAAATACAAAAGTTCAACGAAACGTATAATTGCAATGACTAACCGCCATATATGCTGCACATCCTGCGCTTCTTGTCTTCGCCTTTGAGTCAACCAATCTTCCACTGATACCAAAGTCACACAGTTTTACACATCCACGACTGTCCAGTAAGATATTTGATGGTTTTACATCTTGAAACAAAACAAAGTATGAGTTAATCACAACTACAACGAAGTTATTTGCAATAGCATTTTGAACTTCATGGTATAACAGAAGTAAAATTGTTCAAGGTCAGTATCCTGTAACTGGAATCGCATTTGAATTCATATCTTGAAAGAAAGTGCTGAACTCTTTACAGTAACTCCTAACGCAACGCAATGTACTTGCTGCAAAACAGATGAGCTAAAAACACTTCGGGAGGCCCTTCCTTCTGCCTAGTCTCATGTTTGGTATATTAAGGTTCAAACTTTTAACTAATAAACAAACCTCTATGCATAACACCATGTGATTCTTTCAGATAATGGAGAGCTTTTACAACCTAAAATACAGAAACAATCCCAATCACAAACACAAAAAAAATTCACTTTGGCATAGTACTAAAAGGCAACCCACAGCCACTGTCATTTTTCCAAGTATACGCTCTGGTATTGGACCATACGTATTCTTTAATTTGTCAAAACATGTTTCCATCAACTGCATGATAATGAATACATCGGACTAAATAATAGAAAAATATTTTTTATGAGGAGGAAACACAATTAATACATCAAAAACAGTATTTCAAAACATGCACAAAAAAGGAAAACAGGATGTTTGAAATGATAACAAGAATTTTACTTCAGAGATATAAGCTCCAAAACATTCAACAATGTATGGACAATCGTGACTTTTTAGTACAACATCTAAATCCATCACTATCCTCTTCTGCTCCTCAGCATTATATGATTGACACATTTTCTAAAACATACACAATGTCATATTTAACTTGTTGATTTACAAACTCAACTATCAGAGGGACAGATGATAACTGACTCACTTTTACAGCCAACACACGTCCAGTAGGTTTGTGTTTCATTTTAGAGACTTCACCACAAGTGCCACTTCCAATTACACAAATTAATTGAAAGTCATTCATTGTAAATGAGTATCTCTGGAATAAAATGTTATAGCTGTTATAAACCTTGTCTAAAACCACTTAAAATCAAAACACTTTTTCCGGTCTTCTTTCTTTCCTTTCAGAATTATAACTCGATGATATTTACCTTTTCTTTGAGAGTTAAAATCCCAGTTTTTCGTGTGAATTCAGATAATTTTTTTTGCATTTGCTTGCTGTAGGTATTATGCAAAGATATAATGATCTTCAGTGGCTGGAGGATACAAATCTTGATAAAAAAATTCCTACCTTAACGCATCATCCGTCTTAGATGGATTGGAAATAGTTTTCTTTATTTTTCTTGCTTGTTCAGTAGTTTTAATATCTAAACCTGTAAAAAATATCGATTACATTCTTTCATTAAGGACAATTAAATCATCAAGCCAGTGGACAGCGAACAAAATTTTAATTAAATTATTTCGACCCGTAGCTAAAAAATTAAAATCTATTCAATACACAAAGTTTAGAAGATTCTTATTCACACTAATAGTTCGCTTGATGTCAAATATTCTTGAGAATCAGTGAATGAATCAATGAACTTGTAAAGCTTGAAATGAAAATCAAGTTACCTTTTGAAGGTTTTCTGGCGCGCAAAGAACGACCAGGACATAACGGTAAACTTAAGCCAAGCTTTTTGCGTAACTTTTCGTCTTTTTTCTCATCGGACTTGACGTTCTCCTCGTCTAAACGAACTGTTTTCTTATTTTTATTGTCCGCCATTTTGTATTTGATGGACATCACTGATCTGTATAGTAATTACCTGGACGGGAAACCCCGTCAAAATTATATTGTTGTCAAAAACATGGATGCCGCCATACCTTATATGGCAAATTTGAGGTATTCTTTCAGACAAAATTTGTACAATAACCAAAAGACAATAACCAACAAGAACAACCAAGGCGTAGGAACCAGGGGTGGGAAATAAGCTTAGCTGGCCTGGCCACTATGACTATTCCACACAATAAGTCTTAAGACTCTTAACCAAAATGGCGAATGAAACAACAACAGAGAAAACAATGGACTTAATAAAAAGTTACGTTGACAACTGAAGCAAACCTCAAATTTTGCAACAATTTGTATTTAAAAACGCAGTGTTTTGGGAGATATACCCAAAGGCCAAGAAATGAAAAAGAAACGTGAATATTCATGATAGCTACAATAAATAGTGTTATGACAAATGACATCGCTTGGCCCCAAATGTGGACACTGTTTTTTTTTCAAAACAAAACGAAATGGGAGGGAAAACCGGTGGATCTGGTAAAAAAACCCTCCAATAAAAGAAAAGATTAAAAATTTAGAAAAATTTCCTTAAATTTTTGTAGTTTTAAGATGTTTCATATTTTTGTTGTTTTCAAATGATCCTGATGATCTACTTTAACATACAGCGTAGTAAGATTGTGCGTTGCAGTCGTATTCATCATTGAGTTCTATAATAACTGGAGCGGCTATCTCAAGCGCGGCCTTAGATATCTGGTGACGCCAAAAAAATGGCGGATTTCGTCCGTTGCCGCTGAGATTTACCGAAATTGACCGCTTTTCCGAAAATTTCACAATTTCCCACTCCCTCCTGAGGAAAGAGTGAGGTAAATGTATGTGTGTATTTGGGAATCGGCAAGCAATTTTTTGATGAAAATCACGATAAAAACCTACAATTCGTAACAGCGAGTCAACATAGCTTTCCAGTTATCGGCTCCTACGAGGATGTATTTATAACTATCGATGAAAGAGCTATATGTCGGCTACACATCTATGAATGCAGATATGCGTCGTTTTCTTACCAGCGTCAAACTTGTTTGATCGATTAAACTCTTTAGTCTATACAAAAAGTATATCATAGTTCATCTCCACAGTGGTTCACGAGAGAGAAGTTAGCTTATTTTTATCATTGCTATTTTGCTTCTTTTACTTGTTTCTTTAAAAAGTAAATATTAAATCTCTGGATATTTACGTATTTTCTGTAATTGAGTTTCATATTAAATTTCAAAAGACTCAAGTCTGCATAGGTTTGGTAAATGAAAACAAACAATATTGTATAGAAATTACTTTAAGTAACCTTTTGTGATGTTCTGAAGTGCAACTGCATCAAATACTTGTAAAGTTGTAGCACATTTTGATTTTGTTGTATTGATATATAAATTGGGCAAAATGCAAATAATCATCAAAACACTTATGCTTCCAATGGTGTTTATAATTCATTTTAGTTTTAATACTTCTACCCTTATTTTTCACTTTGTTTTGTTTTTCCTATATTTTCAATATAAGTGCACAATTTGAATGATTAAAACAGTTTTCACTTCAATAATAAATTTCATAAGCAGTTGGTAGTGCATTTTGTTCTCTGAGTATCCACATTTGGTATTTTCTTCATACATGAATGATGAAATGCATATGGATATGTCATAACAAGGCAATAAAACCAAATGAATTAAATACCTATAGTGTACTTTTATGCTAGAAGCTTAACAGCTTTCTAGAAATTATAAAGTTATTGGATTATATTACCTCTATATCATCAATCTCATGAAAAGAAAAAGAAGCAAATATTTGTAGAAAAGCTTTGAAAAGTGAAAACATTTATTTAAAAAGCAGCAATGATGCATATGATAAATCCCCATTCTGTACTCTAATAGGTAAATAAGCTCAAACTGTTTCTTAAAGAAATATAAGAAATATATAAGAAATATACAGTACAGTAAATTTAAAGGTTTCATCACTGAATCTTTAATGCTTCAGTATAGTGCATTAGATATTAGTAACATTTAAACAACACTCAACTAAAATATTTTGATAAAGATATGCCATGATTTAAACATTATGTTATATAAAACCCAATGGCTTATTCAGTTTAATGCTTCACATCTGCATCAAGTCATCATCAATCTCAGTACAAATGTTTACATAGACACAAACTTTATGGCCTTTCCATTTTATATGTTGTGAATTGACATTTAATTAAGCATCAAAACACACAACCTTCTTGCCATCTTTTTTTGGTTCATGAACTTCAACTTCAAAGCATTCAAGGCATCATTAGTGAATCCATTGTCTCCATCCATAGAATTTGACCATGATCAAATTAAATAACTCTGGATAAGGCAGACAATAAATCAATTATCTTTACAGCATTATCATTTTTAAGACTCTGCCTGATCAATAACATCTTCCAGTCATCTTTACTTCTTGGTCTTCCCTGCATGTTGTCAGCAAATACAACATAACAAGCTCTGCTCCAAATCATGGGTACTGTTGGGGCTGATCATTTCTTCTTGATACTTTTCACAGAGCAAAATGTGTGCAGGGTCTTTTTGCTTTAGGGAAACTATTTTGCAAATAGATAGGTAAATTTACGATTTCATGCATTAACAAATGACAGAAAAGTATGCAGAAATTTATAGACAAAAACAGGAAAACATCAGTATATTTGGCGTTCAAGTCAGTCTTAAAAAATACGATCTTTAATATGTATTTTATGGCTTTTCAAGTGCATGTATAATTGCTTTTCAATCGTTGACGGACTAACAAAACAAACAACTACCTCACCTGTGGGAAGCGATATGTACCTTTTTGTGGAAACTACGACATCCAACAATTGAACGATTGAAGTGTTGGCATTATAAAAGAAATGCCAAAAAAGAATCGTCACAGAATATGGAACTAACGATATCCATATTCTGTGATATCGTGTTTGTTTTTGAAAAATTCTTTATAATTTACTATAGACACCAGGGGGAGGTCGAGAATATTATTTTTCTGCAAAGCGATCATTTCAGCGGAAATACGTCCGTTGGCCGCCATTTTTTTGGCGACCTCGCCCCAGTAAAGATAGCCGCTCCAGTTATTATAGAACTCAATGGTATTCATGCTTTGCAAGCTACGTCATAGCCGCCATGTTGGATGAATTTAATAAGGATTTTCCTTATTTACAATGCAAACGTCATCTAACATGGCGAACATTCCATTGTTCCCTAACTCCCAGGGGAATGGTTGCACACCACCTATACAAATTTACGAAGCGACAAAAAAAGCGGGCTGACTACCCTAATGACAGCAAATATTTTGTGCTCGAACAAAAGAAACGCAAACTTTGGTAGAGAACAAAAAATGAAAGAGCGCAGAGTGTTAACAAAAATGTTAATAAATAGACGAAAAATGAAAACTAATAGCAGCCCATATATAAATCATATGAAAAATTATTCTGTACGAACGACCTAACCATTCACTTGCTAATAACAATGAAAAATGAAATGACCAAAGTAATGTCATGACTTGCATAAAAATCATTTTTGATGTCTACTTGACTTCATTCGATTCAAAATTTCCATGTTGCTTCATTAAGCCCTTCATTAATAGCTGGCTTTCACTCGTGTGTTTTGTCAGAAAATTTAACAATTGTCACAGTTTAGTTTTACGGCAATTTGTAACGAATGAATTTGAAAATGCATTACACTGTTATACATTATGCATAACAAAACTCGCTAGTGTGAATCTTTCAATGAGGACGCTTGTTTCTGTGGTGTTCTGTTGTCGTTCATTCATTCTCCAGTTAGTAGGCCCACAGACATAGCTACTCTATAAAAACATGTCATAAACGTCAGCATACATAATGAACACAAACAGAAATTAAATATATTGAAAAGAACAAAACTTTAATACCTGATTTCCAAGCCATGTCCTGGTCAGTCAGATCCAGGCGACTTAATAGGTCTCTTCCTTTATTTTTTATCACGCAGTTTTTACGTGTGTATCATTAAAATTTATTGTAAACTTTTTTTTGTTAACGTTAAATAAAATAAGTAAAAAGTAGCGAGTGAAAGCCAGCTATATTTTTGCACAGCAAGTGACGTCTTTTATTGATATTTTTTTTTAATTTGGGTGTTTTCTATGATTAAAGTTCAAATAATAAAAATAGATCATCAGGATCCTTTTTAAGTATCTCATGCAGTTACGCATACAACACTTATCTACTCAACTTACAAACCACAAGACATGGACCGTGTTTTCCACTGGCTTGTTTTCCATCTTCGTAGAATATATTCGTTTATATAGCCCAATCATTTCAATGTTCATATGCCCTTATGCGATGCCCATTCAATATGTTTATCCCATTCCATACACAAAGTTACCAGCATCATTTACCAATAAAGTAGCTTTTGATATCACGAACTCTTATTGTAACTTCAAGCGAAGGATAAGGGATCACTTCAATACCCCAGTTATATCATCACTCAAAGAATGCTTAGTGCAGAGTTGATCTTCTGTGAATATCAGTTGACCACTTTTACGTGGGTTCATATAACAATGGGGCCCATCATCATTATATGAACAAACAACTGACATCAACAAAGAATCCAAACTACAAATGAACATTCTTGGCCATGAATCACCATGACACATAAGTAATGACAAACTAGTAAGAGTAATTGAAGTGAACGACACAGGTGGTAAAGGGACTTTAATAACTCCATCCATGTGGGATCTACAATATAAGAAAATATAAAACACATGTTACGAGATTTCATAATGAATAACTGTGAATATGACGTTAGTTTGCGTTTTTAAATTCTTAATTAGATATATTGAGAATGAGCAAATAACATTGTGTTTTCTCTTTGACTGTCCAAATGGAAGAACATCACCTACATTGCACGAATAGCTTTATTCAGTTGAGTTTGAACGATGCAACAAGTTTCAAACGATCAAAGGCTTAACATCTTGATCAAAGCATTTTACAGTGAAAGCTTTCATAGTACGAGGCCTACCCTATGACTAGTTGATTATTCCATGTAACTCATACTTCGGTACTTCGTCAGTAAAATGACAGAATTTACCTTTCTTTCACCTTAAATTTACTAACTTTCCGTTGTCAACATTTCTCTAATTGACGTCATGACTAAATTTTTCTGACTGTGATTGGCTCCGTAGGAGCATGTCACCTTTCACAAAGACAATAAGTAATCCTTCAATGGATTTAAATAAAAAAAATCATTAGAATCTTCAGGTTTTTTGCGCTTTAATGTCGTTAGCAAAGAAAAGATTCATGAACGTTAGGACCCGTTTACACTATACAGGATTGTTATCGTAGCAAGTTGAATATTCTCTGTATTTAAAGGCAGTGAAATTGTCCAACGTTAGAAACACAATGATATGGACGAAATCTATCATCTTAAACAGCTTCTACTCCCAACATTTAACCCTTTAAAGCAAATAAAAATGTCGTGATGAGCGAATCCGGTATAATGTAAACGCAGCCTTAGATTCAAGGCACTATGATGAAATTATAAATTAGACATCAATTTTGTCCAAATGTTCATTTGATCTAGAAGTCATATCTTGCTAGGTTAAGGATAGAAGAGGGTTTGTATCGTCTTTGATACCTTATTTGTATCATTTAAATTGAGCCTCGCTTTCAACCATTATGCTATAAAATTTTGATTAATTTTGCATAGTAAATTTCTTTTTACCTTAAAATATTTTCATAATTCAATCTAGAAAGTAACTTCTCTTCTTGAGTAATTTTGCGATTAAACAGCACACTTTTCGGATTCAAAGGAATTCTTTTGATCGCAAAGAGACAGCAGTCTAATTTATTACGTACCTGAGCATATATAAAGCATTTCCAAATCACGTACAAAATTTCCATCACATGACGAAATTACCGTCTATTTGAACGATGTATGTAATAGAAAGTTACCTTAATTGACACCTGAAGCAAACACTCCTTTTTCCAAGCATCTGCAACACCTCAAATTCATTCCGAACTCTTGAGTTTCTCGAAGCGTAGCCAAAAGGAATAGGCATCAAATCAGGAGATTCATCTCCATCATCACAGCCATTTTTATTTCTACCGTGATCTTGTTCAGCGTCAAGCTTATCTGAAGTGATGTCATTGCTTAAACCGTGCGACATGGGATTTGGAGGGATAAAAGGATGTCCAAGAAGCTGCTGTGCTAAGCATTGGTTACCAATCTATGGACATACACATCTAAACTAAGTGTATGACATTAAAAGACTGTAGTTGTAAATTCTTCGTCACTTTAAAGCTTGTTTTTCTTCGTGATCTTTATTTTTTGAAGTGGAAGCTTTGAGTGGAAGTTTTCAATCATGGCTATCATTATATTGAGAAATATACATATTCTGAGAAGGGTTACCTTTTTTATCACACTAAGATTCAATGAAAGGAACTTAGAAGTCCAAAACACACTTTTTGATTCATCCAAAAACCAAACTCTTTTTCCTTGACATTACTTGACTTTTTAAAGAAAACACCTGAAAAAATGTAACAATAGAAAACTAAAAAATGTCAAAACGCGTTTACTTGAATCATACCCCATTGGCAAAAATTAGAGAAAAATAGCAAATAATAAGTCTTTATATATAACGAAAATTTTTCATATTTTTTCATGTTTAGTTACACATGCATACAGTTAGCAAATACAATAACCGAAAGTTTCTACCTGTGAATGAACGTGAGCTAATCCTTCTACATTCTCATGGAGAAGCGGCCACATTCTCTGTTGGTTCTTGTACTATCCCTAGTCAATAACATTCCTTAGAGTACTCTTCTCACAATATCTCATCTGTATACAAAAAATTTGCAGAGTACACTTTGAGTCTTCTAGCAAATCTCTTGTGGTGATTTTCTCCTCTTCACTTTTAAAATCAGATTCCTCGTCTTAAAGGAAGAGACGCTCTTAGTTATTTTTACATCATGAACAAGCTCAGCAACATCATGAACATTTCGTGTAGTTATAGCACTAGATTTCTACATAATGTAAATCATGCCCACATATCTCAATGAGTGTTAGTTATTCTTGTAGTTTAATTTTAACAATTTCCTTTTCACAGTTTGCAAGGTGGTGTATTTGTGAAAATTCAAGCTTAAACAGAAATTTTAAAATGGAATTAGAGAGAGAGAAATTAATATCACTCATACTTGCTATGATGACATTCATGAGTATGTTTTAATCAGTCTTTAAAGCACTCTGCAGTGCGCAAGAAACTTAAATTCATTTTAAATTCATTTCTTCGTTTCGCTGTTGATGAAATACTGATGTTTGCAAAATATACAAAGACAATGATGGTGAATATTGGCTTGGACGCAACAAATGCTTTCAGTTTTTTTCATTTCAGCTGTTTAAATTTAGACTTTTCTGCTGCCCTCTCCAACTATTTTGTTTGTCCATGCTAAAACCCTTGGCAAGATATCACACAAATGTCTACATTTACCATCTCAACATTAAATAAATTTCCAAGGAAACAGGCAAACAGTCATAAGTGCTTCAATGATTGTGTTGCATTTAGAAGAAGTAAACTTGAATGGGTAGCACTTAAAGGTTAGCAAAACTTTGTCATGATGTCCTATCCATTTCCTGTACTCTGTTTGCAAACCTCTTGCAATATACGCTCTCAAAGCATGCTTGCAGTTTCTTAGTTCAGATGCTTAACACTTCAAAAGAAGGAGAATACATACCTGCTTTTGACGAGCGCAGAAAAAAGTTTTCGCATTCAGCGATCAATTGTGCAGCATGAACTCTTACAACAGGTACAACCATTGTGGTATTTGGTAAATCCACTGACCTGGTAAATCTAAATCCCCATGACGAAGCGGGCAAATCCCAATAAACGAATTTGGTAAATCTTTATGACGTATTTAGTCTAATCCAATCCGTTCGTACAAATATGCAGATTAGCCATGTACGTCTGTCGTATGGGAACAAGTGACTTTTGTCAAAAAATAAACTTTAGCAGTGTACAACAGCTAAATACGTGAAAGTTTTTCTTTTTTTGCTTCCATTATTATGTCTGAAGACTCATTGAATGATCCTGTTAAGTTTGATAGACAACGAAGAAGACGGAGAAGAGCGTCACGGAATTTGGATGATGGCCCATCGCGGGACGCAAACAAAAGTAGCCCATCGAAAGGTGAACATAATTCAAAAATTCCGTTTCAGGATATGTCTTCAAAGCAAAACGAAAAAGCGCAAAGACAAGGGAAACCAGGCTCAAGCGGAAATAGTAATTCACTTGAGCTGAATGACGACAGAAGGAGCAGACATCGAAAGTCTAGGAAAAGAGAAACAAAGGATGCTACTGGTATGCTATTTTTTTAGGATCTTTTGCTTTCGAAATACGATTTATATTGTACCAACTCATTCTGTTATAAAAAATTTTTCATGATAGAGTCTGAAGAAACAGGTGAAAACAGTATGGAAAGACATCGCCGTCCAGTAAAACCACGTATGAATAGATCAGTTAGTGAAGAAGTGTTACAAATTGAAAGAGAGATGAATGAGGGAAAACATGGCTTGAAACCATACATGCATGGTAATAACTATGTTGCCACGTACTTAGTTGACACTTCAGCAGTTGTTGCCAAGTAAATTATAAATGTTTTGTATTTCAAGGAACAATTGACAGTACTAGTGCAATGTCAAAGAGTAAAACAGAAAACAGCTCTTTTAAATCAAGTGGGCATAGCAGGCCGAAAGCCAAGCCAAAACGGAATAAAACAAAAGACCGATTATCTCGGTAATAAATTTATTATATCGCATTTATTGTCAACATATCAATTAATTTGGATCGACATTGAGTGCCATCTCATTTTTTTATTCAGCATTCAAAGCGCATCTGCTGAAGAAGAAAATTACCAAGGAGATTTGGATGATGAAGGTTTGTGTAGTAGATTAGATAAGTGGATGAGCCTTGACTCACTTTTTAATTTGTAATTAAATTAAATGAGTTTCAAAACTTTTTGCCAACTACTGTCATTGCTCTTTATTGTCATAGAATCATTCTACAATGGATTTAAGGTCGACAAAGAAGACTTGGTTACCGAAGGATCGGCTAACTCATTCAAAATAACTGCACCATTACCCAAAGTCAATTCAAAATCAGTTCTACCAAGCGAGCCTTTAGATGTTCTCTTTATTGAAAAGAAAGGTGATTAGTAAAACAATATTCCTCGAGCATTTTGTGGCGTCTTTATCTTTTTAACTTTCATTTTATAGACGGTGGTTTTAAGAAGGAACAAAAAAATGTTGTTGCCCAGAAAATGAAAATGAATTATCGTACAACAAGTGATGATTCTCCCAGAGTAGCCACAACCTGTGACTTTGCTGTGGTAAAATAATCATCCTTGCATCTCTGCACTTCTCTTCTTTCCCTTTCTTCCAACATTAGCAAAATTTTGATGGAAGGACCATGGACGTGTGTTCGTCATTAATATAGAACGCCAACTCCAACTAATTTTCTGTTTCTGTAGTCTATCATCTAAAGAATTCATTCATCTTTTTAGGCAACGCAAAAGGCTTTCAAAACATTCGCTTTATTTTGTCATGGTTTACTTGCAGGTACGTTCTTACGAAACACCGAACCTGGTTAGCACTATTTTCCACCCAGCAAACCGCCCTTTATTTGAAATATAATATTTTACACAATATAATATTTCACACAATCTAATATTTTACACAATATAATATTTTATATAATATTTTACACAATCGTCGAAAAACGACATATTTTCCATCCTGGATTATAAGTTTATAACTTAAGGTGGTTGCATGAAAATTTATACTGCAACATTTATCTGTAAATATTTTCATATGTTGATATTAAAAACTGTATTATAAAAATATAAAATTACTCGCCATCTCAAATCGACCTAGCACCAGTGCATGCATGGTTTCCTTTTAGCTTTTGGTTCTTTCCCATTAGCCGCCATCTTTAATTTATTAACGATTGTGTAAAGTAAAGGGCGGTTTGCTGGGTGGAAAATAGTGCTAACCACCGAACCTCGTAAGCAAAAAAGTCCTGGGTACGAGTTTGTGTTTTTCTTAGTATTATAAACATGCCTGTATTGCATAAAGTCAGTCTGTCTGTATTGTCTTTGCATCTTTCCTCGAGCCGTTCAGCTAGTATTTGATTGGAACTAGTTGAACTGCTGGCTTCATATCTTGGTTGCAGTTAGCTAGCCTTTCCGTTGTATGCTTAATATAATCATCCATGCAAAGTTATTTCTTCACATTAAGGTGTTGGTCTTTGTCAATGTCTGTTCGTGTACACGCTATCTTCAAACAACGGCGCGGAAAACTTTCTTTCCAATTACTACAAACTGGCACAGCCCATTGGCAGTATGTTTTACTTCATGTTAGCTGTTTGTACGGTATCTGTGTTGGACAGGTATTTTTCATGAATATTTCACGATTTCAACATGACATGTTCACGTGCAAACTGTCTTTAATCTTCTTATAGTTATGGATTAGGAAGGACAAGATCAGGGTTTTGTCACAAACTTCTATCCAATCCTCTATGGACTTTCACATTAATCGGTAAAATGTATTTTCAGAAAATTTGCGTAAGTTGCAGTGTTAAAATTTCACCCTGTTTTATGTTTTCATGTTACTAGTTTACGTCCTGTCCTTGATATTTACATTGAGTGTGGCGATGATTGATGATAAAATAAGTTTGTATAAGATCGATCCCTCACTGTGGTAAGTCTTTAAACCGTCAATACTCTCACATATAGCAGTAGACAAAAGAAACATTTTCAAACTTATATATATTAGAATTTGAAGAAATTCATCTCTAAAGTACATAGCCATCTCAACATCAGCTGGTTTACACTGGCATTGAAAGGAAATTTCTGCATAAATTGCAGTCAACTATTTCTTTTCATAATTCTTACAAGTAAACTAGTTTACTGTGCGGAAGTTGTTCATGGAACTCTTCAGGGGTCTGGGGATGAATTAATATAAATACTGTCCTTGCTCTTCTAAAAATTTTTAATTCCGTTGGTGTACTCCAGTTTTTAAGAAGTCAAAGATTCCTTTTATTGAAAAATGTTCTGCCATAGTAGATAATTCAAACTACCTCGAAACTTTGGCGGAAAACTTTCTGTTGTTGATGGAGGCGTTTAACCAAACAGGCTTCTTACTCTTGTTTTTTTTGGCTTCAGGAAAAATAACGAAGAGAAACAGAGTCTTGACGACTGGAAAATTGTTAATTTGATGCGAGTAATTGGTGCTGTGTTTGGATGGATGCTATTGTCATGGCAACCGAGAGGAGATGCATCTGAAGGTATTGTATATGTAAAGTCGAACCTCTAATTTTGGGCACTTCTAGGAATCGTTCACCTCTTGTTATGCTGTTAACGTACACTGCTTTAAATTCTTAAATTCTATAACTTCTCAACGCAACCTCTCGTAAGCGAATATTAATTTTGTGGTACAATTAATGTGTTATTGCCTTTTCTTACTTTAATTATAGTTTTTGCCCCAAAGGCTTTTGGTGAAAATTTTCGTGTATTTTGTAGTGAATCTATTTGATGATGACCACGTGCTATCCAAGCCACCAATTCAGGCTCCTTCTGGTGACAATGGTAAACCGTCTGCTCGTGGTTTTAAAAAAGACATCCCGTGAAGTTAACATTTCGATGATGAAGAGATTTTTGATGTTACTTGGAGTAAAGCAATTCTAAAGCAGTCGTACCAATCTTACTAAAACTGCCACCAACATCTCGTTTCTACACGAATGTTTACGCCTTGATGTTTTTTATTTAAAAGATAGAAATGTGAAATTCAGACTAACTGACTGCAATAGCATTGTCCACGAAATGCAATTATCTGAAATTCCCATCTGTTGTACATTGAATGTCATATAATTTATGTGAAAATTGTATAAATATGATAATATATCTTTATTCGGACATTTCATGTCCGATCATGAATGCTGAATCATATTTGACTTTGTCTGAGATTGGTCAAGGTAGACTTGGAAGAATGTCATTGGCATATTGGTCAGTGAAGGAAGAGAAACAGTGTCTTCATCGAAAACGTCATGTGATGGATGAATATATGTGAGCCTATGTCGTGCACATACATGTGGCCTGGGCCTGGCCCCTGAAATTCCGGGGTGATCCTCCCGAACACTTAACTCGGTCCCATGTGCTTCTCTTTCTTTTGGTTTGTTCTGTAATTTTGCACAAGGTTAGCCTAATTTCTCTTCCAAAATGAGAATTTTTTATGCTTATTTGTCTGCTTCCCAAAGTCTTTTATGTCCTAGGACAAGGTTTACATAATTATATTTTATCTGACTGTTTGAAATTACCGATCTGACATTTCTCATTCTTTATTCACACGATTGTTTGAAGACTTGAAGTTGGTTGTGTTGTCATATTTTTGAACACTTCTTGATCATTTGAACCATTGTAGATATAAGCCGAATATTAGTTTGAAATATAGAAAACACATAAGTTAAACTGTATCTCGAAGGTTGACGGTGTTCAGTGTATTACAAACAAATTTTAGAGCATCAAAATCTTGACTAATATTTCAGCAAAAATGGCCGACGATTGGGCGATTGATGATAGTCAGGTTGTAGTTGGACCCGAAGCTCAGGATATTAAATTATTTGGCAAATGGAGCTCTGATGATGTGCAAGTTGGTGACATCAGTTTGACTGTAAGGAATCCTCATATTATATGAAACATTTAATGTTTTTGTTCACAAACTACTCTAACCAATTTACAGCATTTGAAACATATTCTCGTTTGCTTGTAGGATTATATTGCAGTGAAAGAGAAAAACTCGGTATACCTTCCTCATACTGCTGGAAGGTATGCGGCAAAACGATTCAGGAAGGCTCAATGTCCGATCGTTGAACGTCTCACCAATTCCATGATGATGCACGGGAGAAATAATGGCAAAAAATTATTGACCATTCGTATTGTTCAGCATTCATTTGAAATTATTCATCTGCTTACTGGAGAGGTGTGTGTTGTGTACCTTGTTGTACCTCATTATACCTCAAGCTTATTATCCAGTTATTTTATCCATGTGTAAAATTAAGAGTTTTAACCATAAACAACTACAACTGGTTGAGTTTTGTAAAGTTAATAGTATTGATGGCTTTTCAGAACCCCTTGCAAGTTCTGGTGAATGCTATTATCAATAGTGGACCACGTGAGGATTCCACACGTATTGGTAGAGCCGGTACAGTCCGTAGACAGGCGGTTGATGTATCTCCTTTAAGACGTGTAAATCAGGCAATATGGCTTCTTTGCACTGGAGCTAGAGAGGCATCTTTCAGAAATATCAAATCTATAGCTGAATGCTTGGCTGATGAATTGATAAATGCTGCAAAGGTAAATGAAGGAGTGGATGTATTTTTATTTTTGATATTGTAGCTACTGAACTGTTTGTTGTATTCACAATGGTTATCTGAATTTAGTTAAGTGGAGTATTGTTATAGAAGATTACTAATGATATTTTGTTGTCATATTAGGGTTCCTCTAATTCTTATGCCATAAAGAAGAAAGATGAACTGGAAAGAGTAGCTAAATCAAATCGTTAAAATATCTGATAAGTTCACTCAAACTGAATAAAATAACCACAATCTGGTGGAAAAAATTGTGTTTTTCTTTCTATGATATTAGTAGCTTTATATTACAGCAACAGGTAGATTGCAAATTAGCATCTTAAAATCCAACACTGTCTTACACAACTGAGAGAGAAGACATTGTCACAACTAAGTATTCGTCAGTTTTATATCATCTCTCAAAATGGTCTAAATTAGGTTATAGTTTACATCTGATGGCACAGAAGACCTTGAACATCTAAGTTTTTTATCAGGATAGTCTTGGGGGGATATTGTTGACTTTTGAAGCTTTTTTATTTGGAGTGGTGATGGATGGTAGGTTGAAATTCAAAATTATTCTTATTTTTTTAAATTATCAACTTTCACTTTCTAATCTACCTGAAAAACTTTGCGCAAAGTGGCCGCACCAGGCCCCAACAGCTGAACTCAACGTACCATAAACATTGGACTGTGGTCTGTTGTGTTAGTACCCTTGTGGTTAAGAAAGAAAGTTATTCTGTTTGTGAAGTTCTAGAAGTGCGTTGATTATGATTCACTATGAAAACTGTGTTAATGATTGCAGAGAAACCATCTCTGGCACAATCTATAGCAAAATTCCTTTCAAATGGCAAAATGACGACACGTAAAGGCATAAATGGTGCCTGTTCTGTACATGAGTACAAAGGGGATTTTTTTGGTGAGATGGTCAAATTCAAAATGACCGCGGTGTGCGGTCATGTTATGACGTTAGATTTTCACAATAAATACAATAATTGGGATGCAGTCAATCCAGTCGAATTGTTCCATGCGAAAACATTGAAAAAAGAAGCTAATCCGAAATTGAATATGGTGAAATTTTTGCAACATGAATCTAAGGGTACAGACATCGTTGTCCTTTGGCTGGATTGTGATAAAGAAGGTGAAAATATATGTTTTGAAGTTTTGGACTGTGTCTTGCCAGTTATGAGTCATCCAACTCGATCAAACCAGCAAACAATATTCCGTGCTAAATTCTCTGCTATCACTGAATCAGACATAAAATATGCTATGAACAATCTAGTGAGGCCGGATGAGAACCAAGCTCGGTCTGTTGATGCAAGGCAAGAACTGGACTTGAGAATAGGTTGTGCATTCACTCGATTTCAAACCAGATATTTTCAAGGGAAATACGGTAACCTTGACAGCAGTCTTATATCATACGGACCCTGTCAAACGCCAACACTTGGTTTCTGTGTGCAGCGTCATGACATGATTATGTCATTTAAACCTGAAGTGTTTTGGCTTCTGCAAGCAAAAGTTGAACATTCATTGGGAAAGCAAATCATGCTAGATTGGAATAGGGTACGTGTCTTTGATAAGGAGGTTGCTATAATGTACCACAGTACGATTTCTAATGTTAAAGAATCAGTTGTTGATAGTGTTATCAAAAAAGAAAAAGTGAAGCAACGTCCACAGGCGTTGCATACAGTTGAAATGCTTCGTGTTGGATCATCTGCTTTGGGAATGGGCCCCCAACACACTATGCAGGTTGCAGAAAGCCTGTATACACAAGGATACATTAGTTATCCTAGAACAGAAACTACCCATTATCCTGAAAAATTTGATTTAAGAGGTACTCTTCAACAACTACAAAGTGGGACATCATGGGGATCTGCTGTTCAAGATCTTTTACGGGTAGGGTTAAACAAACCAAGGAAGGGACATGATGCTGGTGACCATCCCCCTATCACACCCACAAGACTTGCAAGAGAAGGGGATCTGTCAGGTGACGCATGGAGACTTTATGACTATGTTGTACGACATTTCGTTGCAACTTTGAGTACAGACTGTAAGTATCTACAGACTAAGATTTCATTCATTATTGGTAAAGAGCTGTTTACTTTTGTTGGTAAGACTCCATCGGATCCTGGGTTTACATCTATAATGCCATGGGCAACAATTCCTGCTGAGGAAACTATCCCTTCCCTAGAGAAAGGTGATAAATGTAAAGTTTCTGAACTGAAAGTAGTAGAAAGACAGACATCACCACCAGATTATCTTACAGAAAGTGAGCTCATCACCATGATGGAGAAACATGGTATTGGAACAGATGCCAGTATTCCTGTTCACATCAACAACATTACTCAGAGAAATTACGTTCAACTTCAAAATGGTAGACGTTTAGTTCCTACATCACTTGGCATTGTACTAGTTCATGGCTACCAAAAGATTGATCAAGAACTGGTTTTGCCAACTATGCGGTCTTCAGTTGAAGAAACACTCAATCTCATTGCAGTTGGGAAAGCAGATTTTGGTGCAGTTTTGTCTCACACGATACACATATTTTGTCAAAAATATTCTTTCTTTGAGAAATGCATTGCTAACATGGATGAATTATTCGAGGTCTCTTTCACAAAACTTGCTGATACTGGGAAGGCATTGTCAAGGTGTGGCAAATGTGTTCGCTACATGAAGCTTGTCAATGCTAAGCCAATGAGATTGCATTGTTCTCATTGCGATGAGACATACAGTTTGCCACAAAATGGAACTATTAAACTATACAAGGAGTTGAAATGCCCTTTGGATGATTTTGAGCTCGTGGTTTCCTCCACAGGTAGTCAGGGAAAGTCAACCCCCATATGTCCATATTGTTACAACAATCCTCCATTTCAAGGTATGAAGAAAGGCATGGGTTGCCCTGAATGCCTGCATCCAAATTGTAAATTTTCTCCTGCCACCCTGAGCGTGACACCTTGCTTCACATGTGATGATGGTATGGTGGTCTTTGATCAAATGTCTGCACCAAAGTGGAAAATGGCATGCAATAAATGTAATTTTGTCATACACATGTTCGAGGATGCTTTTAAAGTTACTTTGTCAGATGAAGGTTGTGATCAGTGTGGTGCTTCCTTTTTCCATGTAACATTTCACAAAGATCGATCACCTTTATCAAACATGGAAACAGAGCACACGGGTTGTGCTTTTTGTGACCCAACATTTGTATCTATGGTCAAGTTTGATATGGCAAAAGGAAGACACCCGAAGTTTCGTCACTACAGGGGTGGAAAACGAGGTCGGGGAAGAGGTAGAGGCAGAAAAAGAAGACAGGAAAAGACTAAGGACAAAATGGCTCAACTTGATGCATTTTTTTTGTGATTCATTTTACCAGAGAGAGAATTTGAACCATGCTTTCCCCCTGATGTTGATGCTAATTAGATTTAATATGCTTGCTATTATGCAAATTTATTGATTGTTTTCCGTTGTGATGAATATAAATTAGTGAACTGTAAGCTCTGACTGAGCATTGTGTGGTTTTTGGCATTCGATGATTTTTGTCGCGGTTTTTTAAAATGGTAAAAATAACTGTATGATTTTGTGAGCGTATATTGTGCGCTTAGCTTACAATAGAAAGTAAAAGCTGTAACTTAATATAGGCTGTAATATAGACCTGCGTAAAGGCAATCTGTCTATTGCTTCCTGCTTTCAACAAATTTATTTGTTTCTATAGCAGGTCAATTTGAAAACTTTATAAGTTCCGAAGTGTACTTCGACGAGAATAAGGAAAATACTCAATAGCAGTTGATGCAGAAAGGTTTCATTCATCATTCATAAGTAACAAATAAACAAATTTTTTGCGGTGTCGTTGATGGATGGGAATTCCATTCTCCTGTTGTGCGACAATCATAACTTTGCAAACTGCAACAATAAAGTGTAGCTCTTTGCAATGGGACAGAATCAAGGGAAAAATTTGAAAAAAGCTGGCACCTTGGGAAAGAAGAAAGCAGAGAAAAACTACATCGAAGATTCTTGTAAGAGACGATTTTGAATTTTTTTGTAATATATTTGTCAGTCAATATCAATATATTACGATAAATTGGTATTCTCATTCCTTTTATTTGATACGTAATGTATGTGCTGCCAAAGTATGTAGTTATTCAGTAAGAATTGCTTCTTATAGTCCTGACTAGTTGCTTTCCATATTTTATGTTGTTTAAACGTATATGTTTTGGTTATGGGATGTAATTTTCATAGAATCTATATGATGTGTGGTGTGAGGTTATCATGAGGCTATCAGTGAAACAAAAAATCAATTAAGATGGAAGAGAATCACTAGGCATTAAGTTTTAGTTTCCTGCTAAATGATTATATGTATTCTTTTTGACAGCAGCAATCTCCAATCGTCCTCTGCCCGATACTCCTCCACCTGGCGAATTGAAATCAGACTGGAAGTCTTTGGACAACTTGAATACAGTTGAATCATGTGATCCGCACTCTTTTATTGTTCTGTTTGATTTCAGAGGCAACGATGATGACCAACTTAATGTCGTGGCAAATCAGGAGGTAAATTCATGCACAAAATGATAGATTCTCTCAACTTCATCTTTTGCGCATCATCCAATTTACTTTATGTTAAGGTATGGATTTTATCTGACAATGATAATGGAGAATGGTGTCATGGCCAGTTAAGAAATGGTCAGAAAGGATGGTTACCTAGAAACTATATTGCACGTATCGATAGCTTAGATAAACATTCGTGGTATCATGGACAAATATCACGCATCAAAGCTGAAATGGTTTTAAACAGTGGCATTAATGGTAGTTTTCTTGTTCGTGAGAGTGAAGCGAATCCTGGCCAGGTTTCCATTTCTATACGATTTGATGGTCGTGTTTACCATTATCGTGTTAGCAAAAATGCTGAAAACAAACTCTTCATTTCTGCTGGTAGCAAGTTTTCCACACTTCCAGAGCTTGTGCACCATCATTCCCAGCATTCTGATGGTTTGGTGACAACACTGCATTATCCAGCACCCAAGACTGATAAACCCACTGTATATGGTACTCATAGGCCAGATAAATGGGAAGTGAGTCGCGATGAGATTTGCATGAAACAACGTTTGGATGCAGGCCAGTATGGGGAGGTTTATGAAGGACTGTGGACAAGGAATAATACAAAAGTTGCTGTTAAAACGCTCAAGGTAAGAAAATTTTACCTTTCTTAATAATAGTGTTTTTTTTACACTTTGTTTGTAATGTTTTGATTAAGGAAGAGGCAATGGAAGTTGATGACTTTTTACGTGAGGCAAATATGATGAAGCAACTGAAACATAAGAATCTTGTTCAGCTACTGGGTGTCTGTACTCGAGAGGCACCATTTTATATCATCACGGAGTTTATGGAGGGCGGAAATCTTTTAGATTATCTTCGTGATACAGAAAAAAGTAAAGATCTAGATCCACTTACTTTGATGTACTTTGCAACTCAAGTAGCTTCAGCTATGATGTATCTGGAGAGTATGAATTTTATTCATAGGTATGTCTTAATCAATGTTGAACACTATACATTTAGGAGCTGTTTGAACTGAATGTGCTATGCTATGCTTTCAGGGATTTAGCAGCTCGAAATTGCTTGCTCGGAAGCAATAACATTGTGAAAGTTGGTGATTTTGGTCTATCGCGTTTACTTCTTCGTGACGACATGTACACAGCAAGACAAGGTTCAAAGTTTCCCATCAAGTGGACGGCACCGGAGGCCCTTGCATATAACGAATTTACAGTTAAATCGGACGTATGGGGTGAGTGGATTTAAGTCACGAGTTGATTTATAAACAGGGTTTGTATTAAAACATTGTGAATGAATGCGTTGTCTGAAAGGATGTATGCCTGTCGTATTTTCTAAGATGTATTCTTTCTTTTTTAGCATTTGGAGTTTTGCTGTGGGAGATAGCGACGTATGGTATATCACCTTATCCAGGTCTTGATTTGTCTCAAGTGTACGACAAATTATTGACTGGCTATCGCATGCAAGCACCTGCTGGTTGTCCTGACGAGGTCTATCAGCTTATGAGAAAATGTAAGCGTTGCTTTGATGGAATTGTTCTCATACCAAAAGATGTTGCTTTGTGTTTATACGAAATTATTTTATGCGCCTTAATCAATCAATGAATTCTATATTGATCCATCTTTTCCTCGTTAATCCTTGTGGACACCCACTTTGGTGCCAATCTCTCCATCTCCCTTTATTCATGGTGTTTTAAAACTAACGCTCTTTGTATTCTTTGCTTGTTTTCATTTACTATTTAAGTGCCATAAATGAAATAAGACAGTGATGTTCATAACATGTTTTTTATAGGTTGGGAATTCGAACCCATGGATCGTCCTTCCTTTAAAGAAATACACAAGGAGCTGAATGAAATGTTCGAATCGAAACCAGTCAACGAAGGTAAATTAAAACCGTTGGATAGCTATTTTTTCAAATAACAACCAGTGGGGATGGTTTGTCATCATTGATCCTGGTTTCGATGTAGTTGCATGTGCTTACCAAAAATCATAAACGGACAAACTTTGATTTTAGACATCGTCTCAAAACATCTCTATAGGTTGGACAATGTAATCATCACATTTGATGTTGTTTTTCTTTCCATTCCAGTGGTTGAAAGAACATTGGAGAAGAATCGAACGTTTGGTAATACACTCTCTATGAAGTTTAGAACGGACAGGAAGACCAAAGAGAAGAAACTGAATAGGTCTGACAACTCGTCAGATGATCAGGTACTGATATCAGCATTCATTGCACACATCAGAACACATTATAAGTGGTTTTGCCAAAAGGGGGGGGGGGCTCCAGTCGTTTGGGAAACCATCACAGTGTAGTTGTATTTGGTTATTGTGCCCCGTTTTACTACAGATTAAAAAATTACTTTCATGGTACTTTCCTGAAATGGTTTCTGTGATAATTGTAGTTTATTAATTAACTTTGTCATATATTTACTCAAAGCCACCTCGACCACCGCCATCGAGCTCCAAGCCACCTCCCCTTCCTTCAATGACTTCCCGACCATCGACTTCTGCATCACCCATCCCAAATTTACCTACTCCATCAGCTGGTCGACCACCTGCGCCACTACCGTCTAGTTCCAGGCCTCCACCTCTTCCTTCGACGAATTCCCGACCATCGACTCAAGCAACAACATCCATCACAAATTTCTCTGTTCCATCAACGGGTCGACCACCTCCACCAGGCTCAAGAATCAGTAATTTGCAGTCGAAAATTGCACCAGTCGTACCAAATCTCTCCGAGATTGGAAATGTGAGACTTAGACCAACTAATAATGCTGTAAAAGCACGCCTTAAAGAAACTCCTGAACGTGGCGAAGAAGAGTCTTGGAGTAAAAGTAATGTTGCTAACTTGCGCTCTCGTCCAGGTCCTATATTACCAAACGACGACCATGTTCCACCACCTGTACCAAGAACAACTCGTGCAAATGCGTCCAACGACTTTACTACGGTCTCACAACCCAACAGAATGAAACCAAAGCTTCCACCTTCCAGAAATCGACCGCCTCCCGCATTGCCAAAAGCAACGTCATCAAATCACGTGGAAAGCCATGATGGAATGGACAATGTTCACGGTTCAATACCTGTATCACCTTCCCTCCGACAAAAACATAGAAATTTGCCACCCCCACCGGTCCCTCATGACAATGAACTAAACGGTAATATGAAAAATACATTTACAGGTCGACAACTTCCACCTGTGCCGTCAGCATGGGGTAGAAGCTCGAGGGAGAATGGAACCGAGCATCCGTTGCCACCTGTGCCAAAGCCTAAACCTCTACCTCCTCCAAAACCTAAACTACCTGTTAAACCTAGTTTTCCCCCGAGGTAGAGCTGTTATTTTATAAAACTAGGATGTATTGTAAACAATTATTGCTTAAAGTCATTTCTTTAAAGTCAAATGAACAAGAATGTAACTGCAAAACTTGTTAGAGTTTTGCTAAATCATTTTGAAAGATGGTTTTGACCAAGGGACCGAGAATCATATATGTTTACTCCATAATTAAATGATAAGTGAATCATATTCTTACGTTGTAAATAATAAAATACATAAATCGTCAGTGAATTTAGGTTGTATGGTACCATCACCAAAAACAGTTTTGCTAATACTTGTAATTATCAAAGAGGAGCTGGTATAAGAATTCGTTCGCTCGAAGCTAATACATCGATTTTACGACGCTTTTACGTATAAATAAATAAGAAAACTATAACAATTTAGGAAGCTTACGATATACGTGGGGCAATATAAATATTTTGTGAGCGTGTGGGAGGGGGGGCTAGTGTTGGTCGCCATATTTAATTATTAAAATCATGGTCTTAATAATTTATATTGTCAACAAGTATAAAAAAGCGTTGTGTCGTGGCGTCACTGGTGAGGCGTTGAATTATTTTCTTATTTCAATTTTTCGTATGATTTCAATTCAAATCTTCATTAAAACATGGCTCAGCAAAATCAGCAACAAAATCATCAACAAAATCAACTAGCAATGCAAGTCGATGAGCATGTTCCTCAAACGGAACAATTAAGAATGGATCAAACTCTTAATAACGCCGGTGGTTTCGTCTGGGCTGTCGATGATATGAAACGTTTTCGACGATTTGTAGTGTTAGGAAGCGAAACACCCACGTATAAAACAGATGACAGGAAGTTAGGTCGTGAGAATGCTGAATCTTTACTACGACTTTTAAAGAATGGTAAAGGCATTGAGGTTGTGAATGAGATCTTAAAGTACAGTGTTGAAGGCCGTACTGCCAAACTAAATCCACTTATATTCGCGTTTGCATTCTGTGCACGCCTTGGTGATTTGAAAACGAAGCAACGTGCTTATGAGGTCTTGGACCAAATTTGTCGAATTCCAACACATCTATTTTTGTTTGTTGTTCATTCAAAGATTCTAAGTAAACCAGGAAGTGGTTGGGGTAAAGCTTCTCGCAAGGCAATTAAAAAATGGTATACACAAAAAGAAGCAATGAAATTGGCGATGGATGTTACCAAATATCAAAAACGTGAAGGATGGTCACATGCAGATATTGCAAGAGTCACACATCCAAAGTCAGACAAACCTTCCATTCAGTGTGTTCTGAAGTATGCAGTCCGTGGTTATGATGAAATGATAGCTTCATTTCCCATGTCTCAGGATAACACTAATGAACTAGAAACACTATTGAATTTCTTCAAAGCTGTTGAAGAAATAAAACAGTTAACAACAAAGGAAGAGGACAGAGTTGTGGAACTCATTGAAGGACAAAATTTGGTACGAGAACATGTTCCAACAGGTTGTCTCGGATCAATGAAGGTAATATTAATGATCTCTTGTCATCTCCTATGAATCATGACAATGAGTTTATGACTTTATACCAAAGCCATAAACATAATGTGACTTCTTGCGAGGTTATATGCATATGTGCACATGTACAAATATAACAGTGTAAGAATGCACATTATTATTATTATCATATAAGTTATTTGTACAAGTATGTGACAATCATCATTATATTTTTTCAATGCATGCATTGTAGCCACTGACTATAGTTCTTCCAGCAGTTGAATTTGGTTTAACTGTATTTTTTTGAAAATTCATAACCAATAGCATTGTCACAAAGATTCTGAATTGATAATCGACAAGAGACATTTTATTCTATAACACAGAATATTCTACAATCTGTAAATTTGAAACTCCTATTGTATTTTTTGAACACCTGTTTTTAGGTGTGGAATGCTCTGTTAAAGAAAATGCCAATGACTGCAATGATACGTAACTTGAACAAAATGACTTCCATTGGCTTGCTTGCTGAAGGATCACCTCAAGTTAAAGATGTTTGTGATAAACTGCAAAATGAGGATCTGCTAAGAAATGCACGTATTCATCCGTTTAATGTGTTATTAGCTTTGAAAACATATGAGTCAGGGAAGGGTGAGAAAGGTTCTCTAGAATGGAAAGCCAATGTGGAAATCACCAAAGCATTGGAGAAAGCATTTTATTTATCATTTAAGGTAGACAGAACAAACAGTCAATTTTTGTCACATAATTTTCCTCTTTTGCATGAGATGTTATGTACATTATGTATCATGTGTACTGATTTTATTCACATACAATAGTATATGTTGGAGATTACTCTAGTTTTCTACATAAATTGTAAGTATTTTTTCTTGTGTGGTATATATATATGGTATACATTATAAATCATTTGAGCTGATCTTTTTCACATTAAAGTTGCATCTTCTGAAGTTCTCTGATCAGATGTATTTTCATGTGTTCTATTTTTTTGTTGTCTTGCATTTTTCATGTTATTTTGTGCAATTTTAGAATGTTGAACCAACAGGAAAAAGTTACATGCTAGCCATGGATGTAAGTGGCTCAATGCAAGCCAGTGGATGTATTGGTGCAAGTACAATCAAACCTCATGTGGCTTCTGCTGCAATGGCTATGGTGACGGCACGAACAGAAGAACATCATGAATTTGTTGCATTTAGTCATGAAATAGTTCCGATGAAGATATCCAGTAACATGAATTTGGATGAAGTTTTGAAGATTTGTAATGAAGTAAGTTGTTCAAAATACTCGAAAGATTTGAAGTATGTAGTGTAAAGCAAAAAAATTTATATTGCATTTTTCAGATTCCAATGGGTAGTACAGACTGTGCTCAACCCATGCTTTATGCCCTTTACAACAATTTAAAGATTGATGTCTTTATTGTTTACACCGACTCTGAAACATATTATGGCAAAGTTCATCCAAGGGAGGCTCTCAAACAGTATCGTCACCATTCAGGGATTGATGATGCTAAACTTATTGTGGTTGCCATGACATCAAATGGTTTCACCATTGCTGACCCAGATGATCCTGGGATGCTTGATATAGTTGGCTTTGACTCTGCTGCACCACAAGTGATGAAAGAGTTTATCTTGGGGAATATTTAAAAAAAATTGGTGTAAATTGCCATATCTTCTTCCCAAAATTTTATCACATTTATCAAAAATACATTTACTATTTCAATAACTCAATCTTAACAATGATTGCTCGTCCAATGCTCGTTTTTTCTCGGTAGCTCGGTCAGCTCTCGGTTTTACATAGCAGTGGTTCCATGTATTTTAGTTCAATGGTTTGAGATAGCCGCTCCAGTTATTATAGAGCTCAATGAATAAAACTCAATGTTCATAATGCGTTTCGATTTTTGGCGGAAGTTGCAGTTACAGTAAATAATTTGAATTCTCTATTAGTTTAAATACATCGAAATTTCTTTTATTACAGATGGCTTAACTATGCAAGGTACACCGTACGACTTGGGTAACGAAGGGCAAGAGCAAAATTCTATCACCGATTCATCAATTCAAGTCGAAAACAGCGCAGGTGGTTTGGTGTGGAATGTTGATGATCTGAATAGGTTTCGTCGTTTTTTGGTGTTAGGAAGTGAAACACCCACGTACTATATTGACGAAAGAACTTTAGGCTTAGAAAATGAGCGAGTCCTTTCCAATCTTTGCAAGCAGGAAGAGGTGTTGAAGTTGTCAATGAAATAAAGAAGTATAGCATTGAAGGACGAACCGCAAGACAGCAGGCCATCATGTTTTCTCTCGCTGTTTGTGCGCGGAAAGGAGATCTTGCCACAAAAAGAGAAGCATACAAGGCTTTACCCAAGATCTGTCGAATTCCGACTCATTTGTTTATGTTTATTAAGTTCTGCAAGTTGTTTAGTCAGCCTGGCAAAGGTTGGGGTCGTGCCCACAGGAATGCCATAAAACGATGGTACAAAGAAAAAGAGCCAAAGAAACTGGCCATGGATATCACCAAATATCAAAAGCGTGAAGGATGGTCACATAGGGATGTTGCAAGGTTAATGCATCTCAAGCCAGAAGGAACTGATGTTTCTGATGAGTTGTTTGTGATAATGAAGTATTCTGTTTGTGGTTGGCAGAGGCTTTGACATGTTTCTTTCCAGAAGATAAGACAGTTCTACGTCGTCCTATTGGAGAAAATGGCAACGCAATGCTAGTGTTTTTTAGGGCAGTTGAAAATATAAAAACAGCGCAAGAGGAGGCTAGAGTGGTTGAACTGATAAACCAACATAATCTTGTTAGAGAACATGTTCCTACACATTTCCTTAATTCCAAAGAGGTACAAACATTTCATGTTCTATGTTCTTTTTAAAGTTCTCAACTTGTTATCATTTCAGTGTTTACTAACTGGAATAATTTAGTCTGAATCTTTTCTCAAAAATATGTTTTTTTATAGATTTGCTTTTGTAAGTTCTGAAAAGTTTTCTTAATTATAAAAAAATGATAATCATCATGTTGCATCCTTTATTTGTACTCTAAGTGTGGTATTCCATTGATTTACTTTGGCTAAATTTTATATTTTGTTAATTCCTTCCAAATAGCATTGTTACTAAGTTTATAAATCATAAATTGATTTAGTATGATTTATTCGGCCAAACTCTAGGTATTCTCTAAGCCTATAAGTTGAAACCTTTCTTGTTGCAACTCTTGAACATTTGTTTCTAGGTGTGGGATGCTTTATTAAAGAAAATGCCAATGACTGCAATGATACGTAACTTGAACAAAATGACTTCCATTGGCTTGCTTGCTGAAGGATCACCTCAAGTTAAAGATGTTTGTAATAAACTGTGTAATGAGAATCTGCTAAGAAATGCACGTATTCATCCATTTAACATGTTTTTAGCTTTGACAACATACAAGTCTGGAAAGGGTGAGAAAGGTTCTCTTGAATGGCAAGCCAATGTGGAAATCACCAAAGCATTGGAGAAAGCATTTTATTTATCATTTAAGGTAAACAGAGTACAAAATCAACTTGTTTCACCAAATAGTTGGTATTAATTTTTTTGTTAACTTGCATTTTCAATGTTATTTTGTACAATTTTAGAATGTTGAATCAACAGGTAAAAGTTACATGCTAGCCATAGATGTAAGTGGCTCAATGCAATCCAGTGGATGTATTGGTGCAAGTTCAATCAAACCTCATGTGGCTTCTGCTGCAATGGCTATGATGACAGCACGAACAGAAGAACATCATGAATTTGTTGCATTTAGTCATGAAATAGTTCCAATGGAGATATCCAGTAACATGAATTTGGATGAAGTTTTAAATGTTGCTAACAATGTGAGTAAATTAAATTTATTTGAGCACAATAACTCCTACTTTACCATAATTGATTTAATGTAACTTCATTTTTCATTTTTGAGAATTTTTTGCGAACAGCAATGCTCGTATGTGAAGTTGTTAATTTTTGTGAGTAATTATGAAGCTGTTCATGGTATTAAAGTAAATGGTTTGAATCCGGGAGTATCTTTACATGTTTGTAGATATAGATCTTCCAAGTTAGTATAGTCCTGAGAAGGACTGTTTTTGTTGATGTTGACTGATGTTTCGACAACATTAGCAATAGCAATTTGACGCTGAAGATGACTACCACTAAGGTTGTCGAAATGTCAGTCAACATCAACAACAATAGTCCTTCTCAGGACCCTATTAACATTGATAATCTACATCTACAAACATGTTTGTCATATGTTATGCAAATGCAACACCCTCAACAATTTTTCTTTGTTTTATTTTCAAAAGATTTTAAGTATGCTGTGTAAGTGTCAATTTTATATTGTATTTTTCAGATTCCAATGGGTAGTACAGACTGTGCTCAGCCCATGCTTTATGCCACCACCAACAAATTGAAGATTGATGTCTTTATTGTTTTTACTGACTCTGAAACATATTATGGTGATGTTACTCCAAGGGAGGCTCTCACAAAATATCGTCAGCATTCAGGGATTTATGATGCTAAACTCATTGTGGTTGCCATGACATCAAATGGTTTCACTATTGCTGAGCCAGATGATCCTGGGATGCTTGATATAGTTGGCTTTGACTCTGCTGCACCACAAGTGATGAGAGAGTTTATCTTGGAGAATATTTGAAAGACTTTTAGTAAATATCACTGTATCTTCTTCACAAATGGCCTCATGATATAAAAAAATTTATTTTAATCTAGTAACTCCCAAGTAACAATACTCAAGCACTTTAGTGAATTTATCTGTCATTTGCACAATTTTTGTTTGCACTATCTTGTATACTACCAATTTATAGGAATAATTCATACCTTGAGAGTTAATACTTGTAAATAAAAAATATAACAAAACATTTACCATAGCTTAGCTAACAGAAGCGACGATTGTACGCCTATTCCTTCCTTCCTTCCTCGGTCAGCTCCATTGCGATTTTTGAGCGATGGAAACAAATTGGGGTTAATTAACAAGGAATGAAAATCGCAACGTCAATCAAAATAGAAAGTTGCTGTGTAATCAAGTTCATTGTAATGTGAAGATCAAATTTTGTTTTTGTCATTCGACTATGGAAGAGGTAAAAGGTGTACCCCAAAGTGAAAAGGTAAATTCTCATGGTAGATCATCAATACAAGATGAAAACAGAGTGGAAGATTTTGTGTGGAAGGTTGATGATGTGAAAAGGTTGCGTCGTTTTTTGGTGTTAGGAAGTGAAACACCCACGTACTATATTGACGAAAGAACTTTAGGCTTAGAAAATGAGCGAGTCCTATCCAATCTTTTGGAAGCAGGAAGGGGTGTTGAAGTTGTCAATGAAATAGAGAAGTATAGCATTGGAGGACGAACCGCAAGACAGCAGGCCATCATGTTTTCTCTTGCTGTCTGTGCCCGGAAGGGAGATCTTGCCACAAAAAGACAAGCATACAAGGCTTTACCCAAGATCTGTCGAATTCCGACTCATTTGTTTATGTTTATTAAGTTCTGCAAGTTGTTCAGTGAATCTGGCAAAGGTTGGGGTCGTGCCCATAGGAATGCCATAAAACGATGGTACAAAGAAAAAGATCCATGGAAACTGGCGATGGATCTCACCAAATATCAAAAGCGTAAAGGATGGTCACAAAGGGATGTTGCAAGGTTAATGCATCTTAAGTCAGAAGGAACTGATGTTTCTGATGAATTGTTTGTTATTATGATGTATGTTGTTTGTGGTTGGCAGAAGCTTTTTGAATATTTATTTCCTGAAGATAAGACAGTTCCACGTCGTCCTATTGGAGAGAATGGCAGTGCAATGTTGGCGTTTTTTAGGGCAGTTGAAGAAGTAAAAACATTGCAAGAGGAGGCAAGAGTGGTTGAACTGATAAATCAACATAATCTTGTTCGAGAACATATTCCAACACATTGGCTTGAGTCCAAAGAGGTAAAAACATTTCATGTTTTATGTCATAATTTTTAATAAGTTTATTTAATTCTGGTAGGTTTTAAGAGCTATTGTTATGTTAGTGATATTCATCATGTTGTATCCTTTGTTTGTATTACCATTGTAGTTCTAACTCCGAAACCCTTGTTCTAACTCTTAAACATTTGTTTCTAGGTGTGGAATGCTCTGTTAAAGAAAATGCCAATGACTGCAATGATTTGCAACTTAAACAAAATGACTTCCATTGGCTTGCTTGCTGAAGGATCACCTCAGGCTGTAGGTGTTTGTGAAAAACTGTGCAATGAGGATCTGCTAAGAAATGCTTGTATCCATCCATTCAACATGCTATTAGCTTGGAGAACATACAAGTCTGGAAAGGGTGAGAAGGGTTCTCTGAAATGGAAAGCTAATGTGGAAATAACCAAAGCATTGGAGAAAGCATTTTATTTATCATTTAAGGTAGCATAGTACTTCATCATTTTTTTCACACAAGTAGCTATTAAGTGGCTTTCTTTTTTTTTGTCAACTTGCATTTTCCATGTTATTTTGTATAATTTTAGAATGTGAAACCAACAGGTAAAAGATGCATGCTAGCCATGGATGTAAGTGGCTCAATGCAATCCAATGAATGTATTGGTGCAAGTGCAATTAAGCCTCACATGGCTTCTGTTGCAATGGCTATGATGACAGCACAAACAGAAAAATATTGCAAATTTGTTGCATTTAGTCATGACATAGTTCCTATGAAGATCTCTAGTCACATGAATTTGGATGAAGTTTTAAAGATTTGTAATGAAGTAAGGCAGCTTTCAAATTTTACTTGTCCCATAACTAGCCATTCTTTGCTATCATCGCTATTATCAAATTTTCTTTTTCATTATTGAGTAGTTTTTAGGAATGTACTTTTTACCTAAGAACAATGGCATAGCAAACTCATTAATTGGGATGGGAGACACAAATATATGTATACATGTCTAAATTTGTGAAAAACAATTGACTTTTAAAAGGAATTTAATAGGCAGAACATGCAAAAACAAAGATGTGCCAAATGCAACAGCATTTAATATGCATGGATATTGTATTTGAAAAGGGTTTATGAATGCAGTGTAATTAAACATTAATGTTTATATTGTATTTTTAGATTCCAGAAGGTGATACAGACTGCGCTCAACCCATGCTTTATGCCATTGACAAAAATTTGAAGATTGATGTCTTTATTGTTTTTACTGACTCTGAAACATATTATGGCAAAGTTCATCCAAGGGAGGCTCTCAAACAATATCGTCACCATTCAGGGATTGATGATGCTAAACTTATTGTGGTTGCCATGACATCAAATGGTTTCACTATTGCTGACCCAGATGATCCTGGGATGCTTGATATAGCTGGCTTTGACTCTGCTGCACCACAAGTGATGAAAGAGTTTATCTTGGGGAATATTTAAAAAAAAATCGGTGTAAATCGCCATATCTTCTTCCCAAAATTTTATGACATGTATCAAAAATGTATTTACTATTTCACTAACTTAAACTTAACAATGATTCCTCGTCCAAAGCTCGTTTTTTCTCGGTAGCTCGGTCAGCTCTCGGTTTTACATATCAGTGGTTCCATGTATTTTAGTTCAATGGTTTGAGATAGCCGCTCCAGTTATTATAGAGCTCAATGAATAAAACTCAATGTTCAAAATGCGTTTCGATTTTTGGCGGAAGTTGCAGTTACAGTAAATAATTTGAATTCTTTATTAGTTTAAATACATCGAAATTTCTTTTATGACAGATGGCTTAACTATGCAAGGTACACCGTACGACTTGGGTAACGAAGGGCAAGAGCAAAATTCTATCACCGATTCATCAATTCAAGTCGAAAACAGCGCAGGTGGTTTGGTGTGGAATGTTGATGATCTGAATAGGTTTCGTCGTTTTTTGGTGTTAGGAAGTGAAACACCCACGTACTATATTGACGAAAGAACTTTAGGCTTAGAAAATGAGCGAGTCCTTTCCAATCTTTTGCAAGCAGGAAGAGGTGTTGAAGTTGTCAATGAAATAAAGAAGTATAGCATTGAAGGACGAACCGCAAGACAGCAGGCCATCATGTTTTCTCTCGCTGTTTGTGCGCGGAAAGGAGATCTTGCCACAAAAAGAGAAGCATACAAGGCTTTACCCAAGATCTGTCGAATTCCGACTCATTTGTTTATGTTTATTAAGTTCTGCAAGTTGTTTAGTCAGCCTGGCAAAGGTTGGGGTCGTGCTCACAGGAATGCAATAAAACTTTGGTACAAAGTAAAAGATCCTTGGAAACTGGCCATGGATCTCACCAAATATCAAAAGCGTGAAGGATGGTCACATAGGGATGTTGCAAGGTTAATGCATCTCAAGCCAGAAGGAACTGATGTTTCTGATGAGTTGTTTGTGATAATGAAGTATTCTGTTTGTGGTTGGCAAAAGGTTTTGACATGTTTCTTTCCAGAAGATAAGACAGTTCTACGTCGTCCTATTGGAGAAAATGGCAACGCAATGCTAGTGTTTTTTAGGGCAGTTGAAAATATAAAAACAGCGCAAGAGGAGGCTAGAGTGGTTGAACTGATAAACCAACATAATCTTGTTAGAGAACATGTTCCTACACATTTCCTTAATTCCAAAGAGGTACAAACATTTCATGTTCTAAGTTCTTTTTAAAGTTCTCAACTTGTTATCATTTCAGTGTTTACTAACTGGAATAATTTAGTCTTGAATCTTTTCTCAAAAATATGTATTTTTTATAGATTTGCTTTTGTAAGTTCTGAAAAGTTTTCTTAATTATAAAAAAATGATAATCATCATGTTGCATCCTTTATTTGTACTCTAAGTGTGGTATTCCATTGATTTACTTTGGCTAAATTTTATATTTTGTTAATTCCTTCCAAATAGCATTTTTACTAAGTTTATAAATCAATAATTGATCTGCTATGATTTATTCGGCCAAACTGTAGGTATTCTCTAAGCTGTGAAGTTGAAACCCTTTTTGTTGCAACTCTTGAACATTTGTTTCTAGGTGTGGGATGCTCTATTAAAGAAAATGCCAATGACTGCAATGATACGTAACTTGAACAAAATGACTTCCATTGGCTTGCTTGCTGAAGGATCACCTCAAGTTAAAGATGTTTGTAATAAACTGCAAAACGAGGATCTGCTAAGAAATGCACGTATCCATCCATTTAATATGTTATTAGCTTTGACAACATACAAGTCTGGAAAGGGTGAGAAAGGTTCTCTTGAATGGCAAGCCAATGTGGAAATCACCAAAGCATTGGAGAAAGCATTTTATTTATCATTTAAGGTAAACAGAATACAAAATCAATTTGTTTCACCAAGCAGTTGGTATTAATTTTTTTTGTTAACTTGCATTTTCAATGTTATTTTGTACAATTTTAGAATGTTGAACCAACAGGTAAAAGTTACATGCTAGCCATGGATGTAAGTGGCTCAATGCAATTCAGTGGATGTATTGGTGCAAGTTCAATCAAACCTCATGTGGCTTCTGCTGCAATGGCTATGATGACAGCACGAACAGAAGAACATCACAAATTTGTTGCATTTAGTCATGAAATAGTTCCAATGGAGATATCCAGTAACATGAATTTGAATGAAGTTTTAAATGTTGCTAACAATGTGAGTAAATTAAATTTATTTGAGCATAATAACTCCTACTTTACCATAATTGATTTAATGTAACTTCATTTTTCATTTTTGAGAATTTTTTGGGAACAGCAATGCTTGTATGTAAAGTTGTTAATTTTTTGTGAGTAATTATGAAGTTGTTCATGGTATTAAAGTAAATGGTTTGAACCCGGGAGTATTGTTACATGTTCGTAAATGTAGATCTTCCAGGTTAATATAGTCCTGAGAAGAACTGTTTTTGTTGATGTTGACTGATGTTTCGACAACATTAGTGGTAGCAATTTGACTCTGAAGATGACTACCACTAAGGTTGTTGAAACGTCAGTCAACATCAACAACAACAGTCCTTCTCAGAACTCTACTAACATTGACAATCTACATCTACAAACATGTTTGTCGTATGTTATGCAAATGCAACACCCTCGACAATTTTTCTTTGTTTTATTTTCAAATAATTTCAAGTATGTTGTGTAAGTGTCAATTTTATGTTGTTTTTTTCAGATTCCAATGGGTAATACAGACTGTGCTCAGCCCATGCTTTATGCCACCAACAACAAATTGAAGATTGATGTTTTTATTGTTTACACAGACTCTGAAACATATTATGGTGATGTTACTCCAAGGGAGGCTCTAAAGCAATATCGTAAGCATTCAGGGATTTATAATGCTAAACTCATTGTGGTTGCCATGACATCAAATGGTTTCACCATTGCTGACCCAGATGATCCCGGAATGCTTGATATAGCTGGCTTTGACTCTGCTGCACCACAAGTGATGAGAGAGTTTATCTTGGGGAATATTTGAAAGACTTTTAGTAAATATCACGGTATCTTCACAAATGGCTTCATGATATAAAAAATTTCATTTTAAACTCCCAAGTAACAATACTAAAGCACTGTAGTGAATTTATCTGTCATTTGCACAATTTTTGTTTGCACTATCTTGTATACTACCAATTTATAGGAATAATTCATACCTTTAGAGTTAATACTTGTAAGTAAAAAATATAACAAAACATTCATCATAGCTTAGCTAGCGGAAGCAATCATTGTGAATTTATCCTTTATTTGCACAATTTTTGTTTGCATTATCTTACATTCCACCATTTTGTAGGAATAGTTCATACCTTGAGAGTTAATACTTGTAAGTAAAAAATATAACAAAACATTTACCATAGCTTAGCTAACAGAAGCGACGATTGTACGCCTACTCCTTCCTTCCTTCCTCGGTCAGCTCCATTGCGATTTTTGAGCGATGGAAACAAATTGGGGTTAATTAACAAGGAATGAAAATTGCAACGTCAATCAAAATCGAAAGTTGTTGTGTAATCAAGTTCATTGTAATGCGATGATCAAATTTTGTTTCTGTCATCTCGACTATGGAAGAGGTAAAAGGTGTACCCCAAAGTGAAAAGGTAAATTCTCATGGCAGATCATCAATACAAGATGAAAACAGAGTGGAAGATTTTGTGTGGAAGGTTGATGATATGAAAAGGTTGCGACGTTTTTTGGTGTTGGGAAGTGAAACACCCACGTACTATATTGACGAAAGAAAGCTAGGCTTAGAAAATGTGAGAGCCCTTTCCAATCTTTTGGAAGCAGGAAGGGGTTTTGAAGTTGTCAATGAAATAGAGAAGTATAGCATTGAAGGACGAACACCAAGGCAGCAAGCCATCGTGTTTTCTCTTGCTGTTTGTGCCCGGAAGGGAGATCTTGCCACGAAAAGACAAGCATACAAGGCTTTAACCAAGATCTGTCGAACTTCGACTCATTTGTTTATGTTTATTGAGTTCTGCAAAATGTTAAGTCAGTCTGGCAAAGGTTGGGGTCGTGCCCATAGGAATGGTGTAAAACGTTGGTACTTCGAACTGGAATCAAAGAAACTGGCCATGGATATCACTAAATATCAAAAGCGTGAAGGAAGATCACACAGGGATGTTCAAAAGTTAATGCATTTTAAGCCAGAAGGAAATGATGTTCCTGATGAGTTGTTTGTGATAATGATGTATATCGCTCTTGGTTGGAAGAAGCTTAATGCTTATTTTTCTCCACAAGATGAGACAACTCCACGTCGTTCAATTGGAGAGAATGGCAATGCAATATTGGAGTTTTTTAAAGCAGTTGAAGAAGTAAAAACATTGCAAGAGGAGACAAGAGTGGTTGAACTGATAAATCAACATAATCTTGTTCGAGAACATATTCCAACACATTTCCTTAATTCCAAAGAGGTACAAACATTTTTATGTCTTTGTTAGTTTTTACAGTTCACAATTCGTAATCATGGTAAGCTTACTCATTGGAATAAAACAAATTAGCCATTATTTTTTCCATAATGCTGTAAATATTTTTTATAGACTTTACATTTGTAAGTTATAGGGTAATTGCTTATGCTTGTGTTATTCATCAACATAATGATTACATGTTTATTACTAAATTACACTCATTTTTAAGGTTTGGAGAGCTCTTGCTCATAAAATGCCAATGACTGCAATGCTTCGAAATCTTGGCAAAATGACTAAGATTGGACTACTAGATGAACATTTGGCATTGAACCAAATTTGTGAGAAGTTATGTGATCATCAATTGTTAGAGAAAGCTCGTATTCATCCATTCAATGTTTTGGTTACACTAAAAACCTACATGGATGGACATGGTGATAAGGGGAAACTGACATGGAACCCAAATGAAGCTATTGTTGATGCACTGGAAAAAGCTTTTTACTTATCATTTAAGGTTTGTCATGTCAATGATTGATGATCAAATTTGGCTTGATCGATTCACAAAACATTTTAATCACATGCTGTTATTTGATATTTTGTCTGAAGTGGTTGTGAATATATCTGCAACTGTAATAATAATAATTTTTTATATGAAAATTTTTAGAAAAAAATCAGAGGATTGCAATATAGTTCATCTACCTTTATAAATATGAAACATAAATTTTATATCTATGTTTGCTGATAAATTTTAAATTGCATTTGCATACTAAAAGCAGAGGAAGGAATGGCAAATCACAGCCAACTACATACACATAAGTAAAATGGGTTTTGTATATTGGACTGCCATTCTTAACTTGCATGCCAGAAAATTAATCTTTTGTATTTTTTGCGTAGTTGGTTGAGCCAACAAACAAGAGATACATGTTGGCATTGAATGTTGGTGAATCAATGTCTTATACTGGTTGTGCTGGTACACCATGTTTAACACCACGTGTGGCTGCTGCAGCCATGTCCATGGTTACAGCTCGGACCGAAAGCAAACATCAGTTTGTTGCTTTCTCTCATAAAATAGTTCCATTGATGATCAGCAGTGACTTGACTTTAAATGAGGTGCTACAACTTATGAAATTGGTATGTAGTATGAAATTGTTGATATCTATCATTTTTTATTACAGTAGAAACATAACCTTGTCAATGTTTCCCATTCTCTAGACAGAAATGGGAGGAACAGATTGTGCTCAACCAATGTTGTATGCAATTGAGAACAATCTAGAGGTGGATGTTTTTGTCATTTATACTGACAGTGAAACAAAAGCTGGGTGTATTCACCCAAGCAAGGCTTTGAAAAATTACCGTGATCATTCTGGCATTCAAGCCAAACTGATAGTTGTTGCTATGACTTCAAATGGTGTCACCATTGCTGACCCAGAAGATTCTGGAATGCTTGACATTGTTGGCTTTGACTCAGCTGTACCTCAAGTTATAAGAGAGTTCGTCTTAGATTAAGGGAACTGCAAAAGGTTTCTTCACAAATCTCTTTGTGCAAATCGACAATCAATACAATTTTACACAGAGGCATAACCAGGCTGCTTATTTAGCCCTGCTATGTACAATTTTGGTATGTTCACATAATATGCAAACAAAAGATTTCAAAAGAAATAAACTATGACAGTGTACTAAAATTTATATTGGAGGACTAGATCTTGCGCGTTGGCTATACCACTGATTTTACAATTACAGAGTTATTAGAATATACATAATATTAAATATTGATATCATATAGGAACTTTTTATTACTAACGATCATACATAATTGAATAATTGATCATAGACTTAGCACTTATGTATATAATAACTTAAGGCTCTTAGTCTTAATATGCTTGTTATCTTTTCTGTTGCACTACGTATTATTTTAATAAGGGAAATTACGCCCATGCCTTAGAATGCATACAATGTTTTATTACCAAGTTGATACAAGTTTAACATGCACCTAAACCAGCCCGTTTTTTACTCTCACGCAACAATGCAATTATTTTTTGTTCGTTTACTGGAAAAACAATGAATGCAATTAATTCTTATGACACGAATAATAATTTTTTTGAATACTTAGCATTGTAAGAATGAAAAATTTTACTTACTTCGTCTCTGATTATACATGAATTTATCGGCAAGACCGACCAGGTACACTAATGTGCCAGAGCCAAGTTTTCAACTCAATCTTTCAACCTTTTCATAATCATATTCAGCTAAACAGCATGCTCGCTGTAATTTCTAATTAGTTAGCTGATTTAATAACTTAATAAATAAAATCAAATTAGTCGTAGTCAAAATAATAAAAATACAAATATACAATTCAAGTGTATGTACTCCGTACCATTGAGTTCTATAATAACTGGAGGGGAAACGTCAACAAAATTAGTATAAATTATTAGCGCGCGGCCGCGTGGTCAAAAACATGGCGGATTTTGGTGGTCAAAGTCAGCGGAGAGACGCGGGCTCATGAAATAAAATTTTTGTCGCCCACCCTGATTTGACCACCACGATAGCGAGTATAGAAAATATCAAAACTTTTTATTTTCCTAACATAAACACTTTTTTAAAACTTTATTTATTAAACTGCCAACTTTTGGCTTGCGGATGCTGAAATAGCGACAGAAAAGGGAACATTTCTTGACTCTGGTAAGTAGCACAGTATTAGTTTTACTATTTTGTTTTTAACACGATACTTGAAGAGTGTTTCTACTACTAAGTTTTAATTTAAAGTTATTTTGGTCCAGTCTTGTTTGTTCTTCACTTAATCGCTCGCCAGACGTGGCGAAGCTGTCAATTTTTATCGAGTTTTGCATCCATCTGGTATCATGATCAAGGCATCAAGCTAAACTCTCCTGATTTGAATTGAGTTTAGCTCCCAAAAATGGGGCATAATTTGTTCATGTTTTTTTTTGAAAAGATGAAGGGAAGGTTTACAACAGAGTTGTGTTGAAATTGAATGCAGTGCCATGCAAAATTAATGAGAACTATGGTATATGTTGTATAATAAAAATAACTATTAAACTGTTTGCCTGCTCAATTTGACTGACTGTATAGTGTTGACAATTATGTGATTGGAAGTTGGATTTATGCAAACAGTATTAAAGTACTACTTAGCGTTTCTGTAAATGAAGTATTTATTGTTATAGTAAACAGGTTACTACTTCAAAACCAAGATAAAAGTAGTGTGTTGAATAATGTGCTAAGATTTGTTTCTGCCTTGAAATTTTTGTTCAACAGTAGCTTATGATTATATCATTAATATGCATGAAAAATTAAACATATTATTGTCTCATCTCACAAAATCCATACTTGGTATGATTCCAGGTGATCCACAAGCAAAGTCTGTCTTCAACATGTGACCTTTCCAATTATTTAGTTTCTTTGTACAAAATACTATTTTCGAGAAACTTGATTTGTAAGTCTTTCATTAATATTTTTTTACCAAGAGATAAAAGGAACTAATTCAAAGGCTTGATGTAAAATACAAAGATTTAACAAGTTGTTTATCATTTAATTCCCAAATGTTAGTTTGTACATATAAATAATTAGTATTGGTAGCTGTAAGTTGTTTAAGCAAAACAGAAGAGTAGTAGTGCTCGAAGGGGCATTTTTGAAAAATTATATCTTGTTCATGACATATATTACACAATTCCAAAAAACTGTAAGTAATGCACAATAATATCTATAGAACTTGATAAATTTCTTCACATACACTGTCAAATAACTATTTTGCCTTCATGCAGCAATAGACAGTGTTTTGTCAGAGAAACCAATGCACTTTAGTTTCCAAGTTTGTAATTTCAATGGAAAATTAATGTAGTTCTGTTCAGTAATAGATCCAAGATTCTGCCAAGCTGTTTACAAAATACAAATTACCAAGCAACAGTGTCATGGTGTTTTGAATTTTTCTTTTTGTAGCTCTTCTAGTTCAACATACTTTCTTTATGAGTTTTCAGTAGATTTATCAGGTAATGACAATACACTTATGATACTTATCCATGGTAAACTTTCTGTTGACTTATGTCGTAGGACTGAAGCAAACATTTTCTCGCTTCCTAAGGAGCATTTTACACAGATTTATCCATTTGAAGCAAGAAAATAGGTGCACCAAACTGTCTACAAACAGTCAAACACACAAAAGCATGAAATAATGTATAAGTTTGACGAGATTGACAGGTGTAGTAAAGAATGCCGTTTGATTTTCACTTTTAAAAGGCTAAAATGTCAAAAAATAACTTAAATGTTACATCCAAAATATGCGTTTCTCTACCGTCGATCTTCTTTATTTTGATGTGTGTCTGTACTGTGTTTTTCACGCAATGCTGAAGCATTATTTTCACATGATATGCTGTCGGTATCGTAATTGTTTTTTTTCTCACTTGTTTTCGTTCATACAAACAGTATTAGAAATCAGGAGGGAGTGAATATTGAAAAAAATTTTTAAAGTGGAAGTTTTGACCACCAAAATCCGCCATTACCGCCATGTTTTTGACCACGAGGCCCAGGCCCCTTTGCCCCTCCAGGTCTTATAGAGCTCAATGCTCCGTACTCGTAGTTTTCTACTGTAACTGACAAGTTTCAATTTTCTAGTATAACTAGTATCCTGGATCACAATATAATTTGTTATATGTCAAAGTAAAGGCTGAGACACTGAGTTTTTGGACGATGAGCAGTTGTCGAAGATAATAACTGAAATTAGGTATTACAAAATGCTACAAATCTTAGTGCACATGTTAGAAATCGTAAAAACAAATGTCCCGAAGACTTAGACTACCACAGCAACAGTTCGGAGCATTGTGGATTAAAAGTTCGCGAGTGGCAATACTAATCATAAATTTTACTAAAAAACACAAAAGGGCTTAAAAAATATTTTGTATGGCAGAAATTTTTTGACAAGTCTGCCTTGGCCGAAAATTGGCTTTTTACATTATTTTCCCAAGCACACTGAACATATTTCATCGAATATTGGAGTTGAATAATTTTTGTAGATTTTCTTATTGCAAACATTTAAATTAGCTCAGACGCACCCTTGTGCGTCGACATTCACCACAGTGCAAAGCAAAAGCAAGCTCAAGGCTATGAAATTTTATTGGCTAAGAAATAAGTCTGACCTCCGAGTGCAATGAAAAATGTATATTACTGCATTTTTTTTGTCTCAACGTTATCGATATGCAAATAGGGAGTTTTAGCAAGAGTACGACTACGACTACGAGTACGAAATTTGACCGTGTAAGAGAATGGCACGAGGAAGTTTGTTGTCGTTGTCGCTTCGTCAAAATTTTGCTTTAGTTGTAAACAACAGAACGAGCCTTTTTATTGTGTGAAACACCGACGTTTGCGAAGCAGCTACGGCTCTATTTTTCAATAATGATATCAAAGAATCGATAATACTGGTTTTACAAGAATATAGGACTCTTTAGACTAAAAAATCTTCACTATTTTAAGTTTAATGTACGATATATTTGTACTATTTTATTGTTTGTTTACCTTTCACTTTGCGTACGAAATACATGAAAGTTTTGCAGGTCATATTTTCCTTTTTAATGAACATCTGCGCTCAAAAAAGGTTCTTAAGTAAAGCCTGTATGATCGAAAATAGTACTGTAAACTAATTTCTTACAGAATGAAGAAATATACCTACTTTCTTTGCTTAAAAAGACATCGTAGTCGCGACTACGAATATTTTACAAAACATCATACTCAGATTGATGACGGCTACGTGTTTTTGTTGTCGCAACAATGTTTTCGCGCCAAAATGACGTAAATCGTACTCGTAGGCTCTGCTAAAACTCCCTATTAATAGGACTTACAACGAACATAACTGATTTTTATAACTTTTCAAATTTTCAAACGATTATTTACAAATTTTTCATGTTCCATTTCAAATTTCGATTCAATTTTAAACATTAAGCCATTAAATGGTGTTGCGTTGTTGCATTCCAATCTGATTTCGATTGATCTAATCTAGTAGCACAAGTAGCTGGCACTTTAAATTTCTTTCTCGTTACTAGTCCCTTCGCTCTCACTGTTTTTAACTTCCGGTGTCAAAGAAGTTATAGTAGAAAAACATGCTTAATTTTGTTGATATTTTAGCAAAACTGATTTTATTCCACCCGGAACCCTGTTTTTCACTGATTTCACCCATCGCCGGCTAGGAGTTTGTTTTGGTTTGGTTCAGTGGGCTTACGATGGCTGCAGAAGAGACAGGGGGAGGAGCTGTTTCCCATAGTCAAAAGCTGGATTCTCAAGGCACATCATCCAATAGAGGTGAAACTGAAAACAGCTTGCAAGATTTTGTGTGGAAGGTTGATGATATGAAAAGGTTGCGACGTTTTTTGGTGTTGGGAAGTGAAACACCCACGTACTACATTGACGCAAGAAAGCTAGCTATAGAAAATGCGAAAGCCCTTTCCAATCTTTTGGAAGCAGGAAGAGGTGTTGAAGTTGTGAATGAAATAGAGAGGTATAGCATTGAAGGACGAACACCAAGGCAGCAGACCATCTTGTTTTCTCTTGCTGTTTGTGCCCGGAAAGGGGATCTTGCAACGAAAAGACAAGCATACAATGCTTTACCCAGAATCTGTCGAATTCCGACTCATTTGTTTATGTTTATTGAGTTCTGCAAGTTGTTGAGTAAGCCTGGCAAAGGTTGGGGTCGTGCCCATAGGAATGCCATAAAACGTTGGTACAAAGAAAAAGATCCTTGGAAACTGGCCATGGATATCACTAAATACCAAAAGCATGAAAGATGGTCTCATAGTGATGTTGCAAGGTTAATGCATCTTAATTCAGAAGGGACTGATGTTTCTGATGAGTTGTTTGTTATAATGAAGTATGTTGTTTGTGGTTGGCAGGAGCTTAATGCTTATTTTTTTCCACAAGATGAGACAACATCACATCGTTCAATTGGGGAGAATGGCAATGCAGTTTTGGAGTTTTTTAGAGCAGTTGAAGAAGTAAAAACATTGCAAGAGGAAGTAAGAGTGGTTGAATTGATAAATCAACATAATCTTGTTCGAGAACATATTCCAACATGTTTCCTTAATTCCAAAGAGGTAAAAACATTTCAATTTTTGTGTTCTTTTTACAGTTCTCAACTTGTAATCATTGCAATGTTTATTAACTGAAATAATTAGTTTAGCTGTGAGTTTTTTGGTTTGACATTGGGTAATTTGCAAGCTGTTAATCTGAAATCCTTTTTGTTGCAACTCTTGTTTCTAGGTGTGGGATGCTCTCTTAAGCAAAATGCCAATGATGGCAATGATACGTAACTTAAACAAAATGACTTCCATTGGCTTGCTTGCAGAAGGATCACCTCAGGTTAAAGATGTTTGTAATAAACTGTGCAACGAGAATCAGTTAAGAAATGCACGTATCCATCCATTTAACATGTTATTGGCTTTGAAAACATATGAGTCAGGAAAGGGTGAGAAAGGTTCTCTGAAATGGAAAGCCAATGTGGAAATCACCAAAGCATTGGAGAAAGCATTTTATTTATCATTCAAGGTAGACAAAATTATGTGCATTGGCAAAGGGAAGGCAATGGGGGGAAACCACTCCTCCATAATATTTTCAAGATTATAGTTTTTTTTGCACCAGGAAAAATTGTATTAAGGGCAATCCTCCTCTCCAAGAATCTTGCTGATGTACTGGACAGCATACAAAATCAGTTTTTCTCCCACAATTGTTGTCTTTTGTGTGAAATACATGACCAATACACATTATAGACCACTTAAGCTAATTTTATTGCTATGCAAATTGTAAGTATTGTCTTTTATATGTAGTATACATGTTATGAATCACTTTGCTTTATTCTTTTCATGTACAAGTTCATGCAATGAAATTAACTGGTGTGATGTCATTTTTGGAATAACTAGCATTCTATTTTTTGTTAACTAGCATTTTCCATGTTATGTCATTTTGTGCAATTTTAGAATGTTGAACCAACAGGTAAAAGTTACATGCTAGCCATGGATGTAAGTTGCTCAATGCAAGCCAGTGGATGTATTGGTGCAAGTACAATGAAACCTCATGTGGCTTCTGCTGCAATGGCTATGATGACAGCACGAACAGAAGAACATCATGAATTTGTTGCATTTAGTCATGAAATAGTTCCAATGGAGATATCCAGTAACATGAATTTGAATGAAGTTTTAAAGATTTGTAATGAAGTAAGATGTATCATTGAACATTGTTTCATTCAAATACCTTCAAGCCTTGAAATTTTTTCTGTGCGTGACTATTTGCTATCATTGTAAATGATTAAACTTTGTATTTGAGTGCTCACAATTATTTTTAGGAACCCTTTTTGGAATGTGGTTTGACATAATAAGTGCTTTTAATTATCTGTGAATAATGATGAAGCTGTTTATGATAATAGTGTGCTAGTGCTACAGTCTCGAAAATATGTACGTATGTATTTTGTTTTCAAAAGATTTTAAATTATATTTTTTAGATTCGCAAGGGTGATAAAGACTTTGCTCAGCCCATGCTTTATGCCCTTTACAACAATTTAAAGATTGATGTCTTTATTGTTTACACAGACTCTGAATCATATTTTGGCGAAGTTCATCCAAGGGAGGCTCTCGCAAAATATCGTCACCATTCAGGGATTCATGATGCTAAACTTATTGTGGTTGCCATGACATCTAATGGCGTCACTTTGGCTGACCCAGATGATCCTGGAATGCTTGATATAGTTGGCTTTGACTCTGCTGCACCACAGGTGATGAGAGAGTTTATCTTGGGGAATATTTGAAAGTTTTTAGTAGACATTGATGTTTCTTATCCACAAATGTCCTCATGACATGACAAATTTTAATGTAGTGACCCCCATGTATGATGTATGACATGTAAATCTTAAATTTCTCAATAATTTTTTTGTGAATTTAGTGGTTGTTTTCACTATTTTAATGGAGTAGCTTGTACTTTGGTAGTTATTAAAAAAGTCTTCCTACTCTGAACATAACAAAACATTCACTATAGTAATAAATTGAAACGATGATTCCTCGAACGAATGCTCGTTTTCTTCTTAGTGACTCGGTCGGTCAGCTCTCGTACTCTCGGTACATTTTTGAGAGATAGAAACAAGCCCCCTTTACTAGGAAATCGTGACGACCATTGAGTTCTATAATAGGGAGTTTTAGCAAAGACTACGAGTACGACGACGAGTACGATTTACGTCATTTTGGCGCGAAAACATTGTTGCGACAACAAAAACACGTAGCCGTCATCAATCTGAGTACGATGTTTTGTAAAAAATTCGTAGTCGCGACTACGATGTCTTTTTAAGCAAAGAAAGTAGGTATATTTCTTCATTCTGTAAGAAATTAGTTTACAGTACTATTTTCGAGCATCCAGGCTTTAATTTAGAACCCTTTTTGAGCGCAGATGTACATTAAAAAGGAAAATATGACCTGCAAAACTTTCATGTATTTCGAACGCAAAGTGAAAGATAAACAAACAATGAAATAGTACAAATATATCGTACATAAAACTTAAAATAGTGAAGATTTTTCAGTCTAAAGAGTCCTATATTCTCGCAAAACCAGTATTATCGATTCTTTGATATCATTATTGACAAATAGAGCCGTAGCTGCTTCGCAAACGTCGGTGTTTTACACAATAAAAAGGCTGGTTCTGTTGTTTACAACTAAAGCATCCTCGTGCTATTCCCTTACACGGTCAAATTTCGTACTCGTTCTCGTAGTCGTACTCTTGCTAAAACTCCCTAATGGTGTGGCGTTCAATTATTTTCTTATTTCAATTTCTCGTATGATTTCAATTGAAATCTTCATTAAAACATGGCTCAGCAAAATCATCAACAAAATCAACTAGCAATGGAAGTCGATGAGCCTGTTCCTCAAAAGGAACAATTAAGAATGGATCAAACTCGTAATGACGCCGGTGGTTTCGTCTGGGTTGTCGATGATATGAAACGTTTTCGACGATTTGTAGTGTTAGGAAGCGAAACACCCACGTATTACACAGATGACAGAAAGTTAGGTCTTGAGAATGCTCAATCTTTACTACGACTTTTGAAGAATGGTAGAGGCATTGAGGTTGTGAATGAGATCTTAAAGTACAGTGTTGAAGGCCGTACTGCCAAACTAAATCCCCACTTATATTCGCGTTTGCAATCTGTGCACGCCTTGGTGACTTGAAAACGAAGCAACGTGCTTATGAGGTCTTGGACAAAATTTGTCGAATTCCAACACATCTATTTTTGTTTGTTTTTCATTCAAAGACTTTAAGTAAACCAGGAAGCGGTTGGGGTAAAGCATCACGCAAGGCAATTAAAAAATGGTATACACAAAAAGAAGCAATCAAATTGGCGATGGATGTTACCAAATATCAAAAACGTGAAGGATGGTCACATGCAGATATTGCAAGAGTCACACATCCAAAGTCAGACAAACCTTCCATTCAGTGTGTTCTGAAGTATGCAGTCCGTGGTTATGATGAAATGATAGCTTCATTTCCCACGTCTCAGGATAACACTAATGAACTAGAAACACTATTGAATTTCTTCAAAGCTGTTGAAGAAATAAAACAGTTAACAACAAAGAAAGAGGACAGAGTTGTAGAACTCATTGAAGGACAAAATTTGGTACGAGAACATGTTCCAACAGGTTGTCTTGGATCAATGAAGGTAATCACAATGATCCCTCGCCAGCCCCTATGTATTTTCACAATGACTAGACTATATGACTTCATACCAAAGCCATAAACATAATGTGACTTCTTGCAAGGTTATATGCATATGTGCACATGTGCATATATAACAGTGTAAGAATCCACATTATTATTATTATCATATGAGTTATTTGTACAAATATGTGACAATCATCATTTTATTTCTTCTAATGCATGTATTGTAGCCACTGACTATGTTTCTCCCAGCAGTTTACTTTTGTTTAACTGTATTTTTTTGAAAATTCATAACCAATAGCATTGTTACAAAGATTCTGAATTGATAATCGACAAGAGGCATTTTATTTTCAAACACAGAATATTCTACAATCTGTAAATTTGAAACTCTTATTGTATTTTTTGAACACCTGTTTTTAGGTGTGGAATGCTTTGTTAAAGAAAATGCCAATGACTGCAATGATACGTAACTTGAACAAAATGACTTCCATTGGCTTGCTTGCTGAAGGATCACCTCAAGTTAAAGATGTTTGTGATAAACTGCAAAACGAGGATCTGCTAAGAAATGCACGTATTCATCCGTTTAATGTGTTATTAGCTTTGAAAACGTATGAGTCAGGGAAAGGTGAGAAAGGTTCTCTGAAATGGAAAGCCAATGTGGAAATAACCAAAGTATTGGAGAAAGCATTTTATATATCATTTAAGGTAGACAGAACACACAATCAATTTTTGTCACATAATTTTCCTCTTTTGCATGAGATGTTATGTACATTATGTATCATGTGTACTGATTTTATTCACATACAATTGTATGTGTTATAGATTACTCCAGTTTTCTATACAAATTGTAAGTATTTTTTCTTGTGTGGTACATTTATATGGTATACATTATGAATCATTTGAGCTGATTTTTTTCACATGTAAGTTGCATCTTCTGAAGCTCTCTGATCAGATTTATTTTCATGTGTTTTATTTTTTTGTTGTCTTGCATTTTTCATGTTATTTTGTACAATTTTAGAATGTTGAACCAACAGGCAAAAGTTACATGCTAGCCATGGATGTAAGTAGTTCAATGCAATCCAATGGATGTATTGGTGCAAGTACAATGAAACCTCATGTGGCTTCTGCTGCAATGGCTATGATGACAGCACGAACAGAAGAACATAACAAATTTGTTGCATTTAGTCATGAAATAGTTCCGATAAAGATCTCCAGTAACATGAATTTGGATGAAGTTTTGAAGATTTGTAATGAAGTAAGTTGTTCAAAATACTCAAAAGATTTAAAGTATGTAGTGTAAAGCAAAAAATTTTATATTGTATTTTTCAGATTCCAATGGGTAATACAGACTGTGCTCAACCCATGCTTTATGCCCTTGACAACAATTTGAAGATTGATGTTTTTATTGTTTACACAGACTCTGAAACATATTATGGCAAAGTTCATCCAAGGGAGGCTCTCAAACAATATCGTCACCATTCAGGGATTCATGATGCTAAACTTATTGTGGTTGCCATGACATCAAATGGTTTCACTATTGCTGATCCAGATGATCCTGGAATGCTTGATATAGCTGGCTTTGACTCAGCTGCACCGCAAGTGATGAGAGAGTTTATCTTAGGGAATATTTGAAAATTTTTTAGTGAATATCATTGTATCTTCTCTGCAAATGATAACTCCCATGTTAAAGTAAAAGTGTGCATGCATATTTTGATGGTTTAATGGTCATTGCACTAGATTGCAATTTAATAAATTTTAAAAAGTCTACCTATATTGACAATAAAACTTGACAAAACATTCACTGAACGTAGAATGCTCGTGACGGCTCAAGAATCAAAAAATGACTCTGAAGATGACTATGGCTAAGGTTGTCGAAACGTCAGTCAACAACAACAAAAACAGTCCTTCTCAGGACTACGCCAACCTGGACGATCTACATTTACAAACATGTAACGATACTCCCGGGTTCACAACATTTAGAGGTACTTTAATTCGCATATTTTCATAATGTACATCTCGTAGAGTTTGATTATACCCTTTTTAAACTTACTATTGTTCATCAAAATGTCTTTCTGATTATTTTTCTATGTCGATTTGTTTTGTTTCTTCACTGATATAATAAAGACGTAATTTGAAATTATTATGATAATAGCGATGTGAATAACAAAGTGTTGTTAAATAAGTAAATTTGTAGCAATCTTCCATAAACGTCATTGCAGATGAAATTTTGGTAGCAGTAATAGGATTCTGTTATATTTCTACACTTTTTAAGAAGCAGCAGCGTATAGTCTCCAGTTTGTTTCAAAACAATGCAGGTCGACCTTGTACCATCTTAATTTTCTGCCATTATAAAGCCAAGAAGACAAACTTTTTAGGATTAAATATCTTTACCGGTTGTTCTGTCCCTTTCACAAAAATTTTGCTGGAATCAAAAGCTTGTACAACGAATAAAAACGCAAAAACTGTGAATTTGTAATACAAAAGTATAGTAAAGTGGGACCGATACCCCCCCCCCGAAGGTGATAATCGGAGGAGCCAACTTCCGGCTTCCAATTATCTTACTATCCAGTGTAATATACATATCCAGTGTACATATCAGTGTTTGAGATAGCCGCTCCAGTTATTATAGAGCTCAATGAATAGAACTCAATGTTCAAAATGCGTTTAGATTTTAGGCGGAAGTTGCAGTTACAGTAAATAGTTTGAATTCTTTATTAGTTTAATACATCGAAATTTCTTTTATGACAGACGGCTTAACTATGTCAGATACACCTTCCGACTTGGGTAACAAAGGGCCAGAACAAAATTCTATCACCAATTCATCAAGTCAAGTCGAAAACAGCGCGGGTGGTTTGTTGTGGATTGTTCATATGAATAGGTTTCGTCGTTTTTTGGTGTTAGGAAGCGATACAGGCACTTTCTACATTGACGAAAGAACGTTAGGCTCAGAAAATGAGCAAGTCGTTTTGAATCTTTTGCAAGCAGGAAGGGGTGTTGAAGTTGTCAATGAAATAGAGAAGTATAGCATTGAAGGACGAACTCTAAGACAGCAGGCCATCGTGTTTTCTCTCGCTGTTTGTGCGCGGAAGGGAGATCTTGACACGAAAAAAAAAGCATACGATGCTTTACCCAAGGTCTGTCGAACTCCGACTCATTTGTTTATGTTTATTGAGTTCTGCAAGTTGTTCAGTCAGCCTCGGAAAGGTTGGGGTCGAGCCCATAGGAATGCCATAAAACGTTGGTACAAAAAAAAAGATCCATGGAAACTGGCGATGGATCTCACCAAATATCAAAAGCGTGAAGGATGGTCACATAGGGATGTTGCAAGGTTAATGCATCTTAGGTCAGAAGGAACTGATGTTTCTGATGAATTGTTTGTTATAATGATGTATGTTGTTTGTGGTTGGAAGAAGGTTTTGACATGTTTCTTTCCTGAAGATAAGACAACTCCACATCGTCCTATTGGAGAGAATGGCAGTGCAATGTTGGTATTTCTTAGGGCAATTGAAAATATAAAAACAGCGCAAGAGGAGGCGAGAGTGGTTGAACTGATAAATAAACATAATCTTGTTAGAGAACATATTCCAACACATTGGCTAAGATCCAAAGAGGTATGCACTGTGAGTTCGTAGTTCTTGCACACCCCGACTACGTCAACTCAGCCGGTCCCCACCCAAAATCAGATCCAAAGAGGTACAAATATTTCATGTCTCCTTTTTACAATTCCCAATTTGAAATCATCTCAGTGTTTACTTACTGTAAGAATTTAGTCAGGACAACAAAATTATTATTTAGCTATGACCTTTTCCATATTGTGGTAAATATATAATAATTTTTTATAAGTTTACTTGTGTTAGGTTCTAAGAGCTATTGCCTATATTTGACCATCATCATGTTGCATTCTTTTTCAGTACTTTTTTGTGAGAGTTGTTTCAGCAGTGTACTTTGGTTGAATTTCTTTTTGAACTTCATTACCAATAGTATTTTTAAAAGTATGAGAATCATACTTTGAGCTGCTATAACTTATTTGACCAAACATTTCTACATGCTATGAAATTGAAGTCCTTCTTTTTGTGATTTGAACATTTGTTTGTAGGTGTGGGATGCTCTATTAAAGAAAATGCCAATGATTGCAATGATACGTAACTTGAACAAAATGACTTCCATTGGCTTGCTTGCTGAAGGATCACCTCAGGTTAAAGATGTTTGTGATAAACTGTGCAACAAGGATCTGTTAAGAAATGCACGTATCCATCCATTTAACATGTTATTAGCTTGGAAAACTTACCAGTCTGGAAAGTCTACATGCAAGTCTCACAAGGGTAATAAAAGTCCTTTGAAATGGAAAGCCAACAAGGAAATCACCAAAGCCTTGGAGGAAGCATTTTATTTATCATTTAAGGTAGACAGCATGCAAAATCAATTTTTTAAACAAGAAACAATTAAGCAGCATTTTATTTTGTTTTTTTTGAATTTTCAATATTTTTACAATTTTAGAATATCGACCCAACAGGTAAGAGTTATATGCTGGCTCTCAATGTAAGTGGCTCAATGCAATCCAGTGGATATATTGGTGCAAGTTCAATAAAACCTCACATGGCTTCTGCTGCAATGGCTATGATGACAGCACGAACAGAAGAACATCACAAATTTGTTGCATTTAGTCATGAAATAGTTCCGATTGAGATAGCCAGTGACATGAATTTGGATGGAGTTTTACAGATTTATGATGAAGTAAGTTGTTCAATGTTCAATTAATTTTAATTGTGCACCTCAACTACTAAACTATATATTTCCACTTTGCTATGATTGTTATCATGGAACTTTTTTCTCGTTTTCAAGTGTTTGAAATTGTTTGTGTTTGGCTTTTAATGTATAACATGCTGTTTCCTACTATATGACAAGCCTGTAGTCAGTACGCTAATTGGGGTGGGTATATTTATATGTACATGATATGCCAGATTAGTTTCTTTTGAAATTCATTGTTTTTTACAAATTATGAAATGAATTTATAAATAATTGCCCCTCTCCCTTCCAATTGTTCTGGCTACATGCCTGAATGATGATCAATATCACAGTTTTAAAATTCTTTCCAATCAAAAATATTCTTTTCTACTTTTTACATTCTTTCTAATTCAATTTCATTCCTAGTCAATCTACAATTCCCCCCAGGATTATTGTTGCATAATAATCAGACTTGATCACCTTTGAATCAGTTTGCTAAATTTGGTGAAAAAATTTCCGAAGAGATTGAGCAAATTAATTGAAACTTATTTTATGGCACTTTCTGGCAAGATATTTTGACAACATGATTCAGTGCGAACAAAGATGAAGAATTGTGGATGTAGATATAAATTCTACATATCTTATAAATGAATTTTAATTAAGACAAATATAAAAGGTTGCAATTGTTATTTGAACTAAAAAAAAACTTTAAAAAATAGCAAAGAATATTTCTAATTGGAAAAAAATTAAAACTTTTAGGCATTGAGAAAAGATATTTAGCATAAATAATATATAAATAATCATAATACTGACCAAAGTGAGGTGCTTAATTGTCTGTGGGTGATGATGGAGTTATTTGTTATGATAATTATATACAAATGCTGCACCATGAAAAATAGGTGTGTGTTTTATTTTTGAAAGATATTAAGTATGTGGAGTAAACATGAATTTTTATATTGTATTTTTAGATTCCAGAAGGTGAAACAGACTGTGCTCAACCCATGCTTTATGCCCTTTACAACAATTTAAAGATTGATGTCTTTATTGTTTACACTGACTCTGAAACATTTGGTGATGTTCATCCAAGGGAGGCTCTCAAACAATATCGTCACCATTCAGAGATTCATGATGCTAAACTCATTGTGGTTGCCATGACATCAAAGGGTGTCACAATTGCTGACCCAGATGATCCTGGGATGCTTGATATAGCTGGCTTTGACTCTGCTGCACCACAAGTGATGAGAAAGTTTATCGTGGGGAGCCTTTAGAAATTTAATGAACATCGTAGTATCTTCTCCACAAATGTCCTCATCATGATGTGACAAATTTCATTTTATTGTAGTAACTCCTATGTATGTAACTGCACTCATACACATTTTTCTATTTTAATGATCATTTGCACTATTTTTTAACGCTAGCTTGCACTCCAGTATTTTATAGAAATTCTTCTTTCTTTGACTCAAGTATTATACAAAACATTCATTAAATGAAACGTTTATTGCTCTTTCTCTTCCCGGCGACTTGGTCAGCTCCGGGCGTTTTTTGAGCGATGAAAACAAGTGGGACTTCACAGGAAATTAAATAAATAGCTACGTTTCACTGATTTCGAAATATGACTGGATTATAATTTATAACTAGAATAATCCAGAATTTTCAACACGTAACTACATGAACATATCTAAGAGATAAATCAGTTTATAGAAGAGCAAAAAATACAATGAAATATGATGAAATGTGATCAAAATGCAGCGATTTTTGTCATCGGTAACTCTACTGTGGTATGGAAAAACAATGGAATGTTGATATTTGAGTGATTCATTACAATCAGAAATCAGGAATACATAGAATAGAAATATAATTGATAGAAAGAAAAATAGTCATGGCTTCCCGTATAACATAACATGTGCTAAGATAACATAAATACTTCATGCAATAATATTATAGTGTAACATTACATCATCAATAATACTTCATATTGCTAACACTCCCACTTAATGTGCACTATAAATGTTCTTTAAGAATTACGAATTCTTAAACTAAAATTTCTTTGACACCTAACATGTCTCGAAAGTTTTGGAATGTTTGCTTTGGTAAACTTTTCGTCATAACATCCGCTAACATCTGATCTGTACTACAGTATTGAACAATAATGGAATTATCGTTGACCTTTTCTCTAACAAAATGATACGCAACGTCAATATGTTTAGTGCGATTGTGAAATCGTGGATTCCTCGAAAGTTCAATTGCCCTTGGTTATCTTCGTTCAGTATAGATGGTTGATCTTGATTTATTCCAATATCCGCTAGTAAACGTCGTAACCATATGATTTCCTGTGTTGCATAACTTAGTGCAACATACTCAGCTTCAGTCGAAGATCTTGCAACACAAGATTGTCGCTTGCTGCTCCAGCTGACGGTTGATTTGTTTATCTGGAACACGTATCCTGATGTAGATCTTCTTGTATTTACATCACTTGCCCAATCAGCATCTGAATATCCAACCACTTCGCATGTTGAATCTTTGCTTTGAAAAACAAGACCATAATTGATTGTGCCTTTTAGGTATCTCAACACTCTTTTGCTCCTGCCAATGCTCCTTTCCTGGCTTTGACATAAATTTTGAAAGAATACCTACAGCAGATGCCAAGTCAGGTCGAGTTGCCGTTGTCACGTATGTCAAACATCCGATAAGTTTTGATATTCATGAATATTTGTTGCGGTCTCTTCTTCGGGCAGATTCTGAAAATGTTTTCCAGGTTCTAACGGTGTTGAAACAGGTTTGCAATGTTCCATGTTGAATCGTTTCAAGATTCCTTCCAAATATTTTGATTGACTAATTGTCAATTTTCCCTTTTCTGTCTCGTTTGATCAGCATACCAAGGACATGTTTGACTTCATTTAAATCTTCAACTTTGAACTTTGATGCAATGGCTTTCTTCTCCACCTTCAGCATTTTCGTAGAATTGGAAAATAGGAGAATATCATCTACATGAATAGATAGTATCACGAAATTCACATTTCCATCTTGCTGTTTAATAGATTTCACGTACAGACATGGATCACAGCTCATTTGATTGTATCCTTTTGATTTCAGGTATGAGTCGATGGCGTTGTTCCAACATCTGGCTGACTGTTTTAAACCATAGATGCTTTTTCTCAATTTGCAGACATAGTCAGGATGCTTCTTACTAATATAACCTTCAGGTTGTCGCATATAAATTTCTTCATCCAAATTTCCTTGTAAAAACGCTGTTTTAACGTCCATTTGGTGAATTTCCCAGTCTTTTGCATTCGCTAAAGCTAACAACGATCGAACAGTTGTATTTCGTATGACGGGTGAAAATACTTCATGATAGTCGACACCTTCAGCTTGTGAGTAGCCTTGTGCAACTACGCGAGCTTTATATCTCTGTATTTCTCCATTTTCGTCTCTCTTCACCTTGAAAACCCAACGGCTTCCAACAATATTCTTATTATCTGGTAATGGGACAAGTTCCCAAGTATCGTTCTCGATAAGTGAATGAAATTCGGAGTCGGTTGCTTTTCTCCAGTCATGTGCATGTTCTCCAGAATAGGCTTCGTTGATGTTTGCTGGTTCGTTGATTTCCGCAGTTAAATCATTGGCGATGTAGCATTCTTCATCAAACTTTTGGGGAGGTCTTCTTTGTCTCCTTTCACCAATGTTTTGTACTTCATTCATAAATCTCTCCTCGTACGTTACTCCCACTGGCTCGTTATCGTTGATTTCTGCATCCATGTTGACGTTTTCGATAATTGGATTCAAATCAAAATCTTTACCTGCTTGCGTTGGGGTTTCTTCGATAATCACCGGAACATTTTGCTCTTTCTTTTGATCAAATGCAGTCAATGGTCTTTTGTCTTCACCAAAGTCATGGAATTGTGTTTCCACAAACATTGCATCACGGCTACGGATGAATTTCAATCCAATAGGGTCATAAAACTTGTACCCCTTTGTTCCGTCAGGGTATCCCACAAAAGTAATTTCCGGGATTTTGGGTCTAACTTCTTACGCTGGTTCTCTGGAATATGTACATAGCTCACACAACCAAATACTCGTAGATTAGCTACATCCGGTTTTCTTCCATATAGACATTCGTATGGAGTCATATCCTTTACTGATGTTGTAGGACTTCGATTACGTAAATAGACGGACGTATTTACAGCCTCAGCCCAAAATTCATTTGGCAAATGTGAATGAGACAGCATAGAACGAGCAGATTCAACAATGGTACGGTTCATTCTTTCTGCAATGCCGTTTTGCGCCGGATTATGAGGTACACTTAACTGATGGATGATACCATTTTTCTTCAGGAAATCTTTAAATTGCTGTGAGCAATATTCCCCACCGTTATCAGATCGTAGGGTCTTGATAGGTTTGCCAGTAATGTTGCGAACATGACTATGAAATTCCTTGAATTTCTCTAAAACTTCGCTTTTCTTCTTTATGAAGTAGATGTACGTATACCTTGAATAGTCGTCGATGAATGTGATGTAGTAGCGCGATCCACCAAAAGAGTTTACAGACATGGGACCACACACATCACTGTGTACAAGCTCAAACGGTTGGTTGGCACGGTAATGGTCATCTTTCGGATAAGAACACCGATGTTGTTTCCCCATCATACATCCCTCGCAGAATGAGATATTTTCATTTACATCACTCATTCCTTTAACCAAATCTCCATTTAACAATTTACGAACATTGTTCATTCCCAAGTGCCCAAATCTGCAGTGCCATAAATGCAAGCTTGAATTTGATGCGTCCTTTGCAATGTTCACATGTTCATGTCCAATCCTTAATTTGTACAATTTTCCACATATGTCCCCAACAGCTAGAAGTTTGGAATTACGAGATATCTTACACTTGTTACCTTCAAACATAACAGTAGCTCCAAGTTTTATCATGGAATAGACTGATAGTAGATTCTTGTCCAATTCTGGTAAGTACAATACGTTGCGTAATGATATGTTCTGAACGTGATCATCAAGTATTGCTTTCAAATGATAGGTACCTTTTCCATATGCCAAGATTGATCTATTATCACCTAGATTCACCACCGAGGGTTGCTTGAATGTCACATAATCCGTCAGTGCTTCTCTTTCATATGACATATGCTGGGTAGCACCAGAATCTATGATCCAATCTGATCTTCCAATAAGTTCAGATCCATTGCTTATCAAGGCTTCATCCTCATGCACTTTGTCATCTTGTCCTTCGGCACAATGCGCTTGAGTGTTTCTGTTTGCACCATTCTTAGTTTTCTTGTTTGGACAGTCACGAGCATAGTGTCCTTTCTCTTGACAATTGTGACATTTTCCTTGAAAAGGTTTTCTGTTGCTTCCATCGTTCTTCCTTTTTATTATTATTTTATCACCACGATTCCTACCACGAATAAAATTTCCTCTATGAGCAGAATATGCATCTTCCTTAGTATTCTTCAAATCATTAGTACGGTCCACATCATTCAGAATTAAGTTCTTTACTTTTCAAAGAGATCTCTGTTTCTCCCATGGCATCTAAGGCTGTTATTAATGGTTTGTATTGCTCAGGTAAGCTAGCTAACAGAGTCATAGCCAATTCTTTGTCATCCACGCTGACTCCCATTTCCTTGAGTTGCTCATGCAGCGATTTGAGATGGCTGATGTGTTCAAGCACACTATCTCCAATATGGTATTTACAGGAATAATACTGTTGGCGTAGTCTCACCTTCTGAAGAAGTGATTCTCGTGCGAATTGATTTCTAATTGCATCCCATGCCTCCTTGGCAGTTTTCGTATCTCGCACGTGGATCTGTTGCTCGGGCTCGATGGCCAAACAGATGTATGTCCACGCTTTCTTCGCAGCCGAGTTAAACTTCCTTCGCGTTTCAGCACTAGCATCCTCATTTGGAAATTCAGCTGTTCCCTCCGCATGCTCGAAAAGATCCAGACTTTCCAAATACAGCTTCATGTTGAAAACCCATGAGCGGTAATTACTGCCGTTCAGTTTCGCGAACCTTAACGCATTCGACATATCCGACGTGGCCATGCTTAAATTTCGACTATATATTTTATTGCAATGACTTTTCACTTAAATAATGACCTTCTACGTCCTGGGCCCATAACCTGTTGATATTTGAGTGATTCATTACAATCAGAAATCAGGAATACATAGAATAGAAATATAATTGATAGAAAGAAAAATAGTCATGGCTTCCCGTATAACATAACATGTGCTAAGATAACATAAATACTTCATGCAATAATATTATAGTGTAACATTACATCATCAATAATACTTCATATTGCTAACATGGAAAATAGCCCACAGCTGCATGGAAATACCTAAAATTGTTGGAATCGTAGTTCAGAAGTATAAACTTATTAACTGATCTCATTTAAGATCATAAACTGATCAATCCTTTAAAATTACAAGCTTTTTTTACGAGTGATTCGGAGAGAAATCTGTATGCGTTTTGTTTTATACGGCCGATTATTCTTTCTGACTTGTTGTACTATCGCCATAAAGGTTGTTTTTCATCTTCTGCGTTATCTTAAAGCATAATTTGGCCATGTGTGGCTATGTTTTCCATAGTTTTGTTAAAAAATCTTTCGATGTGTTGGTCCCTTACTAACGGCGGGGGTGGCTTCAAAATTTGTTTACTTAAAATATGCAGTAAATGGTAAATATGCAGTTGCTTGATCCAGTCTTTATTCAAGATCAGTGAAACGTTTCAATTTCAGCGAAAACTTACGCAGTCATCAATTTCTTTTGTTTTGTTGACATCAAATTATTGGGTTTTTTTTGACTGATGCATCAACTATGGATAAATGGATATATTTGTAGAATTTAAAAATATGGATAAGTTTCGTCGCTTTTTGGTATTGGAAAATGAAACAGGCACCTTCTATGTTGCCAAAAAAAGTTTACGCCAACAACATGAACGAATCATTTTGAATCTTTTGGAAGCAGGAAGAGGTGTCGAAGTTGTCAATGAAATAGAGAAGTATAGCATTGAAGGACGAACACCAAGGCAGCAGGCCATTGTGTTTTCTCTTGCTGTCTGCGCCCGGAAGGGAGATCTTGCAACGAAACAGCAAGCATACAAAGCTTTACCCAAGATCTGTCGAATTCCGACTCATTTGTTTATGTTTATTAAGTTCTGCAAGTTGTTTTGTGAATCTGGCACAGGTTGGAGTCGTGCCTATAAGAACGCCATAAAACGATGGTACAAACAAAAAGATCCATGGAAACTTGCCATGGATCTCACCAAATATCAAAAGCGTGAAGGATGGTCACACAGGGATGTTGCAAGGTTAATACATTTCAAGTCAGAAGGAACTGATGTTTCTGAAGAGTTGTTTGTTATAATGAAGTATGTTGTTTGTGGTTGGAAGGAGCTTTTGAAATATTTCTTTCCTGAAGATAAGACAGTTCCACGTCGTCCTATTGGAGAAAATGGCAATGTGATGCTGATGTTTTTGAGGGCAGTTGAAAATATGAAATCATTGCAAGAGGAGGCGAGAGTGGTTGAACTGATAAATCAATATAATCTTGTTCGAGAACATATTCCAACACATTGGCTTAATTCCAAAGAGGTAAAAACATTTCATGTTTTATGTCATAATTTTTAATAAGTTTATTTAATTCTGGTATGTTTTAAGAGCTATTGTTATGTTAGTGATATTCATCATGTTGTATCCTTTATTTGTATTACCATTGTAGTTCTAACTCCGAAACCCTTGTTCTAACTCTTAAACATTTGTTTCTAGGTGTGGAATGCTCTGTTAAAGAAAATGCCAATGACTGCAATGATTCGCAACTTAAACAAAATGACTTCCATTGGCTTGCTTGCTGAAGGATCACCTCAGGTTATTGAAGTTTGTAATAAATTGCACAACGAGGATCTGCTAAGAAATGCTCGTATCCATCCATTCAACATGCTGTTAGCTTGGAGAACATACAAGTCTGGAAAGAGTGAGAAGGGTTCTCTGAAATGGAAAGCCAATGTGGAAATAACCAAAGCATTGGAGAAAGCATTTTATTTATCATTTAAGGTAGCATAGTACTTCATCATTTTTTTCACACAAGTAGCTATTGAGTGGCTTTTTTTTGTCAACTTGCATGTTCCATGCTATTTTCTATAATTTTAGAATGTGGAACCAACAGGTAGAAGATGCTTGCTAGCCATGGATGTAAGTGGCTCAATGCAATCCAATGAATGTATTGGTGCAAGTGCCATTAAGCCTCACATGGCGTCTGTTGCAATGGCTATGATGACAGCACAAACAGAAAAATATTGCAAATTTGTTGCATTTAGTCATGAAATTGTTCCTATGACGATCTCTAGTCACATGAATTTGGATGACATTTTGAAGATTTGTAATGAAGTAAGGCAGCTTTCAAATTTTACTTGTCCCGTAACTAGCCATTCTTTGCTATCATTGCTTTTATCAAATTTTCTTTTTCAATATTGAGTAGTTTTACTTAAGAATAATGGCATAGCAAACTCATTAATTGGGATGGGGACACAAATATATGTATACATGTCTAAATTTGTCGAAAACAAATGACTTAAAAGGAATTTAATAGGCAGAACGTGCATAAATAAAAATGTGCCAAATGCAACAGCATTTAATATCCATGGATATTGTACTTGAAAAGGGTTTACAAATGCTGTGTAATTAAACATTAATGTTTATATTGTATTTTTAGATTCCAGAAGGTGATACAGACTGCGCTCAACCCATGCTTTATGCCATTCACAACAATTTGAAGATTGATGTCTTTATTGTTTACACTGACTCTGAAACATGTTGTGGCGAAGTTCATCCAAGGGAGGCTCTTCAACAATATCGTCACCAATCAGGGATTCATGATGCTAAACTCATTGTGGTTGCCATGACATCAAAGGGTTTCACTATTGCTGACCCAGATGATCCTGGAATGCTTGATATAGTTGGCTTTGACTCTGCTGCACTGCAAGTGATGAGAGAGTTTATCTTGGGGATTCTTTAGAAATTTATTGAACATCTCTGTATTTTCTCCACAAGTGTCCTCATCATGATGTGACAAATTTCATTTTATTATAGTAACTCCTACGTTTGTAACTGTAGTCATACACATTTTTCTATTTTATTGATCATTTGCACTATTTTTTACACTAGCTTGCACTCCAGTATTTTATAGAAATTCTTCTTCTTTGACTCAAGTATTATACAAAACATTCATTAAATGAAACGTTGATTGCGCTTTCTCTTCCCGGCGACTTGTTTAGCTCCAGACGTTTTTTGAGCGATGGAAACAATGTGACTTCACAGGAAATTAAATAAATAGCTACGTTTCACCATTGAGTTCTATAAAAACTTCACCATTGAGTTCAGGAAATTAAATAAATAGCTACGTTTCACCATTGAGTTCTATAGAGCTCAATGCGTTTCACTGATTTCGAAATATGACTGGATCATAATTTATAACGAGAATAATCAAGAATTTTCAACCAGTGAGTTCTATAATAACTAGAGCGGCTATTGCGTCCTCGCCCCAGTAAAGTTAGCCGCTCCAGTTATTATAAAACTCAATGGTTAAACCTAGTTTTCCGCTTAGGTAGAGCTGTTATTTTATAAAACTAGGGTGTATTGTAAACAATTATTGCTTAAAGTCATTTCTTTAAAGTTAAATGAGCAAGAATGTAACTGCAAAACTCGTTAGAGTTTAGCTAAATCATTTTGAAAAATGGTGTTGACCAAGAGACAGAGAATCATATATGTTTACTCAATAATTAAATGATAAGTGAATCATTTTCTTACGTTGTAAATAATAAAATACATAAGTCGTCAGTGAATTTGGGTTGTATGGTACCATCACCAAAAACAGTTTTGCTAAATACTTATAATTATCAAAGAGGAGCTGTTTAAGAATTCGTTCCCTCGAAGCTAATACATAGATTTTACGACGCTTTTACGTATAAATAAATAAGAAAACTAGAACAGTTTAGGAAGCTTACGATTTACGTGGGCAATATAATATATTTGTGAGCGTGTGGGAGGGGGGCTAGTGTTGGTCGCCTTATTTAAGTATTGAAATAATAGTCTTAATAATTTATATTGTCAACAAGTATAAAAAAGCGTTGCTGTCGTGGCGTCACTGGTGTGGCACTGAATTATTTTCTTATTTCAATTTTTCGTATGATTTGAATTCAAATCTTCAATAAAACATGGCTCAGCAAAATCAGCAACAAAATCATCAACAAAATCAACTAGTAATGGAAGTCGATGAGCCTGTTCCTCAAACGGAACAATTAAGAATGGATCAAACTCGTAATGACGCCGGTGGTTTCGTCTGGGTTGTCGATGATATGAAACGTTTTCGACGATTTGTAGTGTTAGGAAGCGAAACACCCACGTATAACACAGATGACAGGAAGTTAGGTCGTGAGAATGCTCAATCTTTACTACGACTTTTAAAGAATGGTAGAGGCATTGAGGTTGTGAATGAGATCTTAAAGTACAGTGTTGAAGGCCGTACTGCCAAACTAAATCCACTTATATTGGCGTTTGCAATCTGTGCACGCCTTGGTGATTTGAAAACGAAGCAACGTGCTTATGAGGTCTTGGACCAAATTTGTCGAATTCCAACACATCTATTTTTGTTTGTTGTTAATTCAAAGATTCTAAGTAAACCAGGAAGTGGTTGGGGTAAAGCATCTCGCAAGGCAATTAAAAAATGGTATACACAAAAAGAAGCAATCAAATTGGCGATGGATGTTACCAAATATCAAAAATGTGAAGGATGGTCACATGCAGATATTGCAAGAGTCACACACCCAATGTCAGACAAACCTTCCATTCAGTGTGTTCTGAAGTATGCAGTCCGTGGTTATGAGGAAATGATAGCTTCATTTCCCATGTCTCAGGATAACACTAATGAACTAGAAACACTATTGAATTTCTTCAAAGCTGTTGAAGAAATAAAAAAGTTAACGACAAAGGAAGAGGACAGAGTTGTAGAACTCATTGAAGGACAAAATTTGGTACGAGAACATGTTCCAACAGGTTGTCTTGGATCAATGAAGGTAATCATAATGATCCCTTGCCAGCCCCTATGTATTTTGACAATGACTATATGACTTTATACCAAAGCCATAAACATAATGTGACTTCTTGCAAGGTTATATGCATATGTGCACATGTGCATATATAACAGTGTAAGAATGCACATTATTATTATTATCATATGAGTTATTTGTACAAGTATGTGACAATCATCATTATATTTCTTCTAATGCATGTATTGTAACCACTGACTATGTTTCTCCCAGCAGTTTACTTTGGTTTAACTGTATTTTTTTGAAAATTCATAACCAATAGTGTTACAAAGATTCTTAATTGATAATTGACAAGAGGCATTTTATTCTATAACACAGAATATTCTACAATCTGTAAATTTGAAACTGCTATTGTATTTTTTGAACACCTGTTTTTAGGTGTGGAATGCTCTGTTAAAGAAAATGCCAATGACTGCAATGATGCATAACTTGAACAAAATGACGTCCATTGGCTTGCTTGCTGAAGGATCACCTCAAGTTAAAAATGTTTGTGATAAACTGCAAAATGAGGATCTGCTAAGAAATGCTCGTATTCATCCGTTTAATATGTTATTAGCTTTGAAAACGTATGAGTCAGGGAAAGGTGAGAAAGGTTCTCTAGAATGGAAAGCCAATGTGGAAATCACCAAAGCATTGGAGAAAGCATTTTATTTATCATTTAAGGTAGACAGAACACACAGTCAATTTTTGTCACATAATTTTCCTCTTTTGCATGAGATGTTATGTACATTATGTTTCATGTGTACTGATTTTATTCACATACAATAGTATGTGTTGGAGATTACTCTAGTTTTCTATACAAATTGTAAGTATTTTTTCTTGTGTGGTATATATATATGGTATACATTATGAATCATTTGAGCTGATCTTTTTCACATGTAAGTTGCATCTTCTGAAGTTCTCTGATCAGATGTATTTTCATGTGTTCTATTTTTTTGTTGTCTTGCATTTTTCATGTTATTTTGTGCAATTTTAGAATGTTGAACCAACAGGAAAAAGTTACATGCTAGCCATGGATGTAAGTGGCTCAATGCAAGCCAGTGAATGTATTGGTGCAAGTACAATGAAACCTCATGTGGCTTCTGCTGCAATGGCTATGATGACGGCACGAACAGAAGAACATCATGAATTTGTTGCATTTAGTCATGAAATAGTTCCGATGAAGATATCCAGTAACATGAATTTGGATGAAGTTTTGAAGATTTGTAATGAAGTAAGTTGTTCACAAAACACTCGAAAGATTTGAAGTATGTAGTGTAAAGCAAAAAATTTTATATTGCATTTTTCAGATTCCAATGGGTAGTACAGACTGTGCTCAACCCATGCTTTATGCCCTTTACAACAATTTAAAGATTGATGTCTTTATTGTTTACACTGACTCTGAAACATATTATGGTGATGTTCATCCAAGAGAGGCTCTCGCAAAATATCGTCACCATTCAGGGATTCACAATGCTAAACTCATTGTGGTTGCTATGACATCAAATGGTTTCACTATTGCTGACCCAGATGATCCTGGGATGCTTGATATAGTTGGCTTTGACTCTGCTGCACCACAAGTGATGAGAGAGTTTATCTTGGGGAATTTTTAGATTTTTTTAGTAAACATCATTGTATCTTCTTCACAAATGCCCTTGTGGCTACTGATATAAAAAGAATCATTTTTATATAACGCTCATGTAAATTTTAAAGTTTTCAAGCACATTTTCGTGAATTTAACGTTCAATTGCACTGTCTTGGCACTTCCATATTTTTTTAAAAGTTTTCCTACTTTGACACTAAAAAATGTAAAAATATAATACAACATCAGTATAACGGAAACAATGAATGCTCGTCTTTACCTCGGTGTCGAGATCTGCCCTCGGGAGATTTTTGAGCGATATAAACAAGTTTTCCCTCTAACAGGAAATCGTGCACAACGTACATCGACGTCTCAATCACTGGTTGCAATTTCTGCGAATAATACTGAATGAGTTGATTTGTAACGCACAGGACTAATTCAAGGATTGACTATGGAACCCATAGAAATGGACGAAGCTGTTCCCCAAAGTCAAAGGCTAGATACAATTGATAGATCATCAATTCAAGTCAAAAACAGCGCGGGTGGTTTTGTGTGGAAGGTTGATGATATGAAAAGGTTGCGACGTTTTTTGGTGTTGGGAAGTGAAACACCCACGTACTATATTGACGAAAGAAAGCTAGGCTTAGAAAATGCGAGAGCCCTTTACAATCTTTTGCTAGCAGGAAGGGGTGTTGAAGTTGTCGATGAAATAGAGAAGTATAGCATTGAAGGACGAACACCAAGGCAGCAGGCCATCGTGTTTTCTCTTGCTCTCTGTGCCCGGAAGGGGGATCTTGCCACAAAACAACAAGCATACAAGGCTTTACCCAAGATCTGTCGAATTCCGACTCATTTGTTTATGTTTATTGAGTTCTGCAAGGTGTTCAGTCAGCCTGGCAAAGGTTGGGGTCGTGCCCATAGGAATGGCATAAAACGATGGTACAAAGAAAAAGAACCAAAGAAACTTGCCATAGATATCACCAAATATCAAAAGCGTGAAGGATGGTCACATAGGGATGTTGCAAGGTTAATGCATCTTAAGTCAGAAGGAACTGATGTTTCTGATGAGTTGTTTGTTATAATGAAGTATGTTGTTTGTGGTTGGCAGAGGCTTTTTGAATATTTCTTTCCTGAAGATAGGACAACTCCACGTCGTTCTATTGGAGAAAATGGCAATACAATGCTGGCGTTTTTTAGAGCAGTTGAAGAAGTAAAAACATTGCAAGAGGAGGCAAGAGTAATTGAACTGATAAATCAATATAATCTTGTTCGAGAACATATTCCAACACATTGGCTTAATTCTAAAGAGGTAAAAACATTTTATGTTTTATGTCCTTTCTAAGTACAGTTTTGAAAGTGTAATCAAGGGCAGTGTTTATCATCTGGAATGATTTTAGGTACAAATTTTTCAAATATGTATGAAACATATCATAATATTTTTGTGTTCTAAGAGATTGCTTATAAAGTAAATGGTTTGAACCCGGGAGTATCGTTACATGTTTGTAAATGATGATCGTCCAGGTTAATAAAGTCCTGAGAAGGACTGTTTTTGTTGTTGTTGACTGACATTTCAACAACCTTAGCGGTAGTCATCTTCAGAGTCAAATGAGGAGTAAACGTCAAGTTAGCCGTATTTGTTATCTGGTTCTTACATCATTGTATTGTGTGTACAGGAAATGTGTATTGTCATTGTGGATTAGTGTGAAGTGAAATATATTATTTTTAGTTGTGATATGTGATTTAGGTGTGATGTTTTTAGTTGTAATGCGTGTAGTTTTTAATTGTAATGTTTTAAATTGCTTATATTAATCATTAGCACAATGATCACATATTTATTATTTATAATTATATCCTCTTTTTAAGGTTTGGAGGGCTCTTGTTCAAAAAATGCCAATGACTGCAATGCTTCGAAATCTTGGCAAAATGACAATAGTTGAACTACTAGATGAGCAGTTGGCATTGTCCCTTATATGTGAGAAGTTACTCAATCAAGATCTGTTAACGAGAGCTCGTATTCATCCATTTAATGTTTTGGTTGCACTAAAAACCTACATGGATGGACATGGTGAAAGGGGGAAACTGACATGGAACCCAAATGAAGCTATTGTTAATGCATTGGAAGAAGCTTTTTACTTATCATTTAAGGTTTGCAATGTCTTCTTCCATGATTGACTAAATATTGTCTTATGATCAAATCACAAAGCATTTTTACTTTTTTGTTGTGAATTTGTTATTCAGTCTGAAGTGGTTATGAATATATCAGCAAATACCATGACCAGTCACTTTTCTAAATGAAAATTGTTTATTGAATAGGTGCATTAAACTGCAGAAGTTTAAAATGTAAATTTATGGCTCTGCTTGGTAAAAATTTTAAATTACATAACATTGATGCACTAAAATGAATGATGAATTCAGCCAACTACAGACCTAGATGTTAAATAACCTAGATGTTGAAGTTTCACAGCCCTTCTTAACTTGACCACTGGAAAATTCATCTTCTCTATTTTATTGCGTAGTCGATTCAGCCAACAAACAAGAGATACATGTTGGCATTGGATGTCAGTGGTTCTATGTCTTATTCTGGTTGTGCTGGTACGCCATGTTTAACGCCACGTGTGGCTGCTGCAGCCATGTCCATGGTTACAGCTCGGACCGAAAGCAAACATCAATTTGTTGCTTTCTCTCATGAAATAGTTCCATTGATGATCAGGAGTGACATGAGTTTAAATGAGGTGCTAGAACTTATGGAATTGGTATGTAGTGTGAACTTATATTAATTTGTATTGTTTTTATTACGTTAAAAACATAACCTTGTTGTTTTCCATTCTCTAGATAAAGAATGGTGGGACAGATTGTGCTCAACCAATGTTGTATGCAATTGAGAACAAAATAGAGGTGGATGTTTTTATTGTTTATACTGACAGTGAAACAAAAGCTGGGAACATCCACCCAAGCGAGGCTTTGAAAAGATATCGTCAGCATTCTGGTATTCAAGCAAAACTCATAGTTGTTGCTATGACTTCAAATGGTTTCACAATTGCTGATCCAGAAGATTTTGGAATGCTGGATATTGTTGGCTTTGACTCAGCTGCACCACAAGTGATGAGAGAGTTTATCTCGCGCTAATAGAACAGCAAATGATTTCTTCACAGATATTTTTGTGGAAATGTACAATGAATACAATCTTACAATGTCTGAACAATTCTGCTTGTCCTACAGAATACATGAAATGTTTTATCTATTTAATGGTCTTTGATACATAAGTAATATGCAATGTGACATTGCTTCATGTGAACATGCAGTGAACTATAGTGGTGCTGTTGAAAAGTGCACCAGATCAAAGACTTCAACATTTTATAGCATGGTTTAGTTAAGTGCTTCACTGATATTGATATTGGCACATCGGTATCGACGTATAGGCTCTAAAATAGAATTATTGGTATCGGTATTTTGCTTGCTAACAATACCGATAGTTAGACATTGAAGTAGAAATACAATCAAAATGAATCACAGTTTAACAATACTAAATATACTGTTGAATTTTTTAAAAAAACACACCGGAAAACATCAGTGTATGCAGTATTTAAGACAATTTTTTTTCATACGGCCTTACAGATTTTGGGGCTTTCAATTGTATAAATGCCGATTCTATCTTTCAGGAACAAACAAAATAAGCGAATAACTCACCTGTGAAAAGCGATGTGCTTCGTGTTGTCAATATTACGACATTCTACAATTGAACATCGATTAGGCATTTTTGAAAAAAATATTGTTTTGACCTTGAAAAATATTGTTTATTTATCATACAGCTTGCAATTGCATTTGAAATTTTCAACTGAAGGAAAATCAATAACATCAATCCGGGGGAGGTTGAGAATATAATTTTTCTGCAAAGCGGTCATTTCAGCGGAAATACGTCCGTTGGCCGCAGTGAACTCGACATTCGAATAACTGGAATGATAACCGAAGCCAAAAATTGAAGCCAAAAAAATATTTGTTGTCATCATTCGTCACCACACGTCAGGCTCAAGTCTCTCGCATGTTTATTTTAATTTTTTTAAATCATTTGTCCCTTGGTAAAGATAGAGTTCGGATCTTGATAAGAGCGTAAAAATAACGAATTTTTTGGAATGAAAAGGTTCACGGAAAGTGAATCAAAGTGATAAATCGAGAAGCAAGGTGAGGTGAACTTAGTCGATCTGCTCTTACGCTGCGGTTTTCCTTTAAAACAAATCAAAGTCTTTAAGGATATTCAATTATTGATATCGAGATGACAACCATTTAGTATTTCAAGCATTATCAAAATCGATGAAAAATACAACCGCTCTGTAAAAAGTAAAAATGAGAGTTATAGACTCAATATTTTTTATGAAACTGGATATTCAAGTTTCTTTTTTCTTCGGAAAAACAGATCTTTAAATCCACTGAATTGACAAAAAAAAGACAAACACTGTCTGACACCGTTTGAAAATTTACCTTCCGATGTAAGAAAAATTTTTGCTTGAATACTTTCTCGTCATATTTTCTTATTGTATTGTCTTTTTAGCATACAGTGTAATTTTCAGTTGGCTTTTCCTATTTTTAAGTTGTAAGTTACAACGAACTCACTGTAGTAAAGTTTCAGCTGTAAAAAATAACCTTTTGCGAAGAGTTGGCCTCGTGTGTTGTTTGTCGTGATTTGTTTATATGTTTATGCTTTTGCAATTTGTATTCAAATTTATATTGGCCGTGTATGTTTGGCACTCAGGGGAATGAAACTGACGTACAAACCGCGTGAATATTCGACTTTGAAGGACTGGAACTGACGTACAAACCGCGCAAGAGACTAGGACTTTGGCTTCAATTTTATATCTATAAAATGTATTGTCGTTATCATTCCATATATATATATATATATGGAGTTCACTGGTTGGCCGCAGTGAACTCTGCAACAGAAAGCTTTAGCAAAGACTACGAGTACGAATCATTGAGCTCTATAAGACCTGGAGGGGAAAAGGGGCCTGGACCCTGTGAACTCGACATTTGAATAACTGGAATGATAACCGAAGACAAAAAAATATTTGTCGTCATCATTTGTCATCACTCGTGTTTCTCGCGTGTTTATAAACAAATTGCATTTTTTCGTATCCTAGATCTTTAGTTTGACCTCAGTTGACTTCATTTTACTAGTCAGTTTAATCTTAACGAAGAAAATCTTTTGAAGTATATTTATTTCAATTCTACATCATCCTAAATGCAAAAGTATTAATACGTTTTTAAAATAAACTAAAAGGATTTGTTGGTATGGATTTTTATTGGACAAATTTTACATATAGAATGAAAACATCTTTAATATAGCTACTATATATTTTTATCATACACAGTCAACTTGCTCTTAATCTGCGGTTTTCCTTTAAAACATATCAAAGTCTTTAAGGATATTCAATTATTGATATCGAGATGACAACCATTTAGTATTTCAAGCACTATCAAAATCGATGAAAAATACAATCGCTCTGTAAGAAGTAAAAATGCGAGTTATAGACTCAATATTTTTTATGAAACTGGATATTCAAGTTTCTTTTTTCGTCGGAAAAACAGATCTTTAAATCCACTGAAATGACAAAAAAAGACGAACACTGTCTGACACCGTTTGAAAATTTACCTTCCGATGTAAGAAAAATTTTTGCTTGAATATTTTCTCGTCATATTTTCTTATTGTATTGTCTTATTAGCATACAGTGTAATTTTCAGTTGGCTTTTCCTCGTTACAAGTTGTAAGTTACAACGAACTCACTGTAGTAAAGTTTCAGCTGTAAAAAATAACCTTTTGCGAAGAGTTGGCCTCGTGTGTTGTTTGTCGTGATGTTGTTTATATGTTTATGCTTTTGCAATTTGTATTCAAATTTATATTGGCCGTGTATGTTTGGCACTCAGGGGAATGAAACTGACGTACAAACCGCGTGCATATTCGACTTTGAAGGACTGGAACTGACGTACAAACCGCGCAAGAGACTAGGACTTTGGCTTCAATTTTATATCTATAAAATGTATTGTCGTTATCATTCCAGTTATTAAAATGTTGAGTTCACTGCCTCGCCCCAGTAAAGTTAGCCGCTCCAGGTATATAGAACTCAATGTATAGAACTCAATGCGATGACCACTGATCGTGACGTTCAGTGTTGCCAGATGGGCGGTTTTTCCGCCCAATTGGGCTGGTTTATAAGCCTGTTTGCAGGAAATTTTGGGAGGTTGCGGGTTTTTGGGCTGGGAATAACTTTTTGCGCGATTTTTTGGGCTCCCTTGGGGTAAGGGATCTAGTTTCTCATGCAAAAACTGAGAAACATAAGCGCAACAAGCAACCTTTTTCCAGTTCAAGAACCTTATTTGAGTTAGGTTGTCAAAGTAAAAAAGTAGACAATTCTCTAAAAGTTACAGAGATAAAGATCGCTGCCCACATCGCGTGTCATTTTAGCTTAAAAACCGTGGATCATCTTGGCGAGTTATTTAAAGATGTCTCAGGGAAAGATGTTAAACTCCACAGAACAAAGTGTACTGCATTGATTAAATCTGTGTTAGGACCAGCGATGTTAGAACAGCTACTTCAAGAATTGGCCGATATCCCTTATTCACTGATTATAGATGAAAGCACTGACATTGGCAATGAAAAACAACTGTGCATTATGGTTAAGTATTACAGCGCAGCCAAACAACAGATTCTCACAAGCTTCCTTGGACTTTTGTCTATTGAATCAGGAACGGCAGAGGCCATTTTTCAAGCAATAATTGAATTTTTGAGAGCAAAGGAACTTGATATCAAGCAGTGTATAGGCTTGGCCACTGTTGGGTGCAACACAATGTGTGGAAAGAACAATTCTGTAATCACAAAATTTCGTGAACTATGCCCTAACATAATACATATAAGACGCATTTGTCATTCTATCCAACTTTGTTCCTCACATGCTCTTAAAGTAATGCCACGGAATGTGGAGTTCATGGTGTCAGAAACGTACAACTGGTTTTCTCATAGCACTTCTAGGCAACGAAAGTATCGCCAGATCTATTCAGCTATCAACGCGGGGGAAGCACCTTTGAAGATTTTAAAGCTCTCCGACACACGTTGGCTATCTATTTCTGCATGTGTTGACCGAATACTTTAACAGTTTGACGAACTGAAACTACACTTTCAGCATGCCAAAGATGAGGATCGCAACTACACTGCAGAATTACTTTTTCAAATGTATGGTGACATGGACAATAAATTATATCTAATTTTTCTGCAGCTTATCCTTAAAGAATTAAACCGAGTAAATAAGCTGTTTCAGTGAGATTCTGCTAACCCGTTGCAACTCCTCACTGATGTCATGAGTTTGTATAAAGCGTTTCTTTTCCGTACTATGAAGCCTGTGACCTTTACAACATGTTGCTCCACTCTCATGTACGACATAGAGGATGAGAGAAATCATTTGCCTTTTTCTGCGGTCGACTTTGGTATATTATTTCAAGTGGCATTGGCGGAATCAAATTTAAGTTCTGAAAAGGTTGATGTAATCAAATCTAGATGTCAACAATTTCTGGTTGAGTTGCTCAGGCAAATGAAGCAAAGGTTGCCATGCAATGTGGAGCAGCTTGAGTCTATTGCTGACCTAAGTCCAACTGTTGTTACAGGCAAACAGAAACGATCTCTTCAAGACCTGTCGTTTCTTCCACTATTTTCCGGAGATTTAGGTAAACTTGACCAACAATATAGTCGCATTGGTTCAATCCAGTGTATTGATGTCAACGACCAGAAGATTGAGCAATTTTGGATTGACGTCATTAATCATGTTGATGCTTCTGGGGATCACGATTTTCAAGAGTTGGGAAGCCTTGCACTTTCTCTTTTGGCTCTTCCTTTTAGCAACGCAGCAGTTGAAAGAGCATTTTCTCTGATGGCTTTGCTAAAATCCAAACTAAGAAATCGAATGTGATAGTCGCTACTAGAGAATCTCTTGCACGTGAAATCATATATGGCAACGTAAAAAATTTGCTGCAACAATTTCACTCCTTGGCCTCAAATGATATCTACGTTTACTTCAGAAATGTATGAAAGTACAGAAGACGTAAACGATGCGATATACGATATCAATGTGTAGTTTGGTTTAAATTAAATATTTTCAACAGACTTGGGCTAGTTTTTTCTTGTTTTGATGCAAATTTGGGCTATTTCATGCAAAATATAATTGGGCTATTTATGGGCTACTTTTAAAGGTAGCTCGGGCGGGTTTGCAGGCTACCCATCTAGCAACACTGGTGACGCTTAATTACTTCCATAATACATTACTTCAATGTTGCCATTCCCTTTTCGTAGAACGGTTATAAGTTGATTTGTTACATACGGACGGATTGACTATGGAGGACGAACCGATGGAACAGGATGGTTTTGTGCGGAATGTTGATGATATGAATAGGTTTCGTCGTTTTTTGGTGTTGGAAAATTGTACATCCACCTTCTACATTGAGGAAAGAAAGTTAGGCGTGGAAGATGCGCCAATTGTTTCCAATCTTTTGCAAGCAGGAAGGGGTGTTGAAGTTGTCAATGAAATAAAGAAGTATAGCATTGAAGGACGAACACCGAGGCAGCAGGCCATTGTGTTTTCTCTCGCTGTTTGTGCTCGGAAGGGAGATCTTGCCACAAAAAGACAAGCATACAAGGCTTTACCCGAGATCTGTCGAATTCCGACTCATTTGTTTATGTTTATTGAGTTCTGCAAGGTGTTGATTGAATCTGGCAAAGGTTGGGGTCGTGCCCATAGGAATGCCATAAAACGATGGTACAAAGAAAAAGATCCAAGAAAACTTGCCATAGATATCACCAAATATCAGAAGCGTGAAGGATGGTCACACAGGGATGTTCAAAGGTTAATGCATCTTAAGCCAGAAGGAACTGATGTTTCTGATGAGTTGTTTGTTATAATGAAATATGTTGCTTGTGGTTGGCAGAAGCTTTTGAATTATTTCTTTCCAAAAGCTGGAAGCAACACAACAACTCCACATCGTCCTGTTGGACAGAATTCCAATGCAGTACTGGAGTTTTTTAAAGCAGTTGAAGAAGTAAAAACATTGCAAGAGGAGGCAAGAGTGGTTGAACTGATAAATCAATATAATCTTGTTAGAGAACATATTCCAACACATTTCCTTAATTCCATAGAGGTACAAACATTTTTTATGTCCTTAGTTTTTACAGTTCTTAACTTTTAATCATTGCAGTGTTTAGTAACTTTTGTTTCTTAGGGCTATTGCTTAAGTTAGCAATATTCATCAGCTTATTGATTACATGTTTATTTTTAAATTGCAACCATTTTTAAGATTTGGAGAGCTCTTGCCCAAAAAATGCCAATGACTGCAATGTTTCGAAATCTTGGCAAAATGACTAAGATTGGACTACTAGACGAACATTCGGCATTGAAAAAAATTTGTGAGAAGTTATGTGATCATCGATTGTTAGAGAAAGCTCGTATTCATCCATTCAATGTTTTGGTTACACTAAAAACCTATGTGGATGGACATGGTAATAGGGGGAAACTGAGATGGAAGCCAAAGGAAAAAATTGTTGATGCACTGGAAAAAGCTTTTTACCATTCATTTAAGGTTGGTTATGTCTTCTCCCATGGCTGACTACCTTATTTTGTCATATTGTCAAATAACAAAAACATTCTTACTTTAAGTTGTGGTACTTTTTAATTTATTTGGTCTGAACAGGTTGTGAATTCATTTGTAATTGAAGTGATGATCATTATTTTATTTGAAAATTGTTAGAATTGATCAGATGCACTTCAAAAAATTTGTGATGTTGATTTTACATCTGTCCTTTCTGATAAATTGTAAATTACATTATAAAAATTGGACAAGACAAGTAATAGTAAATCACAACCAAAAACAGACCCAAAATTAAAATGTTTGTACCATTTTGGCTTTAAAGCTTCACAATACTTCATTATATAGCTTGAATTCCAGAAATTTATGTTATGTATTTTTGCATAGTTGGTTGAGTCAACCAAAAAGAGATACATGTTGGCATTGGATGTCAGTCCTTCTATGTCTTATACTGGTTGTCTTGGTACGCCATGTTTAACGCCACTTGTGGCTGCTGCAGCCATGTCCATGGTTACAGCTCGGACCGAAAGCGAACATCAGTTTGTTGCTTTCTCTGATAAAATTGTTCCATTGATGATCAGCAGTGACATGACTTTAGATGAGGTGATACAACTTATGAAATTGGTATGTAGTTTACATTGCTGACTGTTACCATTTTTTTATTACAGTAGAAACACAACCTTCTCACTGTTTGCCATTCTCTAGATGCCATTGGGAGGAACAGATTGTGCTCAACCAATGTTGTATGCAATTGAGAACAATCTAGAGGTTGATGTTTTTGTCATATATACTGACAGTGAAACAAAAGCTGGGCACATTGACCCAAGCAAGGCCTTGAAAATGTATCGTCAGCGTACTGGTATTCAAGCAAAACTCATAGTTGTTGCTATGACTTCAAATGGTTTCACGATTGCTGATCCAAATGATTCTGGAATGCTTGATATTGTTGGCTTTGACTCAGCTGCATTGCATGTTATGAGAGAGTTTGTCTTAGGCTGAAGGAACTGCAAAAGATTTTTTCACAGATCTTTTTGTGGAATATTACTATGAATACAAATTTGAAATTTCTGAACAAATTCTGCCTGTGTAACAGAATGCATGAAATGTTTTTATAACTTATTTTATTGTATTTAATACAAATGTATGTACTATGCACTACAACATTGCTTCATTTGAATTGTTAATTGCATGAATTAATTATCAGACTAAGCCAGTCGAGAAAAGTGCACTAGATCGAAGATTTTAAAACGTTATCATATTGTTTTATCCAGCTGGCGTGCACAACTTCCTTGTCATTTGCATCTAATTACTTATGACTTTCTTGAGTTAATAAAACTAATTGTTTCATTAATTGAAGAAATTTATAAATCAATTATTAATTTGATGTCGCATTGATACAATACAAAATCTACTTTTGATGGTAGCATTTTGCACTCTATCTTGTTCGCTAACTTCAACACAAAAATAGTGTTCATGAACCATGATTACGTCATAAATAGAAATGTAAAAACCAACAAAATCCCAATTACCAAGCAACTCAAATTCTTTATTATTTCACAAATATAACATTCTGCTTTAAAGAAACTTAACTAGGATTCGTCCATTATTACAGAAACGTCGGATCCAACGTAAAATGGGCCATCACGGATGTACTGTTTCAGTTTAAGAATCATTGGTTTGTCAAATATATTAGAAGCATCTGGGCATACAGTGATCTTCTTTATAACCTCATACTTTAATTCTTGGCCTTCTTTCTCATTCTCTGTTCGTCTGTCCAACAAATACTCAAAAAATCCTGCAATGAAAAACATTTCATTTTTAAGTCGTGCGTAATGCATTGAAAGACATGTGTGCAACATATAAAGCTGGATATTTTGATCAGGAATTTGATTGTGTTGCTATGTAATTCTTTCAATAACATGACTTTCAGTCAGCTTAAATGTACCTGGAGTAATTTTCATATCAGCCAGCATCCAAGGAAAGCTTGACAAACTATGTAATACTTTATAACATGAACTTCTCACATTGTTAAATGGTTGCTTAAGGACATCAAACAAAGTTGGTAGTGGATAAGTATGGATCTTTTTGTACAGAGTGTGAATTAAGTCATGACTGTGGTTATCAGAATTGTTATCATCAGTGAATAAAGATGCAAGACATTCCAAACAATGAATTCTAGATGAAAAATTACATATAAGATTGTTAGAATGCATTGAGTATGAGTTGAGAGAAAATGCATCTTCATCAAACTACTAAAATGCAACTTCTCTTGATGTCCTTATTAACTACTTACTTGATCTTTTCATCAGCATTTCGTAGATATTCACCAAGGGCAACCATGAGATTTTGTTGAGTATCATGTTGAAACATCGCAACTAAACCAGTGTTGGACTGACCAATTGCACCCACAGTATCCAAAGCAACAGGTAATAAAATTGGATCGTTGTTTGATGTTATGCAAAGGAAAATGAACTCAAAGAATTGAGGATATTTCTCCATGACAAACTTGCAGTTCTTTACTGATAGAAAACCGAAGAACTTTACAATGGCTATGAGCAAAAGGGAGACACACAAATAAACAAGGACACCCATGATGTACCTTACATATAAATTACCATACCTACAAGGAAAACCCATGATGTACTATGTATAGATCAACTACCATACCTACCTGGGACTAGCAGTGCAACATGTGGATTGGATTCCTGGTTTTGAAATAAATCATAGAGCTTTTGACTAACTCCAGTTTCCTCAGCAAATTGAAATGCCGTATCATTTATGATAATAAGATCAGTCAACATCTCAATGCAGTTCATTTGGAGAAGAACGTCGTTGCTATTTATCTTAGCAACAAAACTATTGAAAATTGCTTGAAATTTTTCAAACGAATCTTGATTGACTTCAAATATCTTGACAAATAGTTCAAACACACGAAAACATATCGTGTCACTTTCTTTCATCAGCTCTGCGAACTCTGATTGAGTGTTCGCTTGAAGTAGTAAAGCAAGTCCATCACCATGACGACTAACGCTAACCAAGATATCACGTGATATTTTTGCACAACCCATGTCTGAGTGGGCAAGATTTCGAATAATGTAGTTAATCAAATCTACATTTTCAATTATCTTTAGAACTCCATTATTCGTTTGAACACATCGTTCACATTGATGCAGACAAAGTTCCCTGACCTCAACTGTTGGATGATTCACTCCTTGCATTGCTTCCATTCCGTACTTCGTGATAACTTCCTCTGCTTTCATATAGTTCAAAAGCTTCTTCAATAGAATACTGCAGTGTTTGATTTCACCGTTTCTATCGCTCGAAGACAAACGTCTGAACAACAAACTGGGAGGAATAAGCTCCAAAAGTTGCTCGCCATTAAAGTTTCTTGAGTCTACAATGAGAATAAGCTCTTGCAAACTTTTTACGACATTTTCGCCACTCATAGAAGACGAGATTACCTCGATATGTCGAGCAATTTGAGCAACTTTGACCTCCATCTTTGTCGCCTCCTGATCTTAGTTTATACTGGAGTGACAAAACAACGCAGCCAAATGCTAATTTTCCAAAAATATATAAAGTCATCACATGTTCAGAAACGATGTTCATAACGCTGTTATAGTCGCTTCACGATATAGGATAGTCTGCTTTCATGAATATTTGGAAAATTTTGCGCAATTTTTTTCATCTGGACGATGATCAGCTTCATCATTCTACATATTTCATGATTAAGTTGAGAGGAATTACTACAGCGATAAAGAAACACTTTATGTTTAACACCATATTCTAATCCTGCAATGACTTTTCGTGATTTATACTGAAACTTTTTAAATATTCAACGTAGTTTGGAGTAAGTAAATCAGTTCCTATAAAGCACTGCTTCAAAGTAAATGAAGTATCCAGTTGCACAAAATCTAGGAAAAGAAATTGAATTTCGGTAAAAACGCCTGCATCATGTCTTCCTATGATAAGTTTATTTGTGCTTGGTTTCATTGGCTTTCATAAAACCCGAGTTTGTGTGGCATTGTTTGAATTTTCAATGAGTTTTGCATGCAAAATTATATTGCAAGTTGGGAATGAAATCATGAAAAGAAAATAGCTTTTGGTATGTAAGAGGAAACGAAAACTTCACTCACCTGGCGAGATATATTTTTCTTGAGCAACATAAACAACTGCAGCAACACATTGTTGACATATACCATGCTCAAATCGAGCAGGATTTTCACACATCCAAACAGGTAGAACCAATCTCTTGTAATGCTAGAGAAGCATAATTATTGATATAGATTTATACATTATATTTGCTTATTTGATTGTTCAAATTGGACAGTATATGGTTGAATTTTCAACTTTTGTATTAGATATATTGCCTGCACGGATGTAAATGCTGATTCCCTGCTATTAATGCAAAAAAATTTTCGTTAGGCTGATAGAAAGAGGACGGAGGACTAGCAAATTAAGTGTCAAGGGGAAATTTAAAAGCGGTTGGTTTACCTTTGGAGAAGCAATACATATATCCAAAAGCGGTAGATATTCTGACGATAGTTCATAAACACAACCTTCTACGGAACATTCTGGATCTTGGACTACGTTTGGAAAGCCCATGTCACTACCAAATGAACCTAAGAGTTAGAGGCAATAAAACTGATTTTGAAAACTCTCTTAAAGACACTGCTTCTGTTATTTCTGACCTCGTTTATTAAAAACAAGTCTGTAGCCAAATAGCAATCCCCAAAGACGTGATCTTATTTTGCACCGTAGTTGTATAGACAACCTAAATGCAAACCCCAAATTCGTCAAATCAAAAGATATTTTCTATTAAGTACAGATGGCAGTAGCTACAAATCATTATACCTGTTTTGATTCATATTCAAACCATATGCAAAGTACAAAAAATGACCCAATTTTGGGCTCGTATTGACTTTGAAATTCAAACGAGAGAAATCGGAGACTTTTCATTTCTAAATAAAAACAAGGTTTGTGAATATTCTATGAAATTTACTGATTATTTGTTTTTCAATTTAAAGTTTTACCTTGATAGCTTATTCACGGGTTTCCTTACTGCAATAATTTCAAGCTGATTGGTCTCACTGTTTTTAAAAGTTTCTTTGTTTTGTTCTAACTACAAGAAGTGAAGCAGGTGGTCATTTCACTTTCCAAGTCTAAGTATCAACTTTTTTGTTGAGCTGATTTAAACTCATAAACTAGAAAATATCTATCTCGCATTTTAGCTGTATGTACCTCTTTTTTCTCATCTAGTTTGGGGATAAAACATCGAAGTTTTTTATCATTTGGCAAAAAGCAGCCCATTGATTTATTCACAGGAATTTCAATGCTCTCCTTGTTGTAATTTGCAGACTTATTTCGAAAAACATGATTTGTCTTTTGATGATTTATAAAACTGTTTCGTTTCGAGGGTGCAGATTTTTGTCTTGAATCTGTCGACTCAAATTTGTATTTTGAGATTTCTTTTCTAGAAACGTCATATCCACCGTCCACCAAAGCTTTCCAAATATCTCTCACATGGACACTGTCCTCGTCTGATTTACGTTTGGTATTTTTTTTCCTTAAATAAATGGTGTTTCTTGAATTTGAAGATTGCATTGTGCATTTTTTTAGTAACATTTCTGAGTAGTTAGTATTTTGTCCATCTAAGTTTGAATAACGATCATGTTCATGTTCAATATGTTCTTCTTGGAACTTGGAGTAGTAAGAGTCATCTTTGTTTTTTTCTGTTGAATTAATACGTGACATGTTTGTTATTCTGCATTTAGTTTTCTTTTGTGAAGCACGGTTCTCCAGCAAATTAAAGTCATTTTCTGTCGAAGAGTAGCACGTTCTTGAAGAAACTGATAACTTTTTAATGATTCGATCTTTGTAAACATCATCGTTTATTTTTACGCTATCACTGGAAGATAATTCCACATTGCAGTGAGTTGATTTTAGATGATTGTCTTTATCATCATGTGAGCTAATAACATTATGAATATCTGCATCATAGATTCTATCTAAAGGATCTGTGTTACACGATTTCTTGCTATCTAAATCCCTTTCACCTTTAGAAAGTTGACCAGTCCATTCATCAACACCAGCTGCCTGTTTGGAATCATGAATATCAATAACATTGTCATTTGCTTCTTCATTTACAGAAATGATTCGTTGATTTTGTGCAAAGTCATTTCTATCTTGCCCTTGTACACCATGACAATGATCTAGTTGAGTTGTCTCACATTCTTCTGCCAGCGACAGCCTACGAAGATCAACGGGCAAACTGTTTTGAGAGATCCGTTGGCTGGCTGAAGAACACCTTGATACATCCAGACTTTGGACGTTTTCACAAACTTGCAAACCATCGAAGGAGTTTTTGAAGCGATCTAGAAGTGAATAGCACAAAAAACCCAAGCCAAACAACATAATAAAACTTTGCGACATTTCATTTTTAGAAATATCTGCTCATCTCAATATAGAGATGCTAATAAAAAATTGCTTAGCTCTCCAAAAAAGCCCTCGTTAAGATTTTTCAACAAAAGCGTAATCCTCAATTTGGGAATTTACCATTTTGGATGCCTAGACATTTGGCAACGCTAGGCTCAGAAAGAAATCTTGCCGGGAAAAAGAGAGTCTTCAACGGTCCATTTTTTCTCAAACTTTTTTGTCGAGATACGGGACGATCTTGTGGTGGTTTATCCGGGAGAAGACTACGAACATATTCTATTGCTAGTCTTGTTTTCAACTTGCAAAGGCTGTTGGGGTCGGTCGTCTGAAGAAAGGAAAACAGAAATGTTATTATTGTAATTAGCAATCGGGTTTGTCGTTTGTTCTCAACTTTTCTTTGAATACTACACTTAAATGTGTAATCTATCATCGATCATCAGTTATCAATAACCAATCATTGATCATCGTTTTCTGAGTCAAACCGTGATCGACCTGTCGTTCTTAATACTGAAGAGTATCGCAGTGTAAATGAAAATACATGCTCACTTTTTTTATCATATGTTTGTTTGGTCGTACATTGTGTCGTGAATGCTTTAGTTTAACATTAAATGGAAGATCATGTGGACCAGTTTTTGTCACCAATTGTGTTTTTGATGGCTCAGCTATGACCCTCTCTTTTCTTGCGTCAATGCAAAGGTATTTACTGGGTTGCTGGAAAGAAGTAGAAAATTATTCTTCGATATATGTTTTCTTAAAACTCCACGAGAACATAGTCAAATCTATTTTATAACATTAGAACAAAGTAAATACTTTACAATGCCAGACTGCGAGTTTCAGTTTGGTGGAAAAGCAGCTGATAAAATTAAGTGACATACACTTTGTCGTAAAGGAGAAGTTAAAAAGATTTCATACAGCAATAGAATCAAGTTGTCAGCAATACCTGATAATGAAATGAACTTTGCAAATAATGTTTGTATTTATCGTTCATTTCATACTTTGATACTTCCATAATCATTTGTTACAATAAGTTGGTATGAAAATAAATGCTTCAAAATTCTTTATTCTTTACGGAAATTCACTTTCCATTGTTGCTTCCTTTTCATAAACACAAACATGCTAGTAATAAAATAACACAGAGGTTTTAGTTTCGTTGGTACAGTCAACTAAGTTGATATTTTGGTTTCCATGGATACGAAAGAGCTTCTCGATCCTACCACAGCCTGCTTCGAATGTATTTGGAATACAAACCATCTTTCAAATTGACTTGCCTTCCAACGAGGCAAAGGCAAAAGTTAAACCGGTCCCTCCCAAACCTCCAAAGGAATCAGAATGATATGCGTTCAAGCGTGTCATTGAGCAGTTACAAACCCTTAGTATTTACTTCTCTTCAAAAATATGATAATTGTTACCAAGTGACAATGGAACGAACCAAATAATTTTAAAAAATTTCTGAGAGTAAGGGTAAGGTCAATAGATAAAGGACGGTATGTAGCCTTGCACATCTAAGATGAGACACATATTTTGAAAGAATGAGCATTTTGTGAAAGGACTTGTTAGTGACCAGCATGTCAAGAAGAACAATGATAATTGGGTTACTTTATTAGCAAATATAAATAAATAATAGCTCTGAACAATAGTGTATTGTTCTTTATTGTACTTTGAACCAATCATAAACTCTGATGATGTTGGTAGATATCGATAAAATATTTTCAGTGAATGACGCGACTGTTATTATCTGATTGATATTTGTCAAGTGAGGATCTCACGCTGTAATTGAGGCAAATTTTTCGCTGTGTTGAGGAAATTTGGAAAAACCAGTTCTCAGTTGTGACGTTATGGCGAATGATTTCAAAAGTATCGGCTAGAAGAAATCATTCCATGGCGTTTGATTTGATTGAAGAAAAAAGAATTTCCGAGTCAAATCCCTAAAGAAGGTGGAGATAAGGAATATTGGATCTTTCGAAAGATATTGGTGCGAAATCGTGGTTACTTGGCGGTAATATCTCAGTTATCAAAGATGTCGTTGCTAGATTATGTTGAAGTTAGCAAATCGTTTTGATAAAAGCAGGTGTTTGTAGAATAATTGATTGTGGTGCATAATGATTTTAATAACTTCTGCTTATGTCAATGCTAATGTTCCACACTTTGCCTATTGCCTTTGTTAAACTTTTATCGGTTCTTTTGCTGGTACTTACTTCACCTCTGTGGTAATACCACGAGGGGGCTGCAAGACAAAGGACAACATACACAATCTCCTTTTGTGACGTTGGCATTTGAAGCTGCTCAACTGATATGAAAATCATCTTTTTAATCGCAACCATGAACCATCGGCTGAGTAATTCAGTTTTCAAATCACTATTTCTAAAAGTGGATGATAATATGATGAAAGGTTTGTAATCAGGGATGATAAAGATGGCCGTAAAGATGACAGTGAAGTGAATGATTTCACAAATGTGATAAATTTTAAAATCTGAATGGATAATTCGAGATGTCATACAGTTCGTTTCAATTCATTCCCCAGGGATCAACATGTCATTGGAGGAAGCTGCCATATTGGTGTTCCAAGCAAAAGAATTTCATTAGAATTCTTTTCAATTAGTACACCAACATGGCAGCCATGACGTTGGATGAAAACGATCTTTCTACAGATCATTTATTTAACATGTTTGTTAGCATGTTAATATGGAGATGCGTTTTTTGAAGGTTCAAAAATTTTCGGATTTTGTATCATGCATTTAATATCAAAATAAAATCGAATTTATCATTGATCAAATACAGTTACAAAAAGAAGTTGCATTACGCTGGCAGAGTATTGCAAAATCTTCACAAATTCAAGGTCTATTTGAAGGGATTACCGTATAAGTCAAACAAGCTGTCGAGCGTCGACGTGAAATAAATCGTCACTTTTCGTACGTATACTTGGATTTAAATGCTATGAATGACACTTATAACATTGAGGGATGTTATAACAGTGTCTTCATAGCATTTAAATCAAGTTATTAAATTTCAGTAAATGTTGCAATATACTGTAATCGGTCATGTAACCCGCAAGATAACCATGTGACATGATGGCTTAACTATTACTGTAACATAAATCAAATTAATGTTTTCAGAGGGGAAAATGTTTCAACATCTTCAAATCAGACTTAAATGCTTGTCGTTCAGTGCTTATACGTTGAATTAAGATGATTTTAACTTGGCTAGTTCGCTTGCTTTATTGACGTTAAAGGCTGTTGTTAGCAATTTTTATCAACTTGTAAACTGCAAGTGCAAAGATTGTGTGATAATTCTGATTTCACGTAGCTTAGAAATAAGCCTTCCCTGCGAATATTTGCAAATCATCGTACAACACGACTCAATTTTAACTGATCTTCTGCAAACACTGGTTTTACGGAGCTCAACAGTTTGTCATAATCGTATTTTAATAATTGCTCTTACAGTTATGCCCACGGCAACGGATGCGGATTAAAACTGCGGTATGTCACTGCTTGTTTGTAGGCTGTTAGTTTGTTTTATCATACCACTAACTTATTGTTCAGTATTTTTCAGGTGCGGAGGACGAGAGGAGATCACGAAGAACATATGGGTACATGTTTGTTTGTTTCCAACCTGTCCCTAACTTGTTCTTTAGACTTTTCTTTCAGATGCAGAAAACCAGATGGTCGAGTAGATGAAGACAGAGCTGTAAGTGTGTCTCTTTTGATCGTTCATTAAATCTATCAATTTTGTTATTTGTGTGTTTTTTAGAACGACATGGCATGGCATGGTCAATAATCGTTTCATACGGTATGTTTAAGCATTTTTTGAAAACACCAAATCGTTGACTTTAATTCTTCAGTGTTTGCAGATGATCAACAAAATATTTTGATTATAAAAAGTGATACTGTCATAAGAAAAAACTGCATCTAATCACTCTTGCACAAAAGAAAGCATTATCGAGAAGGCTGACTAAATTATAGAGTTCCCTCGCTCTCTAATTTAGGAAAGAAATTCTGGACAAGGTCGATATTTCAAAATAGACTTCTGCCACCTATTTTGGAATAGCTTTGCACAAAATTTCAGACGGCCTACACTCGATAATCTTTGTAAGTTCATCGTCACCAAGACTAGATCGTGGATATACAAGTAAAAGTATGCTTAAGTCAGGACGAAATGATAACCCAGTATTCGAAACACTCATCAAGTGTCTGAAATCCTTAAATTTTTTTGTTATTATTAGTTCATTATTGTGGGGGATTTGGTGGTCGTCGAGGATATTAAATTCTATGAAAGCGGTTGTTTGTTACTGTAGTTGTCGTTTGTTATAACTTATAGTCGGTTATTTTTGTTGTGAACTTATGATAGGAGTTGTCAGTTTGTTTACCATATGTTAAGAAGCATCATTTATGAAATCCAAGCCAAAATAACCATGTAGGTGTTGATAATGTTCAAGAGATAAAAATCTTGCCAATGGAGTCTTGCAGATTAAGGTTATATTTTGCTATAAATTGTCAAAGAATACCTAAATCTACGCTACAGTATTACGAAGAGCTTGACTGATAATTGTTAAGATTAAAAATATAAGCATCGCTATGAAATATGTGATAGTCAACAAATTAACAAAATCAAGGGGAAGCGCTTTCCGTCTTATTAGCAAAATTGCTGGTCTAATGCTTTTTCTGGTGAGAGTGAGAAAGGAAGTCAATGTTAAATTAAGGTTGGAATAGCAACCTTTATTTTTATTCTTTACTTTGCAACATGGTAGTAAATTCTGCGGAGGTTTTGGGAGTGGTCTCAACACCTCTCCCCAAAAAAAAATAGATAGAACCTGAATTCTGCGTTTGCTTGCACCGGTGTCGGTAGGTGTATGTTTTATCACATGACGTCATATGTTCGGGACATCCAGCGGATGGAATCTAGTTTAAACTAACCATTGGAATTGCAGACAAAAATGGCAGACTGTTACGAGTCATCCCAGAAATATGAGAAAAATGATTTTGAATCGCCTGCATTTTATTCTTATGTCTCTAAAACGAAGACGAAATGGAAGCCTGTTAGTTTTACCTTTGTTCAGTATCCAGAAGGTATAAGAAAATGTCATGTTTTAATGCTTAAAAGTTGAATTATCTGTTCGAGACATTTCACTTTTTTTACTGGAATTGGAAATCATTGTCTGCATAGTTTAATGAATTTAATCTGTATTATTTTTAACTAAATACATAAATAGGAGATATTTATGGCAAATTTTTGGCGTGGCTAAGTCTGGCGCCAGTCTTTATAATTGTCGGCTTCGTTGCAGTGATAATATTTCGAAGAGAACTTCATACAGTAAGAGAACATTAGTTCTTCAACGGCTGCATTCAATGTTTATACAACTCATTGATTGTTTTCATACGTTCAGATGGCCTATTTCTTTGGATGTCTCTTAAATTATGTTTTGAGCGTAATATTGAAGAATATTGTTAAAGAACCGCGTCCGTGTGATGGTCCAATTTCGTATCACACGGAGTTTGGTATGCCTTCAAGTCACTCGTCTTTTGTAGCCTTTTTTTCTTGTTATGCTCTTCTGTTTATTTATTTTGGGTAAGTTTGGATTATATCACTATTCAATGAATACTGAATGTTTTTCTTAACGAGTGGGACTGCTCATTTAGTCTTTAATGCCCGCACAACTTTTGCTGACATTGTTAAAGAGCTGTTTCTTTCCTTAACAGGCTCCCAGTGTTATCAATTCATATTGTAGACAATCTTTGGCGTCATCTAACGTCTTTAGGTCTAATTTTTCTAACTGTTTTGTGTCATATGGCAGGTAGGGTTATTACATGATGCTCAGTTCAAATAAAATATCTCTTTAGCTGTAATTCTGTTTATTTTTTGTCACCTTAGGATATATCTGCATTACCATACTACTTCACAAGTTCTTTGTGGAATCGTACTAGGATTAAGTTGTGGTATAGTGTGGTTTCTAGTGGTTCATCATGTACTAACTGAATGGTTTCCTGTTATTACATCATGGTATGTATTGGGATAGTCATCTGAGATCAAAGGAGGAAGCTTGCAAAGTTGTGGGCAATTTATCATATACAAATACATGATTTATAAACATAGAAAGCAAATGGATTTCAAAGTGACGATAGTTCATGCTTTAATGAATATTTCCCCACTAGTCAAATATTAATCTTTTTTCATCCCTGCCATAAAACACAAGTCTAAAAGCAAGAGAACGTTTTTACAAAGTCCAAGTTAATGTTATGATTTAGATAAAGAAAACTGTATTTTCCTCCTTCTTTTAGGAAAATTTCCGAATTTTTTCTTATCCGTGATTCAACAAGAATACCTAGTATTTTATGGTTTGAATACACAAGGGCTCGAGAAGAAGTAAGGTATATAATTTTGCTCACAAAAATAAAATTGACCATGGGATGAAGAAAAGCATGTTGATTTATCATAACATTTTTTAACATGTAGGAAACGACAAAGAAGAAAATCGCCTTGAATTAAGTGGATGATATTTACTGGTAGAAGATGGAACTATTATAATATATCAAAAAATTACAATGAAGTGTTTACTGTGTGCTTAATATTAAAGTGTTTTTTGATGAATGACAATTATATACGTATATTGAAAGTTGTGCAAAAGATTGTTGTATACTCATTACTTGTTTGCTTTTGTATTTTTGTGTACATACTGCTGTGATGTGAACCTCATGAAATTGGCATGGTAACAATCTGAAAACGTCAGTTTAGTCAATGATACTGGTATAAGTGACTAAGTGTGGCTTTCAAAGTTAAAAATCTCCTTTTGGTAATTCACTCTTAATGTTTTAGGTCTTTTGGTAATTCTTCAAACACCTTACTCCATCCCAACACCCCCCGTCGTCAATATGGTGATGAATTTTATTGTCCGTAAATTTATTATTTTCATTAATTATCAATTCTCACAGTTCAACGCAATAGATCAGCTTGTTGCAACCAGAATTGGTGAATGTTTATTCAAAGTCGAAGGAAATATTGTTGACTTAACAACATGCCATAAATTTACCGAAAAACAATCAAAGCAAATTCCACAATTTCTCTAATTTATCGCAGACGTCAACGATGAAACATATCTTATTTCTTGTTGTTTCCGGGGGGAGAGAGATTGTTGTACAAACCTACTCAATTTTCAGTGCCCTCACATCGATTCGCATATACACTTCGTGAATGGCGATTTCCGTGTTTGTTTTGTCATGTATAACGACAGCGAATGATCTATATTGATGTTGTGAGATGACCTTTGTCAATATAGTTGGCGAATGGAATTTATAACAACCATGTTCGCATTTCTTCAATAACACCATGAGCATGTTCTGGCGAAACAACGCAATGAGCAAGTTACTTTGGCTAGGTTTTGTCCTCGGTTTATTTCTGATTTTAGAGCTACAGATTCAACGTTTACAATTTCATGTGGAGAAGCTTCGTGCAGGTATCTGTAGTGATGCGATCTCGCTTAACCCTAAAGTTAGTTAAACGGACTTGCTGATTTTGTGCCACGGCGAGATTTGAGTAGCTTCGACAACCTTCCACGTCCTTTATCTTTCTTATCAATTTTTATATGCCTATGCGCTGCCTTTGGCTTGATTTTAACTTGATTTCACCTTCTTTCAATGCTTATTGTTAGTGGTTTTGGTGTATGAATGGTTTTGGGGCTATGACATATGTTAAAAAAAGAAAATGATTTTGCAATCATATTTTATGGAACGCATGCGGAGTTCACTTTCATGCAGAGAATGTGTGAATAACTTTTGAAGTGTGTTTCCTGCTTTTAATTTCATCCCACGGTTCAATTATGCATTGTAAATATAAAATTTTAACGAGTGTCATTCCATTGATTTGACGAGGAAAAGAAAAGCAATTTTCTTGTTCAGTTTTTTCTGAAATTCCTGAAATTTCACGGTATTCATCAATTATAGAAAAATGTTAGAATATCATAGTCCATTTTACTGTACCACTACAGTCATATATTTTTATAGTTTTTATTCAAAGCAAATACTTATGTTTAAAAGCCCCATTCTCCATTCCATTCTGAGGAAATTTCTGGATGACATTTTTCAGTGGAATCCAGTATTGGGAAAGAAGATTTGGATTTTGTAAATGAAAATGATCAGGTCTGCTTTTTCTAACACTTTCCTCATTGACTGAGTTATTTTAATGCATTAATAGTCAAACTATCGAGTTTTTATCTACTGTTTTCAAAACATTTTAGAGAAATGAAGGAAGCGAGGAACTTTTCAGAGAAGCAAATGATGTATGGGGAACAGATGATGATCAAAGGTACAACTTTGGTTACCAATTCCTTCATTTTGTCATTAAATCACATCCATAGCTCACAGCAAACTTCGTTTATTCAAAGGAAGAGGAAATAGATGAAGAAAAATTTTCCATACTTTCCAATGCATTTGAAATGACATTCGATAAAAATATGGTTCGTTGTGATGTATTTGATAAGGACAATATCTTCATAACAATTTCTTAACAATTTGAATTTTTTTTGTTGTAGATAGCACCAAAAGGTGAACGTACCATCATATTTTATAATCGTGTACCGAAGACAGGCAGCACAAGTTTCATGGGTGTTATTTATGCGCTATGCAGTAAGATCAATTATCATGTTATTCATTTAAATGTGAGCAAAAACAGACATGTTATGAGTGTAGCTGACCAAATAAGGTTTGCAAGGAATATAACCACCTGGAAAGAGAAGATGCCTGCTTTTTATCATGGCCACCAATCGTTTATTGACTTCAACAAACTTGGTTTTGAACATAAACCGTTGTACATAAACATTGTTCGAAAGCCTCTAGAAAGATTAGTTTCCTATTACTATTTTTTGCGCCATGGAGATGATTTCAGGCCTAGAAAAAAACGAGCTAGACAAGGCAACCAGGAAGTAAGTAGTCACTTTTTTGTCTTGGTATCTTTAATGAAATACAAAAATCGCTGCATTCAGTTTTTTTTAGAGCTTTGATAAATGTGTTTTGAAAGGCCATCGAGATTGTCAACTTGACCACCTTTGGTTGCAAATTCCATTCTTTTGTGGTCAACATCCAGAATGCTGGTAACTCTAACTGTGATTTTTAAGCATGCTTTGTACGTGAAGGAAATAATTGAAACCCAGACACGCGTGTTTCGTGTTTCGAGATTCTCTCGCAGAGTGAAAAGTGATTAGTACACACGCGTGTCTGGGGTGAAATCACGCGTGTCTGAGGTTAAATCATGCGTGTCTGGCGTAAATCTCGCGTGTCTGAGTGTGAATTCTCGCGTGTCTGAGGTTAAATCATGCGTGTCTGGGGTAAAATCTCGCGTGTCTGGCGTAAAATCACGCGTGTCTGAGGTTAAATCATGCGTGTCTGGGGTAAAATCTCGCGTGTCTGGTGTGAAATCTCGCGTGTCTAGCGTAAAATCTCGCGTGTCTGGCGTAAAATCACCGCGTGCCTGGGGTAAAATCACGGCTTCAAAAGTTATTAGTGTTTTGTATTACAGGCATTTTAGTTAATGATCCGTACGTAGCTCAACCTTTCATGGTATTTTTCTCTTCAGGGAGCCTGGAAATAAGTGGGCATTAAAGAATGCAAAAAAAAACCTAGTGAAGAATTATCTAGTAGTTGGAGTGACAGAAAGATTGCCTGAATTTATAGCAGTAATGGAAGTTGTACTGCCCAGATTTTTTCAGGGTGCTACAAAGAGATTTTTAGAAGGTGATTTTCTGTTTCATTGTAAGAGTCAGAAACATACAAAAAGAAGTTTGATGTATAATACTAGTTTCCTTCAGGTGGTCGCTCTCATCTTCGTAAAACTAATGCCAAGAAGGAGCTGCGCCCAGAGACTTTAGATTATTTTCATCAGAATAAAGTGTGGCAGATGGAGCAAGAATTTTACCTGTTTGCGAACAAGACGTTTACAGACGTACTAAAGAGGATTTTTGTGAAGAATCATGGAAAAGTAATGCCGGCCAAAAGAAATTCTTTGAAAAAATTCGTCCAAAGGCAAGGGAATCGCTTTGATTGGAATATGTTCATCGCCCCTGAAGTTGCGCTCACCAAGGCCGTAAGGCAAATTCTTTCAAAACGTGCCAAGGGTCACAGTGTTAAGAGGTATGTATCATCGACATGCCTGTAGCCAGTGGTAATATATGTGGACGGGACAAAATTAATTAAGATTTAATTTATTTTTGAAATCAATGAAATTCAGTATACAAATAAATGCCATCTAATTCTCTCATATTTAATTCTTTGTATATGTCTCTACCACTTTTTCAAAGCATCTTCCAGTTCTCTCAACGTGCTGTCTTTCTGTAAAGAAGAGTGAAAATTTTCATCAGATTAGTCACTTTCTTCTTTAATTTCTCGTTCCTTAAAATTAACAAATTCACACATCAACTACACTTACTTTGATGAAACAAAATCGTACAAATTTCTCTGCTATCTTCCTATTCTTGGAATAGAACGCACTTGGAGGAATTGCGGCGATGCCCTGATTAACGTTAAAGATTTCGCGTCCCATTTGCCCTTCACAAATTACTAAAGATTTTCTTTCTACAGTCAATTACCTTTTCCTTGATCATCCATTTACACAGTTGCATATCGTAAGTTTCATCGCTCTTTTCGGAAAAAGTTATTCCTTTATTGAAATGAGAAATTTCAGTTAGTATTCGCTGAAAATGTTACATACATGTTGAGCGCCACTTCAACTATTAACGAACTGTAACTGCGTAAAAGCACTATTGATATTGCGCATTTAATAAATACGACAAGTTTTTTCCAAAATAAATAATACTGAAGATGGCATCATGAGATGTTGAAACATGTTTATTTTAAAAAAAACTTGTCGTTTTCATTAGATGCGCAACATTAACGAAACTCGTACCTAACTTTGTAGAATCTGCCATTATGAAGTAGCCACCGTCCGGTACTACTGGATCAAATCCAGCCTCGCGAAGTATCTTCACTTGAAAATCACGTTTCTCTAACAGAGAGGTTGTCATCTCGTGAAAATATGATTCCTTCGTGTTTAGTAATTTCTCTTCCCTTTCCAATCCAATTGCAACCACTTCCTACAAAAAGACATTGCATTCCTTCTTTCGTGTACACAATCAACTTCTTCAATTTAAGGTCATGCATATCGATTAAATATTCTTTGGTAAATAATTCAAAAAAAATGAAACTACCTGTGAAAATGTTGGCAACGCAGACAAAGAATTTGTGTGAACAGTCGCCATACAACTGATTAATGCCTCAGGTCCAACACTCCAACCTAACTATGAGAAAAAGTTTTTATCTTCTGGTGTGTTTTGTGATTTGACACTGCCATGTAACAATTGATTGGTGCATGTAAAACTTTGTAAAAAATACTTATGAAACACCATACCTTCCATCCTGTGGCAGAAAAGTCTTTCCAGCACTACTTATGGTAATTGTGCGATCCCACATTCCAGGCAAGGTAGCTACAGAGAACATCAACATAACTCAGTTTATATATAATGGGTATTTATCACTCCTCTTGTCTCATTATCCTCACCTATCCTGATGTGTATATTCACTATACTCACCTATCCTGATATGTTCATTTATTATCCACCTATCCTGATTTGTCCATTCATTATTCTTACCTCTTCAAATATGTTCATTATCCCGACATACCCTGTTGTGTTCATTCTTTTTCCTCACCTATCCTTACATGTTCATTCATTATCCTCACATACCCTGATGTGTTCATTCATTATCCTCACCTATCCTTACATGTTCATACATATCCTCACATACCCTGATGTGTTCATTCATTATCCTCACCTATCCTGATGTGTTCATTCCCAGGATAGACCAGCCATTCATAAACTTCATCACTTATGCAAATTACGTTGTATTTCTTGATAATGTTGGCAAGCATTTCTATCTCATCTTTTTTATAAACCTTATTACAAATAAATAAATTGAGAATTCATTATTTAACAAGATAGAGTGCCAACTATCATTTCTGGCACAGTTTGATGACAGAGTAGCAGTTTTAACCTTCTACCTTTCCCAGAGGATTATTTGGTGTATTTAATATTATTGCTTTTGTTTTTTCACTAAATGCAGCCTCCAGTTCAGCTGGATCAATCTTCCATCCTTTTGCTGAAGACCAATTCTCTTTTGACTATAATGCATGGGTTTTAAAAATGAGGTTGGCCTTCACTGAAGAAATTGAAAGTTGCTTATGTGCAAAAACTGCAAAACTTACTGGTCTTGATGGTACAAAAACACAAGTTCCACCAACATAATTGACCATTTTTTCATAGCAATCAAAGAAAGGTTCAATGATTATCACCTCAATGGTTGCAAAAAAAATTATTAGTTTCTCCAGTCTCCGTTAGATTGCTTTCAACATGTTCAAAGATTTACTGGTTTAAGCAAAACTTTAAATACAACCAGACTTTTACCTCGTCACCTTCGTTAACAAAAGATGAAATGGCAGATAACAGAGATCCATAAGCACCATTCGTTATGAGAACCTGGAAGACAAAACATGTTTATCATAAATGCGCAAGGGAATGCATAAATTCACAAATAATTTTACATCTGTCATAGCATTTATATTCGACCATGTAGCTTGGAGAACAAAGATGCGATACTGTTCACCAACCTTGGATGACCCTGGAATGATTTGGTAACTGTCAAGGCTCAAGAAATATTGTGTCAATTGTAAAAAAAGAGCATAGAAACCTGACTCCTTGTATATTGATGTAACATATCATGTGAGGTTGCTGTTTCAGCTAGTATCTTTGGTAAATAATCTGGAGGACCATAATCTGGAAAGCCCTTTTGAAAGACACTCACACATATAGCTAACAATACCAAAGACATGTCCTCTTGTATCCCCGAGTTCCTCTATTGTTAATATTTATGTACCTACTGACCTGACCAACATTCACAGTCTTATACTGTGCATTGAGTTTTCCAAATTCCACCCTAAATCATATATTTTGTTGAACAAACAGATACTATGGCCTGTGTTAAATATATATCACTATTCAATTATTAATTGCAATCTGATGATGGCGAATTATCTCATTAACCATCGGCAATCAGTTAAATTACAAACGATGAACTTTATTTTGTAATTTAGTACATTTTGGGAGATTCATCTTACCATACATTTTTCCCTAGTGATTTTACTCTGTTTGCTGGAGAAAAACTTTGTCGGTTGATGACATGTCAGAACTCTACACAAATAATCCATTATCACTCAATTGTTACGCTAATTAGGGGTTGGGCAAGGCGATCCATATCCACGCCGCTAGCTCCATAATTCATGTAAATAAATTTGCTGACGACGCGATTCACTGTACATTTTGCCTTATTTATACCTTTAAGTACTTTAAATGTACATAACTATAGGTTCACACACATACTTATAGTGATTTAATATAAAAATAAATCATATTCCATGGCTGCACGAACAAAAGGTCTATGAAAATACTGAAATAACAAAAACGTGTACCGCTCTATATTGCTCTTGAAAATAACAGGGATTATGCGATAGCAAGGAGGAAATCTCAGTGATACTCCATGCAGTGGATACGTTAAATCTGCGAAATACAAAGACATCATTTTCTTCTATGATCGAACTCTCCAGACTGCTGTGTAGATGTAATGGTAATGTACAATAAGCTTGCCCGACATGTAGGTTGTGAAGCCCTAATAGAAGCAAGCCTGCGCCTGAGTGGATTATCGTGCAAGTTTTGCAATACTGCTATTTCAATTTTGAAACGAAACATTCTCCATTCATTTAAATGCTTTGTTATTTGATTTTCCCAAATCGAAATTTTCCTAAATAATCGTATTCATTGACAATCTATCTACTTTTTCTGTTAATAATGTTGGAAAAAATACTTTATATTGCCTTTGCTTTGTGAAAATAAAACGGATACAATATTACCTTACCTGATCTTAGAAGAGTAAACATGCTGGAGTGAATTCGACATGGCGGCTGGCGGCCAGCCTGCCTCTTTAGGCCGTCACTTGAAATGTAGAACTCTTCACGAGTATTTACAAAGCTTGCCTGTTAGTATTTTGGATAAGCTCTACGGACATCCAGCAACATGTTTTGCCGTTTTTAGGTAAGTGCAGCTATTGACATAGATAAACTGACCGTCGATAAGTCAATGACAGTCATAGAATCAGTTTTTTTCGAAATTCACTGTTCACTTATTATTAATCCTTTGTAGAGCTCATTGTGGTCTTTAAAATTTATATAATATTATTATATTATTAAATAATTATTCCCAAATGTACCCATACAGGCTTTCGATGTCATTAATTTCAGGCTAGTGATTGCCTTCATTTTTGAGAGATCACTTGGGTAATGGAGGGTTTAGTTTGATTAATGCATGGTATGCTTTGGTGGTTTGAAACATGTGCTTTATATAATCCAGGAATTGCCAGAGTTAGCAAAGCATTTTGTAATGAGATCACTGTTTCAACAGCCATTGCCTGAAGCACTTATCTATGCTTGGGTGAAGAAAGAGCAACAAAGTAAGACAGAATACAATCTAGTTGCATGATTCATTCGCTTCTCAAAATATTTTATGCCTAATCTGTGATTCAGTTTTGTATAGGTGCTTTGAACAGATTGAAACAGCTTAGAATATGGTGCGTAGTAACTGGATGGTGCAAGCAAGATATGAACTCAATCCAACATTTCAAGTGAACTTAAAGGTCGCCTTTGTGGTGGGTGAGTTGCAGTTATAATTATTATAATTTCTGCTTACTTTATAACACTGTGAATACTTTGAAAGGTATGTATTTCAGTATTTAGGGAACATATGGGAACGCTAGTATGTTGGGGTATTTTAATGGTGATTTTTTCTTTCTCTAGGGTCAACCATGGTGTGGACAGGCCGAGGATCTTGGAGAAGATAAACATTCTAAAGATAAAGATTTTCTGGAGAAATATGCTTTAGAGAGATGGGAGGTATAGTCTTATTTGTCTTGTGTTTAGACTTTGCAACAATAGTTTAGCAGTTGTCCTTAAAGTCACAGTCTTGTTCAGTCATAAACTGAAAATCTTATTATGTTATTTTGGTGTTAACATTTTTAGTCGGTTCTTCATTTTTTGACTGGTTCATCGCCACCTGAAGGAATAGTTGGTATCAGCCCGGACATAGTTCAAGTTCTTCTTCTGGCTGGATTAATGAAAAGGTTTTGGATTGAACTTGATAGTTTTTACTACGTGTCTTTCAACAAGGTTTTAGTTCAACGTTATATGATTCCTGCCACTTTTAAGTGATAATGAAGAAAAAACACCAAGGAGCTGCGCCCAGAGACATTGGATTATTTTCATCAGACTAAAGTATGGCAGATGGAGCAGGAATTTTACCTGTTTGCGAACAAGACGTTTACAGACGTACTAAAGAGGATTTTGTGAAGAATCATGGAAAAGTAATGCGGCAAAAAGAAATTCTTCTTTGAAAAATTCGTCCAAAGGCAAGGGAATCGCTTTGATTGAATATGTTCATCGCCCCTAAAGTTGTGCCAAGGCCTACCAACGGTCCGCCATCGACATGCCTGTAGCCAGTGGTATTATTATGTGGACGGGACAAAATTAATTAAGATTTAATTTATTTTGAAATCAATGAAATTCGAGTATACGAATAAATGCCATCTAATTCTCATATTTAATTCTCTTTATATGTCTCTACCACTTTTTCAAAGCATCTTCCAGTTCTCTCAACGTGCTGTCTTTCTGTAAAGAAGAGTGAAAATTTTCATCAGATTAGTCACTTTCTTCTTTGATTTCTCGTTCCTTAAAATTAACAAATTCACACATCAACTACACTTACTTTGATGAAACAAAATCGTACAAATTTCTCTGCTATCTTCCTATTCTTGGAATAGAACGCACTTGGAGGAATTGCGGCGATGCCCTGATTAACGTTAAAGATCGCGTCCCATTTGCCCTTCACAAATTACTAAAGATTTTCTTTCTACAGTCAATTACCTTTTCCTTGATCATCCATTTACACAGTTGCATATCGTTTCATCGCTCTTTTCGGAAAAAGTTATTCCTTTATTGAAATGAGAATTTCAGTTAGTATTCGCTGAAAATGTTACATACATGTTGAGCGCCATATAACTATTAACGAACTGTAACTGCAGCACTATTGATGTTGCGCATTTAATAAAACGACAAGTTTTTCCAAAATAAATAATACTGAAGATGGCATCATGAGATGTTGAAACATGTTTATTTTAAAAACTTGTCGTTTTATTAAATGCGCAATATTAACGAACTCTCTACCTAACTTTGTAGAATCTGCCATTATAAAGTAGCCACCGTCCGGTACTACTGGATCAAATCCAGCTTCATGAAGTATCTTCACTTGAAATCACGTTTCTCTAACAGAGGAGTTGTCATCTCGTGAAAATATGATTCCTTCGTGTTAGTAATTTCTCTTCCCTTTCCAATCCAATTGCAACCACTTCCTACAAAAGACATTGCATTCTTCTTTCGTGTACACTATCAACTTCTTCAATTTAATCATGCATATTGATTAAATATTCTTTGGTGTAAATAATTCAAAAAAATGAAACTACCTGTGAAAATGTTGGCAACACATACATAGAATTTGCGTGAACAGTTGCCATACAAGTGATTAATGCCTCAGGTCCAACACTCCAACCTAACTATGAGAAAAAGTTTTTATCTTCTGGTGTGTTTTGTGATTTGACACAGCCATGTAGCAATTGATTGGTATGCAAAACTTTGTAAAAATACTTATGAAACACCATACCTTCCATCCTGTAGCAGAAAAAGTCTTTCCAGCACTACTTATGGTAATTGTGTGATCCCACATTCCAGTCCAAGGTAGCTACAGAGAACATCAACATAACTCAGTTTATATATAATGGGTATTTATCATTCCTCTTATCTCAATATCCTCACTTATCCTGATGTGCATATTCACGATCCTCACCAATGTTGATATGTTCATTTATTATCCTTACCTATCCCGATTTGTCCATTCATTATCCTTACCTATTCAAATATGTTCATCATCCTCACATACCCTGATGTGTTCATTCATTCACCTATCTCCATGTGTTCATTCATTATCCTCACTCCTGATGTGTTCATTCATTATCCTCACCTACCCTGATGTGTTCTCATTATCCTCACTACCATGATGTGTTCATTCATTATCCTCACCTAATGTGTTCATCTCTCCACCTACCCTTATGTGTTCATTCATTATCCTCACCTACCCTGATGTGTTCATTTATTAACCTCACCTACTCTGATGTGTTCATTCGCTATCCTCACCTATCCTGATGTTCATTCCCAGGATAGACCAGCCATTCATAAACTTCATCACTGATGCAAATTACATTGTATTTTGATAATGTTGGCAAGCATTTCTATCTCATCTTTTCATAAACCTTAAACATATAATACAAATAAATAAATTGAGAATTCATTATTTAACAAGATAGAGTGCCAACTATCATTTCTGGCACAGTTTGATGACAGTGTAGCAGTTTTAACCTTCTACCTTTCCCAGAGGATTATTTGGTGTATTTAATATTATTGCTTTTGTTTTTTCACTAAATGCAGCCTCCAGTTCAGCAGGATCAATCTTCCATCCTTTTGCTGAAGACCAATTCTCTTTTGACTATAATGCATGGATTTTAAAAATGAGGTTGGCCTGCATAGAAATTGAAAGTTGTTTATGTGTATAAACTGCAAAACTTACTGGTCTTAATGGTACAAAAACACAAGTTCCACCAACATAATTGACCATTTTTTCATAGCAATCAAAGAAAGGTTCAATGATTATCACCTAAAACAATTGTAAAAAATTATTAGTTTCTCCAGTCTCCGTTAGATTGCTTTCAACATGTTCAAAGATTTACTGGATTAAGAAAAACTTTAAATACAACCAGAGTTTACCTCATCACCTTCAGTTAACAAAAGATGAAACGGCAGAAAACAGAGATTCATAAGCACCATTCGTTATGAGAACCTGGAAGACAAAACATGCTTATCATAAATGCACAAGTGAATGCATAAATTCATAATTAATTTTACATCTGTCATAGCATTTATATCTCACCATGTAGTTTGGAGAACAAGGATGCGATACTGTTCACCAACCTTGGATGACCCTGGAATGATTCGGTGACTGTCAAAGCTCAAGAAATATTGTGTCAATTGAAAAACAAGAGCATAGAAACCTGACTCCTTGTATATTGATGTAACATATCATGTGAGGTTGCTGTTTCAGCTAGTATCTTTGGTAAATAATCTGGAGGACCATAATCTGGAAAGCCCTTTTGAAAAGACACTCACACATATATAGCTAACAATACCGAAGACATGTCCTCTTATATCCCCCGAGTTCCCTCACTTATCAATATTTATGTACCTACTGACCTGACCAACATTCACAGTCTTATACTGTGCATTGAGTTTTCCAAATTCCACCCTAAATCATATATTTTGTTAAACAAACAGATACTATGGCCTGCGTTAAATATATATCACTGTTCAATTATTAATTGCAATCTGATGATGGCGAATTATCTCATTAACCATCGCCAATCAGTTAAATTACAAACGATGAACTTTATTTTGTAATTTAGTAAATGTTTTGGGAGATTCATCTTACCATATATTTTTCCCTAGGGATTTCACTCTGTTTGCTGGAGAAAAAACTTTGTCGGTTGATGCCATGTCAGAACTCTACACAAATAATTCCATTATCACTCAATTATTACGCTAATTAGGGGGTTGGGCAAAGGCGATCCACATCCACGCCGCTAGCTCCATAATTCATGTAAATAAATTTGCTGACGACGCGATTAACTGTACATTTTGCCTTATTTATACCTTTAAGTACTTTAAATGTACATAACTATAGGTTCACACGCATACTTATGGTGATTTAATATAAAAATAAATCATATTCCATGGCTGCACGAACAAAAGGTCTATGAAAATACTGAAATAACAAAAACATGTACCGCTCTATATTGCTCTTGAAAATAACAGAGATTACGCGATAGCAAGGAGGAAATCTCAGTGATACTCCATGCAGTGGATACGTTAAATCTGCGAAATACAAAAGACATCAATTTCTTCTATGATCGAACTCTCCAGACTGCTGTGTAGATGTAATGGTAATGTACAATAAGCTTGCCCGACATGTAGGTTGAGAAGCCCTAAAATAGAAGCAAGCCTGCGCCTGAGTGGATTATTGCAAGTTTTGCAATACTGCTATTTCAATTTTGAAACGAAACATTCTCCATTCATGTAAATGCTTTGTTATTTGATTTTCCCAAATCGAAATTTTCCAAAATAATCGTATTCGTTGACAATCTATCGACTTTTTGTTGATAATGCTGGAAAAATTCTTCATATTGCCTTTGCTTTGTGAAAAATAAAACGGATACAATATTACCTTACCTGATCTTAGAAGAGTAAACATGCTGGAGTGATAATTCGACATGGCGGCTGGCGGCCAGCCTGCCTCTTTAGGCCGTCACTTGAAATGTAGAACTCTTCACGAGTATCTCAAAGCTTGCCTGTTAGTGTTTTGGATAAGCTCTACGGACATCCAGCAACATGTTTTGCCGTTTTTAGGTAAGTGCAGCTATTGACATAGACAAAATGACCGTCGATAAGTCAATGACAGTCATAGAATCAGTTTTTTTCGAAATTCATTGTGCACTTATTATTAATCCTTTGTAGAGCTCATTGTGGTCTTTAAGAATTTATATAATATTATTATATTATTAAATAATTATTCCCAAATGTACCCATACAGGCTTTCAATGTCATCAACTTCAGGCTGGTGATTGTTTATTTTGAGGGATCACTAGGGTAATGGAGGGCTTAGTTTGATTAATGCATGGTATGCTTTGGGGTTTGAAACATGTGCTTTTATATAATCCAGGGAATTGCCAGAGTTAAAGCATTTTATAATGAGATCACTGTTCAGCTCAACAGCCATTGCCTGAAGCACTTATCCATGCTTGGGTGAAGAAAAGAACAACAAAAGTAAGACAGAATACAATCTAGTTGCACGATTCTTTCATTTCTCAAAATATTTTATGCATATTCTGTGATTCAGTTTTTGTATAGGTGCTTTGAACAGATTGAAACAGCTTAGAATATGGTGCTAGTAACTGGATGGTCGCAGCAAGATATGAACTCAATCCAACATTCCAAGTGAACTTGAAAGTTGCCCTTTGTGGTGGGTGAGTTGCAGTTATAATTTTTATAATTTCTGCTTACTTTATAACACTGTGAATACTTTGAAAGGTATATATTTCAGTATTTAGGGGAACATATAGGAATGTTGCTAGTGTGTTGGAGGTATTTTAATGGTGATTTTTTCTTTCTCTAGGGGTCAACCATGGTGTGGACAGGCCGAGGATCTTGGAGAAGATAAACATTCTAAAGATAAAGATTTTCTGGAGAAATATGCTTTAGAGAGATGGGAGGTATAGTCTTATTTGTCTTGTGTTTAAACTTTGCAACAATAGTTTAGCAGTTGTCCTTAAAAGTTGCAGTCATGTTCAGTCATAAACTGAAAATCTTATTATGTTATTTTGGTGTTAACATTTTTAGTCGGTTCTTCATTTTTTGACTGGTTCATCGCCACCTGAAGGAATAGTTGGTATCAGCACGGACATAGTTCAAGTTCTTCTTCTGGCTGGATTAATGAAAAGGTTTTGGATTGAACTTCATAGTTTTCATTACTTGTCTTTCAACAAGGCTTTAGATCAACGTTATATGATTACTGCCACATTTTAAGAGATAATGAAGAAAAGACACCAATGATCACACCTTCAGGATTTCAATTCTTACTCATGGATACCTCATCTCAAATTTGGTACTTCATGCTCAAGTGCTTGGATATGGCAAAGGTTTGATATATTCTGCAACAAAAACCTGCCTTTGTAGTAGAGTTTAACTTACTAGGTTTGGTTTTTAAAGGCCACAAATCTAAGTATTTTTTGTATGAAATTAAATGTAGTGTTGTTTTCAACCATTTATTTTGTTTATAGACCGTGGTATGGATCTTGTTGAATGCTTGACACTCTTCTTTCAACTGACATTCTCCTCCTGCAGTAAGGTAGTCATTTATCCTATGTTGACATACAGTGTCTCTCATCTATCCTATGTTGACATACAGTGTGTCTCATCTATCCTATGTTGACATACAGTGCTCTCATCTATCCTATGTTGACATGCATGCAGTGCTTCATCTATCCTATGTTGACATACATGCAGTGCTTCATCTATCCTATGTTGACATACATGCAGTGCTTCATCTATCCTATGTTGACATACATGCAACTTCATCTATCCTATGTTGACATATGCAGTGCTTCATCTATCCTATGTTGACATACAGTGCCTCTCATCTATCCTATGTTGACATACAGTGTGTCTCATCTATCCTATGTTGACATACAGTGCTCTCATCTATCCTATGTTGACATGCATGCAGTGCTTCATCTATCCTATGTTGACATACATGCAGTGCTTCATCTATCCTATGTTGACATACATGCAGTGCTTCATCTATCCTATGTTGACATGCAGTGCTTCATCTATCCTATGTTGACATACATGCAGTGCTTCATCTATCCTATGTTGACATACATGCAGTGCTTCATCTATCCTATGTTGACATACATGCAGTGCTTCATCTATCCTATGTTGACATACATGCAGTGCTTCATCTATCCTATGTTGACATACAGTGCTCTCATCTATCCTATGTTGACATACAGTGTCTCTATCTACTCCTATGTTGACATACAGGTCATCTATCCTATGTTGACATACAGTGCCTCTCATTTATCCTATGTTGACATACAGGCCTCTCATCTATCCTATGTTGACATACAGTGCCTCTCATCTATCCTATGTTGACATACAGTGCTCTCATCTATCCTATATTGACATACAGGGCCTCTCATCTATCCTATGTTGACATACAGGCCTCTCATCTATCCTATGTTGACATACAGTGCTCTCATCTATCCTATGTTGACATACAGTGCCTCTCATCTATCCTATGTTGACATACAGTGCTTCTCATCTATCCTATGTTGACATACATGCAGTGCTCCATCTATCCTATGTTGACATACAGTGCCTCTCATCTATCCTATGTTGACATACAGTGCTCTCATCTATCCTATGTTGACATACAGGGCCTCTCATCTATCCTATGTTGACATACAGTGCTTCTCATCTATCCTATGTTGACATACAGTGCCTCTCATCTATCCTATGTTGACATACAGTGCTTCTCATCTATCCTATGTTGACATACAGTGCTCTCATCTATCCTATGTTGACATACAGTGCCCCTCATTTATCCTATGTTGACATACAGTGCCTCTCATCTATCCTATGTTGACATACAGTGCCTCTCATTCATCCAAATTTGACATATCGTACTTTATACATTTCATAAGTCATATACGGGTTTAAGAGGCTGTTAGTAACCCTATTCCTAATTTCTTTTTTCTTTGTTTATTTAGGATTATCCCACAGACAACATGACAGAATCTCAACTTCACTTCTTGCAGCATCTTAGAGAAATTGGATTGGTTTTCCAACGAAAGGTGATGATTTGAGATGCTGCTCAGAGAAATTAAATGTCATTTTCAAAAATGAACTATCGGAAATTTTTTAATCTTTTGCAGCGAAAATCCAGACGCTACTATCCAACTCATCTTGTCATTAATCTGGCTTCAGCAAGTACAGGTACATTGGTGGAAATGACGTTCAGAAATATTCTGTTTGTCTAACCCATACACATTTGCAAGAATGAAGAAATGTTTATTTGCAATTGCTAAATACCTTCAGGTAACGTTGTTTTCTTACCGACTTTCAGGCGTATCAACAACATCAAATGATGGAACAGCTGAGGGTTACATTATGGTTGAAACAAACTATAGAGTTTATGTTTACACTGGTAATTTTCAAAGTATTTTTAAACTTTCTTGAAATGAAGCTTAGGTGCGTGATGTTATAAAACTTGCGGTGATTTTTCAGATTTTTGAACCCGTTTATTGCACATAGTTCATTTGATGTTTTTTTGTGCTATATGAATAAAATTAACACATTGTAATGGTAATTACGCTAAGTTAAGCTAAGGTAGTGTAAGTATGGTTAAGTATGGTTAAGATTGCGTAGGAAGGTATTACGTGTGTTCCTTTATAACAACATATTGATACACTTCGGGAAAGGTCACATAAAATAACCACCATTATAACAAGGAATTGTTGTACGATACATTTTAATCATGAGTATTTTCTCAGTGTTTCTAAATCCTAATGCTCGTATGATTGAAAAAACGAACTTTTTCTTACAGATTCACCACTTCAAGTTGCTCTTGTTGGTTTATTCTGTGAAATAATATGTCGGTATGTCGTGGTGAATTTTTTTGTATTCTACAGAAATAGTAAACGATAGTTTTTTTCTCGTTGTTTGAAAAGATTCCCAAAGTTCAGTGTGGCGGTGTTGACAAGAGAGAGTGTCAGCCAGGTCTATTACTCTTTTATTCATAAAAACTAAAGACTTGTGGATATTGATTTGTTTATTGATGAGGAAGTATTTTTGACGAGTATATTTGTTTTTTAGGCTCTTCTTAGTGGTATTAATGCTAACCAGGTATTTTTTAAAGCGATTTCTAATCGTGTGTTCCTAGCCTGTTCATGCATGTTGTTTTCTTTCTCATTGAAAAACTTTTCTTTCATCCAGATTCTCCACTTCCTACGTACCCGAGCTCATCCTGAAATGTTAAAAAAGGTGTGTACGCAACGTCACACAACGTCACAACACAACGCCACACTACAACGTCACAACACAACGTCACAACACAACGTCACAACACAACGCCACAACACAACGTCACAACACAACGTCACAAACACAACGTCACAACACAACGTCACAACACAACGCCACAACACAACCACAACACAACGTCACAACACAACGTCACAACACAACGTCACAACACAACGTCACAACACAACGCCACAACACAACGCCACAACACAACGCCACAACAATCACAACACAACACACGTCACAACACAACGTCACAACACAACGCCACAACACAACGCCACAACACAACGTCACAACACAACGTCACAACACAACGCCACAACACAACGCCACAACACAACGTCACAACACAACGTCACAACACAACGTCACAACACAACGCCACAACACAACGTCACAACACAACGCCACAACACAACGCCACAACACAACGTCACAACACAACGTCACGCTAACGTCACAACACAACGTCACAACACAACGTCACAACACAACGTCACAACACAACGTCACAACACAACGTCACAACACAACGTCACAACACAACGTCACAACACAACGCCACAACACAACGTCACAACACAACGTCACAACACAACGTCACAACACAACGTCACAATACAACGTCACAACACCACGTCACAACACAACGTCACAACACAACGTCACAACACAACGTCACAACACAACGCCACACTACAACGTCACAACACAACGTCACAACACAACGTCACAACACAACGTCACAACACAACGCCACACTACAACGTCACAACACAACGTCACAACACAACGTCACAACACAACGTCACAACACAACGTCACAACACAACGTCACAACACAACGCCACAACACAACGTCACAACACAACGTCACAACACAAAGTCACAACACAACGCCACAAAACAACGTCACACAACGTGATTGTGGAACATAACATTAAATACAAATGCTTTCTCAAAACGTACATGTTTCAACTGCAAGCTACATTTATGAAATCATTAAACATACAAATGCTTTCTCAAAACGTACATGTTTCAACTGCAAGCCACATTTATGAAATCATTAGAGACAATAGAAAACACACAAGATTTATGGTAGTATGTGCAACATGTTAGTTTATAAAGATGTGAAAATAATGAGCAACCGAGGGATGAATTTAAATGAGCGTGCGAGAAGTGTACACCCCTAATTTGACTATAGTTTCATTAACGAGACGGCATTAACTAAAGACAGTGGATCGTAAACCTGGAGAAACTTAATTTGTACTTTGCTACTATTCATGGTTTGCCAATGTGGGTTTAGACGCCTGTCATTCCACCAAATATTGCCGATCAAATTCGTCTTTGGGAATTGGAAAAATGCCGAATGCAACTAACCGAAGGTATATATATGCATCTGGTTAAGATTATATAGAGACTGACTTCAGTTTAGTGTAATTAACCAATGGAGATATGGTTTTGTTGATTTTATAGGAGTTCTTTATAGTCAGTTTCTATCTCTGTCCGACTTTGAAATTTTGCGAAAATATGCCGAGGTATGAAATCATTAATATTTTTGCTCAATTCAAGAAAAAAAATATGTTTTCCATATTGTCATAAATTAGAAAAAGTACTTCGTACAGAGGTACATGTAAAACGTCGTATATTAGAAATAATACTGCTCTGCATCTTCTAATAACATTGGCTGTACGTATTTATTAAAATATCACGCTCAAATTTTTATTGCTATTGTAACTTTCTTATTTCCTAAGGATCTAGGTGTTTTAATATGGGCAAACTCTTCGAAGCGTGTGATGATCGTGAATAAGTCGGGACACGACGATGTTAAGAAATTCTGGAAGCGACAAAAACCGAAGGAATAAATTGTGGAATGTGAAGCGGGAGAGAAACGTCAAACGGTAGTATCACCAAAAAAGCCTAAAAAATTGGTCGTTTTTATAACACGTGATCCAAATACGTCAGTCATGTTCAGACTTTTGATTTTTGCGCACATATTTTGCGACACATGAACTAATTTGAAGCTATCCTAAATGCTTTTACGTATGATGCTGGTTATCAGATTGGGACACTTATGAACTCATCTCAAGCTATTCGTAGTTTCATACGCCTTAATGCGTGGTACTGCATATCAAAATTAGAAACGTACGTGTGAGCTCAGATAGCTTATTCCATATGCCTTTGAACGTGGGACTAGTTCTATACGCCTTTATGCGTGGTACTAGATATGAGAATGACATTTACATGAACTGATAACTAGCTGTTCATTAGCCTTAATGTGTGGTATTTAGTATCAAAAAGGGACACATATGAACTAAGATCAAGCTATTCATACTGAACGACGGCTAGAATATTTTGCAATTGTTTTCATTTAAGATAATTTCGACATACTTATCCTTGTGGTCGCTTCCATTGCGGATTAAGAGCGAAAAGCTTCCCATATTATGACGAGAAAAACAATTTCTCATTCCAACGCTCTCAAATAAGATTCTTATTTACAGTGTTTTTCTAATATCATCAGATCATCGACTTATTTCTTCGTTTTGAAGTACTTATAAACAAAACGTGATGAGTACCCACGTCATCTCTAAGATTCCCGACCGCTTAAAAAATTATTTTATATTGCGTTGAGGTATTGCTGTTCATTAAAATTTGTAAACCTTAGATAAACATACGGCTTAAGCCACATATTTGTTAACATTCTTATGAATATACTGCTTACATTGTTAAACAATTTCACTGCATGTCTAACTCATGTTTTCAATGGAGTTATTTGAAACTAGAAAGGTCGGCAAGCATTTGTTCATATTCGTCAAAGAAATAGGGGAGAATGGTAGTGCCAAGGAGCAAACGTTCATAAAGACATGTTCCTCCACAGGCGATTGTAATAAACTCCCGTCAATGTTCATGGAGTATTTGAGAAGATTTTTTGATATGCTCGACAAAAACAACACTGGCTTTATTAAATTAAGTGATGTTGAAGCTCATTGGGGAAAAATCAACGGTGGTGATAGTGTACATTCTTGCGATCCATTGAAACATGTACGTAGAGTGACTTCAGATAATGGTTTGTTAAATTTTGAATTGTTTTGCGAGGGCATTGGAGAAGCAATGAATCGCGAAGAAGCGGTTTCGATGCCAAATCATTCCAGAAGTAGTTCGGTAAAAAATGGTCAAAATTTTGTATCAAAAGATGGACATTTATCTCAGCGTTTTGAAAACCATAAACATTCAACTTGTGAAGATTCGATACTAAGCGAATCGGGTGTTCGTAAGAGGAAAAAGAATCATGGTGATCAGTTTAGTACATGCAAGAATGAAAGGACAAAATCATCTTTATTGTCCACAGAATATAATGGTAAACTAACCGATTTTATTTCAAAAAAAAACTTTTCGGAGTCTGATATCTGCAATGGATATTCTCGTCACAGCATGGATGAACGTGATCCGGAAGTTAACAATAAAGTTTCGCGAAATTCAACCAAATCTCGTCCGAAGTCTGTGACTTTTCAAGACGATGTTATGACATCCAAGTTTGATGAACTTGCGCGTTATGAAAAGAAAAGAGGTGATATGTGCATGGAAATCACCGACGAAGGTTTTGTTACTGAACAATTTAAACATAATGGAATTGTGGAGAGAACGAAACAGTTTAATACATCTGAAGTTATGTTGACGTGTAAAGGAGTTGAATGTTCAGATAACGAAGCTTGTAGTCGCAGGAGTAAACACGTTTTGCCTACTGTTCGTTATTCTGGCAATCATTTGAATGATGGTATGACTGTGTTTAGGATTTATTGACAATTCGTAGCGCTCCTAGTGTAATTACCCGTATTTGTTATTATTTGAGTCATTTTTAAAACAAAAACATTGTCATTATTGTGTAATCTATTTTTCTAACCGGGCCGAAATTTATTTTAGATTTATTTACGTTGAGGCTGTTTGTCTTTTCGATAATTTGTCTGCATGAAAACGTACCTTAATCGCTTTAATCTGTTATCGTTGTTAATGTTACTCATACGTCACGAATCCACACTCCTATATTTCAATGCATGATGATGGTTAAGTAGAGTCGAGACTTGAAACAAAAATTGAAAGCATTTCCATCATCAAACAATGATTTGTGTTCTCTCTAACGTAAACATAGCACAGAATGTGATTCATTTGGTTTAATTCATAAATCTTGTATTTTTTACAGAAGATGAAATGAATGATTCGAAAAGGGTTGGTGAGCGCTGCAGGCTTACAAAGTCTACACCACCAACTAAAGTGTTTTACAAAGGCCACATGAAAACATCTCGAAAGCTTCAACTTGATGCCAGAGCTCATTTTCAGACGACACCTAAAAGGGAACAAGAAGAAGCCACTAAGGTAAAACCACCTGAAACTTAGCTTTCATTAACTGCGTAGTTCCATATCAAAAACACTTTCACATATGCATTCTCTGCTTCTTAATAAGAATTTTTGCGCCGATACATAAATACGACTTATCGGGTCTGTTTTTCTTTTTGTAATCATGTGTGATCAACAGCTGCTGCTTTCTAATGTTATTACAATTCGCTTTGAAAAACGTTACTGACATGATTGATCATTTTATAGATTACTACTGCAAATGAGGAACTAGTTTTGAGAAACGGCCTGCGAGCAATTGACGAAATCAAACACCGGTTATTACGGAGAATATCTCAAATTGAGGAGAAAAAGCTTTACGAAAAACTACAAATCAACTCTGATATAGGTGGAAAAACTTTGGAAGCGTGGAATAATTTCACCCTCGAAGCGCTGTCGTCACATTTCCACGGACTATTGGGGATAATGAAGGAGGCGAAACGACCTTTATGTAAACAGTAAGGTACATAATGCAGCAGTTTCACAATAAAAATTATATACACTATACTATATGTATAAGTAGAACGAGGAGCGATGTATTTCATACAAATGAGTCGATCTTTATTGATCTATTAAGAAATCACTTTAAGCGGCACCTTTTCGTTTACATGTATGGCAGATGGCTATTTTCATTAAAAAAATATCGGCACAAAAACTTCTATATATTTGCCTGCGTATTCAATATGTATAGAATTACCCATTGAATAGTCTGCAATTTTCCACAGTCAACTTTTTATTGTCATTATTTGTTTTTCGTTGTCAAAATACATATGACGAAGCAATCGGAAATGGCAGAAATCTGCTTTTTTCATAATATATATGGCTATATTATTGTTTTCCCTCTGTGAACACCTGTCAATGGAGATGAACTCATATGAAAGTGCGTATACATATATCATCATCATCATGATACGGCTCGTCATTTGTTGTTATTTCAGTTTGTAAAAATATTAGACCAGCACCTAACATTATCCTGACAAAGTTTTTTCTAACCAAGAGCTTCGACGATCGAAAACAACCGCATGAGACGTTTTTCTTATGACTTGTAACACGGTATATGTTTCTGAATGATTGAGTTAGATTTTGTTTTTGTCGTTCGATAACTGGCGAAATGGCAAAGTGTATGAACTGCGGGAAAATGCATAAAGTATAAAGAAGTTAACCTTGTGCTTAACTGTTTGTCTTCATTTCAACCTGAAGGGCGTGCTTTGAAATTTGATGGTGTTTATGAAAATATTACATTATTTTCTTTGTTGTATTACAAACTTTCGCTTATATCTCAATTCCTTTTTTAGAGACCTGCAACAATGTACTACGAACAATATACATTGATCACGTGGCTCGTGGTTCCATGTTACATATTGGTCATTGTGATGGGGACATTTGGGAATATTGTAGTACTGAAAGCATACTTGACAAGTGAAAGAGTCTGGAATCGGTCCTACAACTTAATCCTGTGTAATGGAGTTATCGCAGATCTGATAATCTGTTCCTTTTTTACCCCTCTATTGTTGATATATCGCGCAAACGTATCTGCGCGTCTTATTGAAATATCACCAATTTGTGAAATGTCGCTGTTTTCCTCGACGCTGGCCATCTCGCTACAGTATGTTGTATTTCCTCTTTTTGCTATGAACAGAAGAGATGTTGCGTTGAATATCGCTTCGCCTTTCCTTACTCTACCGAAGTGTCGAAAATTGCTTGCAGCTGGTTGGTTCATTTGCATTGCTGTTTCCGCCATTATAGTCGTTCTCCTCCGTAGTGATGTCGGTAACGATGTTGTGCCGATGCTACACCGATGTATTCTGGTGAACACGAGGCTGGACACATTCACGATGTTTTTTCTGTTTTTTTCCGCACCCCTCTACGCTGCGTCTGTTTTTGTGGCGTTTAAATGTTATCGGGACATACGTAGTGTGGGCTCACAAAACTCGGTCCTTTCCCTCGACGACGAGCGACGTACGAAAATGTGCAAGATTGTTGCTGTAGTTTACACTGTATTTTGGTCTCCGTTTCTCTTTGTTCAAATTTTCGGTATCTTTGGTCCTTATTCAGAGCTAATATTCAATTTGCATGCAGCGTCCTCCGCTATTGGTGTATTTGCATCGGCAGTGAATCCGTACTTGTATTCGTACATGGATCATTACTATCGCAAAAAATTCATAAACATTTTCAAATTCACGATGACTGAGGATTGATGAACTGAGTACATTATTAAAACAACCATTATATTTGACGCCTTGATGTCTATGTTTCTTGATTAAACTTTTGTTCATAAAAATGTTAGAATGATATATAATTATGAAGTAATGTGAATTTGACTCAGTGACGTAAGCAGAAGGGGGGTCAGCCCCACCCCTGGCGAAATTTTATACTCATTACATTGTTTAAACGACAGTAATGGCCTCCCTTTCCCTTTAACTGCACCCTGCACTTGAGAGAAAATCCTGGCTAACGAATTTTAATTCAAGACGACGAGTGATTTCTGAGGTTTTGCTAGTACTCCTTGCCACTGTTAACCATAAGAAATTCCTGTAGATATTTTATTTTTGCTTCGAGGGATTTTTCAGAAACTATTTTAGTTTGTTTTTTTTCTTGAATCAGGCTTTTGTACATGTAAGATGTCCACACGTTAGCGACTCATTGCCACTTCTCTATTCTCATTTTTCTCTGCCTCTATGTGCTTGTTTTTTTCAAAGAAAAACAGTGTCAAACCCATGAGAAAATGAACGGTGAAATGTCTTCATTATACATCGACATAGCAAGATGACGTAATGCTATCATCACAAATGGCTGCAACCTTCACCAATACACAATACAAATATAATATATGTACATAAAATTCTTGAGAATGATAGTTTCATTATTTTTTGAGCAGTAAGCTTGGGAGAAGTTAATAGGCAATGTTCAAACATTACTCGTTTCTCATCATTTCAGTTTTTATGTCCGTAGTGATGTTGTTTTATTATTACTACAGCGAGAGTGTTTTAGCTGAGAGTTATATTGATGAGAATATGTTTGGAGTTTTAGAATTTGATGGCAGTCATGGTGGAAGGGTGGAAATTCTTTCTGAAAACAACGGGAAAGATGAGTTGAAGTCAAAGAAATGTGGTGATTTAAACAAAATTGCATCTGACATGCTTTATGATAGCGAAATTATCGCTTTGCCTTACGAAACTAATCATACCAGATGGAGGTTTCACAAGAGATCAAATCTCAACTATCTGAAATCTTTGTACGACAAATGGAGTGGCAAAAGTATTTTTAATGGTGATAGCACTGCGTGGATAAAATATGTCAATTCTACACGAGCCAAAGATATAAAAGCAAAGAAGTATTTCATCACATTTGGTTGTAATTGTTGTGCTAAAGCCACTGTCAATGCAACAAAGGCAGCTAAATTTCCAGGTGGTTTTGATTTTACATTGATTCATGATTTAAACTCCTTAAGCCAAACATTTAGAGATGCATTCTCTGGTATTTTATGGCAAAAACAGGGTTGTGGTTATTGGCTTTGGAAGCCTTACATTATATTAAAGACATTTGTTGAAAACATGTCAGACAATGATATTGTAATGTACCAAGATGCAGGAGCATATCTGATTAAGAATGCTGGACCTTTGCTAAAGCTTGCTCAAGAATCCAAATCTGGTATCATCATCTTCCATACTGATTCCCAAGAAAAATTTTTGACCAAACGAGATGCTTTTATCCTCATGGAAATGGATGACAAGAGAGTTTATAACTCATATCAAAGACTTGCATCATTTATTGTTTTACGAAAAACCTGCCATTCTTTACAGTTTGTTATGGAGTGGTTGGCCTACGCATCGGATCCTCGTATTCTTACTAACATTGAAAACAAACTGGGAAAGAACTTGCCAGAATTTAGAGACAATAGACATGATCAGACAGTGCTATCATTACTTTCTAAGAGATGGCAACTTGATGAATATCGTGATCCAAGTCAACATGGCAATACAAATGAAAAATCTATGTATGCTTATGGGCCATATTCACAGTTGATATCTCACACAAGAGATAAAAATTGAAAACACTTCCACAAGTTTAACCCTTATTCATGATATTGCTCAGTGTATATGAATGTACTTTCACCAGAACAAACACACAGTTTTTCACTACTCCTTTTTCTTTCGGTTTTTCCTTTATCCACTCAAATTTCTCTTCTGCTCCTCCACTTTGTCCCAGTTCACTCTCCTCCACTTTGTCCCAGTTTCCACTCCACTGTCCAGTTCTCTTCCAGTTTCTCCTCCACTTTATCCCAGTTCACTCTCCTCCACTTTATCCAGTTCCACTTTATCTCCACTTTCCCATCCATTTCTTCCATGATATCCCAGTTCCTTTTCTCCACTTTATCCTTCTCCTGATCCACGATCCCATTTTTCCATTTTGATCCCATTCTTCTTCGATCCATTTCACTCCTTCCATTATCCCATTCTTCTTCCATTTTCCATTCGATCCTCCTTCATTGATCCAATTCCTTCCATTTTATCCATCCATTGATCCATTCCTGATTCCTCCATTTTGATCCATTTTGATTCCCTCCGATTCTTTCTTTTCCTTCTCAATTCCATTCTCATTTTGATCTCTCCATCCATTCCCTTCCATCCCATTCCTGATCCATCCATTCCATTTTATTCCGATCTCCATTTCGATCTCTTTTCCATGATCTCCATTCCATTCCATCTCCTCCATTATCCGATTCCATTCTTCATTCTCCATTTTTCCTCTCTTTTCCTTTCACTTTCACTTTCCACTTTATCCCAGTCCACTTTCCTCAACTTTATCCCAGTCCACTCTTCTCAACTTTATCCCAGTCCACTCTTCTCCATTCGCTCTACATTTTTTCTCATATTCTTTCCCTGTCACTTTATCTACGCATTCTCCTTTTTCAAACCATACAACGACCTTTGTAGGTTCGCCTTTAACACCCACAAAGATTTCACTAGATCTCTTATGTTAATGACAAAACAAACATGTCAAATAAAAAAGTCATTGTATTATTCATACCTAATATGCCTAATCGCTAGCAAAACAATTTGCTCAAACATACAACGATTTGGAGCTTTTTTCTCGTGGGAACGTAGACAAAACTAACTAAACCAAGGAACGCTTTTACCATTTTTAGTAAACTACATGCAGGATCTGTGAACATGTAAAGACATATTTGTTGCGTTTTTTCCTTCACGCTTTTCCGGTGAGGAAGTCCGCCCATCATTATCAAACTTTGAGCGGTTTCGTCTTGTATTACACATGTTTGATTATCACAAGGCATAGCATCATGAATGGAAAAGACCATCAAGGTAATTTTTCTAAAGCTTATCAATTTATCCATCAATGTCTTTCATTGTATGCTTTTTGTCTCACAAAATTTTATCAAAAGTATCGATATAAGAGCGTTATTTGGTTGTTTGAATACGCAAATTGCTGGCGTGCATTTTGCATGCTGTGCTGGGAATAATGACCTGTGTTAAGTTGAAACAAACGCACAATCATTGCTTTATTCTATTATTTAAGGAGGCAAAGCTTTCGGAGTTCTTAAACAAGAGCAGGAAAAAAAATTAGATGAAATTAATCAGGTTTGCTAAGTCTGTTTATGTTAACATAGACAATGATGTATAAGCCATTTAAATAATGGAATGAAATATTTTCATGTTGTGTAGTAACCTGCTGAAGTGCACATTATGACATTTATCGCTACTATTTATCAGACTATTACAACTATTTACAATTTGATATGTTTAACGGGGTTAATGGATCATTTTTGTTGCTGTATTTTACGAAAAATGCACGCTTCGTTTGTTCGAAATGAATATGAAAGTAGTAGGACCTTGCGTTTTGTCTTTGCCTCGTGTCGTTTTTTCACAATGATTTTTTAATAATTTTTCTCAGTCGTTTATAAACACCGGCGACTATGATGACGAAGAAGAATGGCCGGATTTGGAAGGCAGTTTAAATGGGTATAAAAGTACGTCAAATGCTGGAGAAAATATTATGCAAAGCATTTCGATATTTTCCTGTCTGGATTTTCTTCTCTGTTTGTAGAGCAATTTATGGAGTTCGATGAGGACAATTCTGGCGATATTGGTGATTGTTTATGATATAATAAATGTTTTTATATATTATTTTACTATTCCTTGTTATAGTCTTTAGCTTATCTTGTGTTCGTTCTGGTGTATGAATTAAAACGCAGTTTTATGATGATCATAAATTTTAATGAATGTAGACTATGCATGCCTTCAAGTACTTGCGTGAGAGATTAGGCGAAAGTATCATAACTTGGTACAATTTTTATATAAAGCAATGTTTGCGTTTTAAGATATCATGGAATTAAAAAGAATGATGGAAAAATTGGGGCAGGCAAAAACACATCTTGAGTTGAAAAAAATGATCGCAGAAGTTGATACGACAAATTCAGGTTTTTCGTTAATCATTAAACTTCTTTGAATAATGCGATACTTTCAGAGGCTTTTAACATTCTTCGTTTGCTGCAGGAACCATAACGTATGAAGAGTTTTTGCTTATGATGCTGGGAAAGAAGTCTTCAATTTTGAAGAAGTACGAAACTCTATTATTGTTTTTTTTTTAATGCAACATTCTTATTCATTCTTTCTATTCGGTAAATAACAATTAATGCATTAAAAAAGAATGAATGTGATGGTTTTGCAAATTTATGTTTGTTGATTTGCATGGACATATGACGAAACTGCTTTGTTTGTTTTGTTTTTTAATAGAATTTTGATGTTTGAAGCATTGGCAAAGGAAAAAGAACGTCCTACAGGAATTCCACCAAAACGTGACCTCGCTAGCTTGCCCTGACATTTTGTATTGTATAAAAGATAAATATCCATTCTTCAAATTTTTTCATAGTCTATAAAAGTTTCTTTGAGTTTTCTGATTATATTTCATTTTTTGGAATGTTAGTTAGCTGAACTTTGACTCCGTTGATTTGGACGAACAAACAGAAAGCTCATGAATTAATCATTAATTTCCAGTCCACCAGACCAGTTTAACTTTTCCTGTTAAATTTTCGTACTCTTCTTCGTGTGCTAGCATATTTAATTTGAATTTCTGCTCCTTACAAACTTTAACACCAGTTGATGATTAGCTAGACGTCCTTATAAAGGCTTTGCTTATTGAGGTAAATACTATATTCTTAAATAACATAGATTTCTATTGTGAAATTGGAGAAAGCTCGATTCTAATATTCTAGACTTCACATATTATGGGTGACTGGCCACCGCAACAAATGTAGCAGTTTATAGCAGTCGTATATTGGGTATATTTTATCTGCTGGATGTACTGGGTATGAAAGACTTTATATATACCAAGTAATTTTAGCTCCTTAGCATTTTTCTAAAGTACAAACCGTTGTCGTTTAACTTCCTCTTCGCTACAAGGCGAGAAAGATTTAGCGTGCCGTTCTTGTTGTTCTGGAACTGAATTACCGTTTAAAGTTTGGCTTTGTACTTTGTAGGCACCTGCCTTTCTACAAATTGATAGATTGCGATTGATGTTTTCTTATAAAGTTAAACTTCATAAAGATGAATTTATGAAATACTTGCAGATATTTCGGATGAAGCACAGTTCAAAAGCAAAAGCACAAAATATCAACGGTTTTATTTCGAACTTTTTCTTTCAGTTGTGAATTATTAAGGTCGTTTTGCTCGTAAAATGTTTTGAAGCGTATATTTTTGACGAAACGAAAAAGTTATTGACCGTGGAATTTTTTATTGGAAAGGAATTATGCCATTAACACAAGCGTGAGCAGTTTGAAGAACTCCGAATATCTGGAGACGAACAGACAACATGGATGGCATTGACGCCTCGTTAAATGAATGTATAGGATCCACGCAAGGTAGCCAGAATTATTTCCAGGAATTTAAATTTGGTCTCGATGCTTACTTGTCAAGCGACCACGACAAAGCTTCGAAACATTTCAAAAAGTGCATTGAACTAGCTTCAGATTTTGAAGGGCAACGCTTTCTTGAGTTTTTTGCATATTATGGTTTAGGATACTCGCATACATTATCCAGTCAGTTTAGCAAAGCATCTGAATGCTTTAATAAATGCTTAGTGCTCTCACAAAACTTATCAGTGATAGATGATGGCGGTAGTAAGAAGTGCTTCAAGGCATTTTCATGCATAGCAAAGGGTGATCTTTACGTGCATATTGGTGACACAGGATCGGCATTGAAATCTTATCTAGAGGGGCTTGAAATTTCGCGTGATGCTAAGGACAAGGAGCGAGAACTTGTGGCTTATTTTAAGCTTGCAGAGTTGAAAAAAATTGAATTATCCCATTCGTCAGCGTTTGAATACTATCAGAAGTGTGTAGAAACAAGGATTCCTGACTTTATTAATAGAGAGCACGTTTTACTCATGTATTTAAATGCAGAAAAAGGAATGGGAGACCTGTATAAAGTCTGTGGAAACTATTCAGAAGCAAAAATTCAATATACAAAGTGCTTAGACATCACAGGAAAGTTAAAAGAAAACTTTCTTCAAAAATTACGTATTTCTGTTGCATTAGCTGAGGTATATACGCACATGGGCGATTTGGATGAAGCTATGAAACTTTATGATACATGCCTGAACCATGACGATAAGTATCTTCAATTTAGTGTTGATGTAGGTATCGGTCGCGTTCTTTTGATGAAGAGGAAATTTTACGAAGCTAAAAAGTATTTTAAAAAGTCATTTAAGTATGCATCAAGCTTACATGATAAAAAGCTTGAGGCCACCTCTTCCTTAGAACTGGGAAATTTTTATTTGGTTACTGGCAAACATAAAAAGGCGATTCAGAATTACAATCACTCTTTGGAGATTGCTAAGCTTGTTAAAGAATTTGATTTGTATGTCGTGAAAATAAAAGCATATTTAGGGCTTGGAAACGCTTACATAATGCGCCTCAACGTTGACTGTCGTGAAAAGGAGGGATATCTTAAAGAGTGCTTGGAACTCTCAAAGAAAGCTGAAAATAGATATTGTCAGTGTCAAGCGTTTCTTGGGATGGGCGACGTTGATTCTATTGAAGGAAGGCTTGATGAGGCCATGGAAAAATATGAACATGCGTTAGAGATAGCTAAAAAGATCCAAGAACGTCACTGCGAATGTCGAGCCAGAAGAAGTATTGGCAATTTATTGGCTCAGAAAAAAAACAATGCTTCTGAAGAATGTTTCAATGAAGCATTGCACATCGCTGTTCAAATCGGGAATGCCATAGAGATATGTCTTTGCCATCTTGGTTTAGCAACACTGTATAAATATTTAAACGAGTATGAGAAATCTTTACGGCACTACAAGAAGGATACTTAATGGCTTATGATGCAAGTGAGAGGGACACTGAGAAGCGTTCACAAATAATGCAACAACATCAACAACAACAAATTAATGATATTAAAGCTGATGAAAATTTTTCAAAGGATTACTTGAAAGGGATACCATTTGTGACTATTCCAGGTGATAAGTACGGAACATTAAGTGGTTATTGGGAACTAGCAGACTTATTTGATAAATTAGGACAAATTGATGATGCTACAAATCTTTTTGAAAAGTACCTTAATATTGCTAAAAAAACGGAGGACGATGAAAAGCAAAAGAACGCTCTAGACCGTTTGGTGCCAATCTACAAGAGGCAGGGACATAATTTTTGGGTGAAAACGTGCCAAGAAAAATTACAAGATCTTGCCAGGAAAAGTCAGGATAAAGGTAAGGGGCTATTCATGTAGTTCGGGGATTCATTTTTGACACGGGTTTTGTAAACTACCGGTCTCACTTTTTTCTCCCAAATTATATTAGAAAGTGAAAGTAGGGCAGTCTTAGACAAAAACGGCATATATTTGAGCTATTTCTAGTAAAAATGACCAATTCAAACAACAAGTTGGCAATTTGAAGTTTTAATAATCAGACAATTTTGTTGGCTCGTTCGCCTATGGTAAATGAAACTGTCTAATTTTAAGAATTGCTGTCACAACCATGGAAATGCAACGATAGGTCAATAATGCATCAGGAAATGTTTAAAATGATGGAAGAATATGGACGGGAGCATCCAGGAGATGTTAAAGTAGTGAATAATGTACGTGTAATTTGCTCGGAAAAGTTTTTAATCGGTAAGGGAAGTGATGGAACCCGTGTTTATCTTGGACTTGGAAAAGATGGTTATGGAAAAGCAGTGAAACGATTGTTTCGAGATAACTGTACGGAGTTGGCCAAACGAGAAAAAGATATTTTGAATGAGTTTAATGCCAAGCGTTCAAATTATGTTGTGAATTATTGGTATCTTGAAGAAGAACCAGGCACAGAGTATTTGTATTTGATATTAGATTTATGTGAAGAATCGTTGGAGAAATTTGTAGAATCTTCTAAGTTAGAGGATCTTCAAAAAGTTCTTCCTAAGGTTATTATGCAGATCTTAAAAGGTTTAGCTGATCTTCACAGCGGCCCGCGTCCTATTCTTCATCGGGATTTGAGACCTTCAAACGTTCTTCGAGATGTACGAGAAAAATTTTTCATAGCTGATTTTGGTATAAGTCAAATATTATGCAATGGAGCTTCGACACATTGGAGCGCACGGAGAGGAGCTAAAAATTGGATAGCTCCAGAGTCACATGATTCATCAGGTACATCCATTAATCAAGCTCGGTACAAGAAAGAATCTGATGTTATGGTAGGTGATCGTTGCAAAACTTAAATAATGGTAGCTTTTGGTTTTGACTAATAAATCTTGACATTTGACTGTCCACAATTGATGTTGCTGTTGTTATGTCTTTTTATTGACAATAGAGTGCGGGAATGGTGGCTTATTATGTTGCAACCAAAGGTGAACATCCTTTTGGACCTGAACGGTTTTTACTAGACAACTTGTTGAAAGGAAACCCTGTTAGCTTGGACAAAATCAAGGATGCCACCCTCAAAGATCTTCTTTCGTGGATGTTAGAGCGACTACCAGAAGATAGACCATCAGCCAACGAAGCGTTAAAACATCCTTATCTTCTGTCGGAGGACGAGAAGTTTGAAATGTTATGTAAAGTTGGAAATCAACATCCAATTAAGACAAGTGATGCTAATTCTAACGTTGTTAAACAATTGAATAGTGAACCCTCCGATTGGCAAAGACGAATGAATAGTGATGTTTACGACTATTTTTGCACGGATGAGGTGAATAGAAGAATTGTTAAGTATGGATCGTCATGGACAAAATGCTTAAGACTCATTCGAAATGTTGGTCAGCATTGGTACGATCGACCACGACCTAGAAAACAACTATTTTATAAGATTGGTGATCCAAAGGAGTATTTTCTTCGAACTTTCCCCGAACTCCCCATTCGGGTGCACGCTGCTGTCAGAACAAATGACGAATGGAAAAATAATCCTGAACTCAAGAACTGTTTTATTTATAATTTAAGCAACACTGAACTATTTGATTTTTAATACAAGCAAAGCACATTATCATTCATCACGTCGTTTGCATTTGGCAGAAAGATCGATAACAATCAAACATGTTGTATTTGGTTTAAGTGGTCTTGAAACAAAAGCCTAACACAAAGACTGGCTGCCGATTTCTACATATAGATAGAATTAACAAAAATACGAACTTCTTAAAGTACGAAATTTTAAAAATAATGGTAAAACTGGAATGGTTTTGCTTAAAAATTCACTATACCAAAATTTTCAATTATTATCATTATGTTATCACGCATAAAGGTACATTTTCAATGTAATGTTTGTTGGAAATAACTTGTGACAGAGAATCATTTGAAGATGGTATTCATATAAGATAAAAAGAAACATAGAAGATGTGTTATTTTCCGTTAGTTGAAAGCTCGTAGACCTTATTGACCATATCAACCGTTACTCACAGTTTTCGTGTTTGCCATGAAGTTGAGATCATGACAAAAATTGCTCTTTTTTCATCAGCGGCCCACATGTTTTTTTTTATTTACCATTTCCTAGCCTTGAGTATGAAAACGAAGAATTCAGAGAAAATGGTGTAAAGTGGGAAGTAATTTTTGATCAACAGATCGTATTACACAATTTTGTTAAATTCAACATCCGTTGCAGCAAACAAAAATTTGATCTTTACATCGCGAGCCCTTGAATTCATGATGTTTTCGATCAATTTATTCCTTTTGCTTTCGGTGTCGTACCTTGCCCAGATATATGTCAAAGGTAGGTCTTCATTAAAATTTTAGTATCTCTACGACCCGACGCAAGACAACTGTGAGTAGACAACTTTCCTTGCTTTTGTCCTTGCGTTTATTTGTTGCTTTTTGTCTCGAATTCATGTTACTAAAAGTCATGTACTAAAACATCCGTTTGATGGGGAAGATTTCCCTCAAATTCAGTGCTGTAAATTCTCCTCCATAGGTCAAGAGTGTCCTAGAACAAACAGCAATCCATCAAAAAATTGTGTGTCTAAATGTTTACCTCGATTTGGTTGTGCATCGAAGAGACGGACATGTATTTGTGACGGAGATTGTGGCTTCAGTTGTGTGAAGAAAGGTTCACTTTTAAATATGTTTGTAGTTTATTGACATTTAGTTAAACAATACTGTTTTTCTAGCGCTGCGTGTTTACTTTCGGTTAAGCAAAAGACCAAGGGCAAACTACATAGATAGCGTAAATTTTTTGCCCGTTTGTGAATGTAATCTAAAGTTGCGAACTTCAATTTTCGTACCAGTTCAACTCAACTCTTCATTCATCGGTTTTGCGTTCTTTGAAATCACGACGACTATTCCGGATTGATGTTAATTTTTTATAACGATAAAACACAGTTATCTGATATACAATGTTGATGAATGAAATCATGTTTTACATAGCTCTCAAGTGCCCAACTCCAAAACGTCCGGCAAATGGTCAAAGAAACGTTAGTGGAAGACACTTTAACGATACTGTGACATTCTCGTGTAATCTTGGATTTACACTCACAGGATCATCTCTACGACGATGTCGAGGTTCTGGGAACTGGGACGGAGTACATCCAATTTGTGGTAGCATTTGCACAATGCGTTAAAAGTCCCTTTAGTAGATATGAAGAGATAGCAATATTTTAAATTTCAGGTAAACCTTGCGATGATCCAGGTCAAGGAGAAAATACTTTAAGGAAGGAGCCATTGAGCAGTGATCAATTTCAAACTGATGTAGCTTTACATTATTCCTGTATTAATGGTTATCACATGACCAGGAAGTCTGGCGTCATAACATGTCAAAGTAATGGATCATGGGATACAATTCCACCACAATGCAAGCGTAAGTTGGTGCCGCAGTTCATTGTAAGGCATTCGTGGTTATAAAGAATTGAGTAGAGAATTATAATTATACGATAGGAGAAAAACATGTCAACAGAAAAATTTCTTTGCCCCATTCAGTTTTCATTTGATTTCTTTTCTGTAGGTACTGTATGTCCTCCACCGAAACTTCCCCAATATTCTTATGTAAGATCACCGTCATGGTTTAATACTTCTGGAGGGGCAGGAAATGGACGACGGTTATACTTAGCATGCAGTCCAGGATATAAAAAGGTCGATGGAAGTTCCTTGATATGCTCAGGTGATCGATGGCAGCCCCCGACGCCAATAAAATGTGTTCGTAAGTATGCAAACGATCAACTGTTCTTGCCTTTAGTGATCTATATGGAATGTTACATCGATATTTTATTTCAGCGGTTAGTTGTGGGGATCCAGGTTCACCAGTCAATGGTCGAAAGAGTACTTTAAACTACAACTTCAACAGCAGGGTTTATTACTTTTGTAACGAATGTTATAAACTTGACGGGGATCAATATCGCACATGTAACGCTGACGGCACTTGGTCAGATGAACTGCCTGTTTGTAAAGGTCAGTGAAACCTGGAGGTCGAACATCAAGAATACACTTGATGAGTGAATCGTGATATTTGGGCTTATTGAATGTAAACTCTCTCATTTCAGAAGTGAACTCTCGATGCAAGGAAATTTCTAATTTTACAAATGGTAAAGTTCAGATCACATCAACACGTTGCGGTGGTAAAGCAACGTTCTCTTGTAATGATGGGTATAAAATTATTGGAAGATCTTCGATGCGTTGTAACGAGTCAGGAATGTGGTCGGAAACTTTTCCTCAGTGCAGATGTAAATATTCCCATTTGTTGCTTTGTTTTTGAATTCAAATTAGGTGTAGTTAATTCACAACTCAAACACACAACCTCTATAACCTAAACACACAACCTCTACAACCCAAACACACAACCTCTATAACCCAAGCACACACCTGTATAACCCAAACACACAACCTCTACAACCCGAACACACAACCTCTATAACCCAAGCACACACCTCTATAGCCCAAACACACAACCTGTATAACCCAAACACACAACCTTTATAACCTAAACACACAACCTCTACAACCCAAGCACACAACCTCTATAACCTAAACACACAACCTCTATAACTCAAGCACACAACCTCTATAAGCCAAACACACAACCTCCATAATCCAAGCACGCAAAGTCTACAATGTAGCTATACATTCGTTTCCCTTATCTCTATAAAAAAATACCACAAAATTATTCCCTGAAAAAGAGATCATTTAATTTTTAAAATACTGTTCATTGTAATTGATTCCATAATATTTTGGGTTTATTTCAGTAATCTTGTGTCCATCTCTCAATACGACGGACAGTGTTGTGGTTAATGCCAGCGTTTATCACCCCGGTTCAAGCATAAAATTTGCGTGTATTTCACCAAATCATACTCTGCGCGGCAAAGAAGTGATTTCTTGCAACTCTAATGGCGCATGGTCGCATGAAGTACCCAAGTGTCTGGGTTTGTATACTAATTATATTAGTTGTAACAGTTTAACAACTTACATCGACCCTTAAACTTTCGGAACTTAATGGTAGCGCAGACACATTAAATGTTTTGGTATTTTAAATTTAGAATGCATAAAACTTGTGTTGTGGTTCTTTCTAGCTCCTTGTCGCATCAAACCATCTGAAGCTATGATATCTCAGGAATTTTACAAACACGGAACGAAAGCAACGCTATCATGTCAAGATGGCTACCGACTTTCTGGCGTATTGGAGAGTGAAATGCCATTTTGCAATAATGGTACATGGCAACTCAACACACGAAATTTTCCGTATTGTAAAGATGAGAAAGTTGTGGAAAAGAAGAAATCGTCGTTTTGGGAGAAGATAATGTCATTATTTTCCAAATCAAATTAAAAATATGATTAAAAATAATTTTTATGTAATTTGAAATCCGTGAAAATTTTTTAGACTAACATATGTCCAGACCAGAATAATTGTAGTCCGACAGACTATAGTCGATAGTGAATAAAGTTAGTAATAGTGCCTTTTCCTACCATTTTCTACGTTTCTACGCAGTTTTGTAAATGAGTATATAATCACTCCTCAATAATTATACAACATGAAGTATTCATTTTTAAAGTGTCAAATGTTTATCTTGTGAGTGGCTTTCGACTATGGAGTTGCATTTTCTTGGCGTTTTTACTTTTTTTTGACATTTTTGAGAGACTTAGAAAGGGAAAAATATGAATGCTGTCATAGCATTGTGTCATTTTTGTGAAACTCATGGTCCTAGCGTGTTATTTTGTACTCAGGTAAGATAGTATCGATTTAATTGATTTCAATAATATGACACCTTTTGAATTTTAAAATTTGTCCATTATAATGTTAAGATTGTAATTATTATGTTATCTATTTTAAAGGCTTTTCATGGTGAAGATGAAGATCCAATTGCGTGCGGTACACCTAAAGAAGGCAACGCTCATAACAGAAAGTAAGTTAAACTAATCGCAGCCTAGAGACGAGATTATCAGAAGTCATAAATACTGTAAAGTATGAATTGTCTTATGGTGTGTGTAGCATTGAAATGGTCAACTTTGTTTAGAATTCTCAGTCCAGTGGATCAGAATGTAGTGTAGCGTCATCTCAGAAATCCAGTTCATCTAGATCCATTCAATGTGAGGTAGGTTACAAAATTAATTCAAGGCTACATGAAGTGTATTCAATGTTTCTATCCCCATTCTTCTTTCGTGGTTTCAGGCTTGTCGATCAATACCATCTGATCATCCAGGATTTCGAAGTATTGATGAACATTCTGAAATATTATACATGAGCTGTTGTAATCCTGCACATCAAGATATTTATAGCATTGTCCGACAAGCATGTGTTAGAAGGTTTGTTGATTGTATTTGAACAATCTGTTAAATTGCTGTGAGAGGACTGTACCTAGGAGAAAAATAGTTAAACAATGGTTTGTGTAGAATCATTAGTATGTATTTTGTTGAAACATTTTAGACATCTTTAGTTATTGAAAACATAATTTTATTTTGGTGTTAATGTTTTGTGTTCTAAGATCATACTTCAACATTGCTTGTGTCAAATTGCCATTATGGTATGATAAATTCTCTTGTTAAGAGATAGTCCTTCGGTAAGTAAAATGTAATAATATTAACTTTCCCTTTAGTCTCAGTTGTGAAATATGTCCAGGCCGAGAGGGTCCGATATTTTTTGGTGAAGATGCTAATGGCTCTGTTTTAAGTCATACATTTTTTCTCAAAGATTCGCGAGCTAGAGGTTTACAGCGTTGGTATGTCTTGGATTTAAAAGAAACAAAAAATTTATCTTTGCCAATGTTTAGTTGAGCATTTCCTTTTTTAGGTATAGTATAATTATTGTAATGATGGATAGGATATATCTTATCAATTCTTGGTCATTTCTTGTCAAGTATGAAAACTGTGTGCATTTAAAGAATTATGCTGTAAAACACAAAGCTACATTAGACATCTTTAATTTAAAAGTACCATGATATTGTTCTAGAAACGGAGGACGGTGAAAAGCAAAAGAACGCTCTAGACCGTTTGGTGCCAATCTACCATTGGCAGGGACGCAATTTTTGGGTAAAAACCAAGAAAAATTACAAGGTCTTGCCAGAAAAAGTCAGGATAAAGGTAAGGGGTTTTTTATGTAGTTCGGGGATTCATTTTTGACACGGGTCTTGTAAATGACCAGTCTCACTTTTTTCTCCCAAATTATATTAGAAAGTGAAAGTAGGGCAGTCTTAGACAAAAACGGCATATATTTAAGCTATTTCAAGTAAAAATGACCAATTCCAACAACAAGTTGGCAATTTGAAGTTTTAATAATCAGACAATTTTGTTGGCTCGTTCGCCTATGGTAAATAAAACTATCTAATTTTAAGAATTGCTGTCACAACCATGGAAATGCAACGATAGGTCAATAATGCACCAGGAAATGTTTAAAATGATGGAAGAATATGGACGGGAGCATCCAGGAGATGTTAAAGTAGTGAATAATGTACGTGTAATTTGCTCGGAAAAGTTTTTAATTGGTAAGGGAAGTGATGGAACCCGTGTTTATCTTGGACTTGGAAAAGATGGTTATGGAAAAGCAGTGAAACGATTGTTTCGAGATAACTGTACGGAGTTGGCCAAACGAGAAAAAAATATTTTGAATGAGTTTAATGCCAAGCGTTCAAATTATGTTGTGAATTATTGGTATCTTGAAGAAGAACCAGGCACAGAGTATTTGTATTTGATATTAGATTTATGTGAAGAATCGTTGGAGAAATTTGTAGAATCTTCTAAGTTGGAGGATCTTCAAAAAGTTCTTCCTAAGGTTATTATGCAGATCTTAAAAGGTTTAGCTGATCTTCACAGCGGCCCGCGTCCTATTCTTCATCGGGATTTAAGACCTTCAAACGTTCTTCGAGATGTACGAGAAAATTTTTTCATAGCTGATTTTGGTATAAGTCGAATATTATGCAATGGAGCTTCGACACATTGGAGCGCACAGAGAGGAGCTAAATATTGGATAGCTCCAGAGTCACATGATTTATCAGGTACATCCATTGATCAAGCTCGGTACAAGAAAGAATCTGATGTTATGGTAGGTGATCGCTGCAAAACTTAAATAATGTTAGCTTTTTGCTCTTGACTGATAAATCTTGACATTTGACTGTCCACAATTGATGTTGCTGTTGTTATGTCTTTTTTTTGACAATAGAGTGCGGGAATGGTGGCTTATTATGTTGCAACCAAAGGTGAACATCCTTTTGGACCTGAACGGTTTTTACTAGACAACTTGTTGAAAGGAAACCCTGTTGGCTTGGACAAAATCAAGGATGCCACCCTCAAAGATCTTCTTTCGTGGATGTTAGAGCGACTACCAGAAGATAGACCATCAGCCAACGAAGCGTTAAAACATCCTTATCTTCTGTCGGAGGACGAGAAGTTTGAAATGTTATGTAAAGTTGGAAATCAACATCCAATTAAGACAAGTGATGCTAATTCTAACGTTGTTCAACAATTGAATAGTGAACCCTCCGATTGGCAAAGACGAATGAATAGTGATGTTTACGACTATTTTGCACGGATGAGGTGAATAGAAGAATTGTTAAGTATGGATCGTCATGGACAGAATGCTTAAGACTAATGCGAAATGTTGGTCAGCATTGGTACGATCGACCACGACCTAGAAAACAACTATTTTATAAGATTGGTGATCCAAAGGAGTATTTTCTTCGAACTTTCCCCGAACTCCCCATTCGGGTGCACGCTGCTGTCAGAACAAATGACGAATGGAAAAATAATCCTGAACTCAAGAACTATTTTATTTATAATTTAAGCAACACTGAACTATTTGATTTTTAATACAAGCAAAGCACATTATCATTCATCACGTCGTTTGCATTTGGCAGAAACATCGATAACAATCAAACATGTTGTATCTGGTTTAAGTGGTCTTGAAACAAAAGCTGAACACAAAGACTGGTTGCCGACTGCTACATATAGATAGAACTATAAGATAGAACAACTTTTGCTTAAAAATTCACTACACCAAAATAGTGTCAATTGTCAATTATTATCATTATTTTACCACGTACAAAGGTACGTTTTCAATGTAATATTTGTTGGAAATAACTTGTGACAGAGAATCATTTGAAGATGGTATTCATATATGATAAAAGAAACATAGAAGATGTGTTACTTTCCGTTAGTTAAAAGCTCGCAGATATTATTGATCATATCAAACGTTATTCAGTTTTCGTGTTTGCCACGAAGGTGAGATCATGACAAAAATTGCTCTTTTTTCATCAGCGGCTCACATGGTTTTTTTTTATTTACCATTTCCTAGCCTTGACTATGAAAACGAAGAATTCAGAGAAAATGGTGTTAAGTGAGAAGTAATTTTTGATCAACAGATCGTATTACACAATTTTGTTAAATTCAACATCCGTTGCAGCAAACAAAATTTGATCTTTACATCGCGAACCCTTGAATTCATGATGTTTTCGATCAATTTATTCCTTTTGTTTTCGGTGTCGTACCTTGCCCAGATATATGTCAAAGGTAGGTCTTCATTAAAATTTTAGTATTTCTACGACCCGACGCAAGACAACTGTGAGTAGACAACTTTCTTTGCTTTTGTCCTTGCGTTTATTTGTTGCTTTTTGTCTCGAATTCATCTGACTAAAAGTCATGTACTAAAACATCCGTTTAGTGGGAAGATTTCCCTCAAATTCAGTGCTCTAAATTCTCCTCCACAGGTCAAGAGTGTCCTAGAACAAACAGCAATCCATCAAAAAATTGTGTGTCTAAATGTTTACCTCGATTTGGTTGTGCATCGAAGAGACGGACATGTATTTGTGACGGAGATTGTGGCTTCAGTTGTGTGAAGAAAGGTTCACTTTTAAATATGTTTGTAGTTTATTGACATTTAGTTAAACAATACTGTTTTTCTAGCGCTGCGTGTTTACTTTTGGGTAAGCAAAAGACCAAGTGCAAACTACATAGATAGCGTAAATTTTTTGCCTGTTCGCGAATGTAATCTGAAGTTGCGAACTTCAATTTTTGTACTAGTTCAACTCAACTCTTCATTCATTGGTTTTGCGTTCTTTGAAATCGTGACGACTATTCCGGATTGATGTTATTTTATTATAACGATAAAACTCAGTTATCTGATATGCAATGTTGATGAATGAAATCATGTTTAACAAAGGTACTAATAACAATATTACACCAACAGAAAGAACTCCATACCTGGCCACTTTTGTGTAACTTTATGTACACAAGGACAGGAAGTTACACAAAAGTGGCCAGGTATGGAGTTCTCTTTGTCTCTGTTGGTGTTAGCGAGTACCATTTTTATTATTGTAAATTTAATAAATGTAAATACTTTGTAAAATTTTATTGTATTTTAGATATTAGATATTATTTGTTATGATAACTTTACTAACTTAGATATTCGTAATTCAGCCGCAAGGCTGCAATTAATATTTTAATAAACTACTTACTTACTTACCTTAACATAGGTCTCAAGTGCCAAACTCCAAAACGTCCGGCAAATGGTCAAAGAAATGTTAGTGGAAGACACTTTAACGATACTGTGACATTCTCGTGTAATCTTGGATTTACACTCACAGGATCATCTCTGCGACGATGTCGAGGTTCAGGGAACTGGGACGGAGTACATCCAATTTGTGGTAGCGTTTGCACAATGCGTTAAAAGTCCCTTTAGTAGATATGAAGAGATAGCAATATTTTAAATTTCAGGTGAACCTTGCGATGATCCAGGTCAAGGAGAAAATACTTTAAGGAAGGAGCCATTGAGCAGTGATCAATTTCAAACTGGTGTAGCTTTACATTATTCCTGTATTAATGGTTATCACATGACCAGGAAGTCTGGCGTCATAACATGTCAAAGTAATGGAAAATGGGATACAAGTCCACCACAATGCAAGCGTAAGTTGGTACCGCAGTTCATTGTAAGGCATTCGTGGTTATAAAGAATTGAGTAGAGAATTATAATTATACGATAGGAGAAAAACATGTCAACAGAAAAATTTCTTTGCCCCGTTAAGCTTTCATTTGATTTCTTTTCTATAGGTACTGTATGTCCTCCACCGAAACTTCCTCAATATTCTTATGTGAGATCACCGTCATGGTTTAATACTTCTGGAGGGGCAGGGAATGGACGACGGTTATACTTAGCATGCAGTCCAGGATATAATAAGGTCGGTGGAAGTTACTTGATATGCTCAGGTGATCGATGGCAGCTCCCAACCTCAATAAAATGTCTTCGTAAGTATGCAAACGATCAACTGTTCTTGCCTTTAGTGATTTATATCGGATGTCACATCGATATTTTGTTTCAGCGGTTAGTTGTGGGGATCCAGGTTCACCAGTCAATGGTCGAAAGAGTACTTTAAACTACAACTTCAACAGCAGGGTTTATTACTTTTGTAACGAATGTTATAAACTTGATGGGGATCAATATCGCACATGTAACGCTGACGGCACTTGGTCAGATGAACTGCCTGTTTGTAAAGGTCAGTGAAAGCTGGAGGTCGAACATCAAGAATACACTTGATGAGTGAATCGTGATATTTGGGCTTATTGAATGTAAACTTTCTCTCATTTCAGAGGTGGACTCTCAATGCAAGGAAATTTCTAATTTTACAAATGGTAAAGTTCAGATCACATCTACACGTTGCGGTGGTAAAGCAACGTTCTCTTGTAATGATGGGTATAAAATTATTGGAAGATCTTCGATGCGTTGTAACGAGTCAGGAATGTGGTCGGAAACTTTTCCTCAGTGCAGATGTAAATATTCCCATTTGTTGCTTTGTTTTTGAATTCAAATTAGGTGTAGTTAATTCACAACTCAAACACACAACCTCTATAACCTAAACACACAACCTCTACAACCCAAACACACAACCTCTATAACCCAAGCACACACCTGTATAACCCAAACACACAACCTCTACAACCCGAACACACAACCTCTATAACCCAAGCACACACCTCTATAGCCCAAACACACAACCTGTATAACCCAAACACACAACCTTTATAACCTAAACACACAACCTCTACAACCCAAACACACAACCTCTATAACCTAAACACACAACCTCTATAACTCAAGCACACAACCTCTATAAGCCAAACACACAACCTCTATAACTCAAGCACACAACCTCTATAAGCCAAACACACAACCTCCATAATCCAAGCACGCAAAGTCTACAATGTAGCTATACATTCGTTTCCCATATCTCTATAAAAAAATACCACAAAATTATTCCCTGAAAAAGAGATCATTTCATTTTTAAAATACTGTTCATTGTAATTGATTCCATAATATTTTGGGTTTATTTCAGTAATCTTGTGTCCATCTCTCAATACGACGGACAGTGTTGTGGCTAATGCCAGCGTTTATCACCCCGGTTCAAGCATAAAATTTGCGTGTATTTCACCAAATCATACTCTGCGTGGTAAAGAAGTGATTTCTTGCAACTCTGATGGCGTATGGTCGCATGAAGTACCCAAGTGTCTGGGTTTGTATACTAATTACATTAGTTGTAATAGTTTAACAACTTACATCGACCCTTAAACTTTCGGAACTTAATGGTAGCCCAGACACATTAAATGTTTTGGTATTTTAAATTTAGAATGCATAAAACTTGTGTTGTGGTTCTTTCTAGCTCCTTGTCGCATCAAACCATCTGAAGCTATGATATCTCAGGAATTTTACAAACACGGAACGAAAGCAACGCTATCATGTCAAGATGGCTACCGACTTTCTGGCGTATTGGAGAGTGAAATGCCATTTTGCAATAATGGTAAATGGCAACTCAACACACGAAATTTTCCGTATTGTAAAGATGAGAAAGTTGTGGAAAAGAAGAAATCGTCGTTTTGGGAGAAGATAATGTCATTATTTTCCAAATCAAATTAAAAATATGATTAAAAATAATTTTTATGTAATTTGAAATCCGTGAAAATTTTTTAGACTGACATATGTCCAGACTAGAATAATTGTAGTCCGACAGACTAAAGTCGATTGTGAAAAAAGTTAGTAATAGTGCCTTTTCCTACCATTTTCTACGTTTCTACGCAGTTTTGTTAATGAGTACATAATCACTCCTCAATAATTATACAACATGAAGTATTCATTTTTAAAGTGTCAAATGTTTATCTTGTGAGTGGCTTTCGACTATGGAGTTGCATTTTCTTGGCGTTTTTACTTTTTTTTGACATGTTTGAGAGACTTAGAAAGGGAAAAATATGAATGCTGTCATAGCATTGTGTCATTTTTGTGAAACTCATGGTCCTAGCGTGTTATTTTGTACTCAGGTAAGATAGTATCGATTGAAATGATTTCAATAATATGACACCTTTTGAGTTTTAAAATTTGTCCATTATAATGTTAAGATTGTAATTATTGTGGTATCTATTTTAAAGGCTTTTCATGGTGAAGATGAAGATCCAATTGCGTGCGGTACACCTAAAGAAGGCAACGCTCATAACAGAAAGTAAGTTAAACTAATCGCAGCCTAGAGACGAGATTATCAGAAGTCATAAATACTGTAAAGTATGAATTGTCTTATGGTGTGTGTAGCATTGAAATGGTCAACTTTTCTTAGAATTTCTCAGTCCAGTGGATCAGAATGTAGTGTAGCGTCATCTCAGAAATCCAGTTCATCTAGATCCATTCAATGTGAGGTAGGTTACAAAATTGATTCAAGGCTACATGAAGTGTATTCAATGTTTCTATCCCCATTCTTCTTTCGTGGTTTCAGGCTTGTCGATCAATACCATCTGATCATCCAGGATTTCGAAGTATTGATGAACATTCTGAAATATTATACATGAGCTGTCGTAATCCTGCACATCAAGATATTTATAGCGTTGTCCGACAAGCATGTGTTAGAAGGTTTGTTGATTGTATTTGAACAATCTGTTAAATTGACTGTGAGAGGACTGTACCTAAGAGAAAAATAGATCAACAATTGTTGGTGTAGAATTGTTAGTATGTATTTTGTTGAAACATTTTAGACATCTTTAGTTATTGAAAACATAATTTTATTTTGGTGTTAATGTTTTGTGTTCTAAGATCATACTACAACATGGCTTGTGTGAAATTGCCATTATGGTATGATAAATTCTCTTGTTAAGAGATAGTCCTTCCATAAGTAAAATGTAATAATAGTAACTTTCCCTTTAGTCTCAGTTGTGAAATATGTCCAGGCCGAGAGGGTCCGATATTTTTTGGTGAAGATGCTAATGGCTATGTTTTAAGTCATACATTTTTTCTCAAAGATTCGCAAGCTAGAGGTTTACAGCGTTGGTATGTCTTGGATTTAAAAGAAACAAAAAATTTATCTTTGCCAATGTTTACTTGAGTATTTCCTTTCTTAGGTATAGTATAATTATTGTAATGATGGATAGGGTTTATCTTATCAATTCTTGGTCATTTCTTGTCAAGTATGAAAACTGTGTGCATTTAAAGAATTATGCTGTAAAACACAAAGCCACATTAGACATCTTTAATGTGTTTCTCTAGACATTTCAAACAAATCATAGACAAGCTTCAAGCGAAGGTTTGCTCATCTGTAATATATCTTGTTTTGTATTTGGCGTCTTTCGAAAGTTAATCTTTCACATTTTTAGGCTTGGGAGGTTTTCAATTCAGAGACCGACGCTCGCTTTGAAAGGTCAAGACGCTCCATCGGTAGAAGACACATCACTTTGGGTTCAGGTTTGAGAAAATATAAAGTATTAGATAATTCCATTGTATAAAAGAAAATTTCTTTCGTCTGTCAAGCATAACAAGCGTAAATATCAGCATACAACTGCTACGTAGCTTTGATGAAATATTGTTTTTTTAATGGCTATTCGTGCAAAACTTAGTGTCCAGTGCATAAATTTCTCAACAGATGTTCTTCGGCGACAACATAGAGCTTCTTTTCGTGCCATCGAAAATCTAACTTGTCACAAGGTATAGTTTTACTTAACGCTAAAGTATTCGTTAATTCACTCTGTCTGTCTGCGTTGATAATTTTCCTCATTCTTTCCTCTTTCTTTTATTCGTTTTATAGCATCTTTTTCATTATCTGCATTTGTATTTTTCATGGATTCTCAAAGCTGGCGCAAACAGGGTCACCGAGCGTGTGTTGGAAGGTGCTCCTAGGGTAAGTTAAGGATGATTTATTGTGTTGAAAGGTGCTCCTAGGGTAAGTTAAGGATGATTTATTGTGTTGAAAGGTGCTCCTAGGGTAAGTTAAGGATGATTTATTGTGTTGAAAGGTGCTCTTAGGGTAAGTTAAGGATGATTTATTGTGTTGGAAGGTGCCCTAGGGTAAGTTAAGGGTGATTTATTGTGTTGGAAGGTGCTCCTAGGGTAAGTTAAGGATGATTTATTGTGTTGGAAGGTGCTCCTAGGTAAGTTAAGGATGATTTATTGTGTTGGAATGTGCTCCTAGGGTAAGTTAAGGGTGATTTATTGTGTTGGAAGGTGCTCCTAGGGTAAGTTAAGGATGATTTATTGTGTTGAAAGGTGCTCCTAGGGTAAGTTAAGGATGATTTATTGTGTTGGAAGGTGCTCCTATGGTGAGATAGTAAAGGATGATTTATAAAGTTTGTTTGTAGAGGAACACGATAATCAAAGAAAGAAACTTTACTTTCATGTTGTCCTTATGTTAATAAATGTAGTTTTTATTTCTCAATTGAAAAAAATTGTCCACTTTTGTCTTAATTTGACGTGATTTTGTGTTGAAGGAAGAGCTTCTCACGGATTTTGAAGCACAAGATATGGAAGAAACTTTGATTCCTGCGAATGTGCACATGTCAAATCAGGAAGGTCTACATTCAACATTACTCACAATCGCTTACTCTTCAAAATTAATTGTTTCTAAAGATATTTCTTCTTTTTCTGCGCAGAAATACCTGAGAAGATCACAGATTCACCTCAATTTTCATCGTTAAGGCAAATGCTTCAAGTAAAGTCATTCCGGCGTGATTTTGATATGGAAATAAAAAAATTGATCAATTTTACAATTGATTGTTTAGAGTTTAGATTGTTTAGAGTTTTGTGACGATTGGCTTGCGCTAGTTGCAGTTCTTACCTTCATCAACTGTTTCATTGTTGTACAGGTTCTTAGTCAGGCGAAGTTTCGTCTTTTGGCGTTTAATGTCGTTCAAGGAAACCAGCTTATTGTCCGTGGAAAACCAGAGAGTCTTGTTCTTTCCATTTTTGAAACATTGAAGGTATTTCAAGTCGTGAGAAAGTATGGATTTGATAAATTTTTTATCCTCTGTTATCCCAGTATGCCACCCTTAATCTGATATCCCGGTTCTATTTAGTACAGTAGGTCTTTGCTCAAGAAAAAATCACTTGATATTTTTTTATATATTATTTATTATATATTTATTGATATTTTTTGTAGATTCTCATTCCAAACAGGTGTTTCAAATGTGTTCCATACTCTGATATATATCAGGTCAATTCTTCATTATTATTACTATCTAAGAATTTCATACAATTTTGTGAATGTATTTCAATGTTACTTACTCACAGGAATCTTGGACATGTAACTTCCTTGGGCTGAGGCCTGGCACTAGCATTCCGGAACATATATTAGAGTCTCACTTATATACACTTATGGATATCAAGGTATATATGGAGTGTTTGCAAAGGTATAATTGTACTTTGATAAATGAAACTCTTTCTTTATTTAGGAAAACGATAATGTTTTAAAAGGTGAACGGTGAGTTGAAATTAGAGAAATTTATGGAAGTTCCATTGCTCTGCTATTGTTCCATAATTTCACGTTGTATTTCAGAAGCAATCCTTTAGGAGCTTATACTTTTGAAATACATGGTACAGACCTTGTTCATGGTATGTTCTAGAAACATTTTACAATGTATTTTCATAAGCAGACATGTTACTTTTCGCTAAATATATTATTATATCTTACTTATATATTATATAATTATATTATATATTTCTTATATATTACATTTCGGTTTATTTCATAATTCTGATGCCGTCATAGTTTTGTATGATGACGCAATGTAAATGTCGTCACATTTTCCCAGATTCTAACCTACGTCTTAAACCGATACTTGTTGTATGCATACCTATATACGGTCTGTGACGTAGGCCACCCAGAATCCTATTTTGGAGTTATTTTATTAGGTCCTCAAATTTTAAAGAAAATCGAAGAAGCTTTGCTCAACAAAAATTTCACGGAAAGCGTTCTTTCCCAATATTTATGCGCGTTAAAAGAAGAGTGGATGGAGTAAGCTTCTGTATTTTTTTCTTATTTATTTTGGGTCGCGATATTTTATCAGCTCATGTGATGAAACATTTTGTTGCTTTTTCATGTCAGCAAAGTGAAGGTGATATTTAAGTTTTCAAGATCAGGACCACGAAGTTCCGAAGAAAAAGAAAGGTCAAATTCAATTGCCTCGTTAAAGCTTATCGACTTTCTTTTACACTAGCTGCTTATTAAAAAACAGTCCTTTTTATTTACAGGCTATTTAAAATTTTACACGCGAAACCAGAAGATGAGATTATTTTGAAGTTCTGGATGACTGGTTTCAATAAAGAATATCGATCACATTTGTTGACTTGTTCGCAAATGACAAGTACCAATTAATTATTGATCGCATTCACATAAATACGAAAGATATTCGGCAATTCAGTTTTTGTTAAAGTTTGCCTTGATTGTGCGACGACGCACAAAGTGATCCAATTATACATATCTTGTGTATATCCTGCGAAAACAATGTAATCATGTGGTTTGGATTCACAGCGGAGGATTAATCATGTGGTTTGGATTTACAGCGCAGGATTAATCATTTGGTTTGGATTTACAGCGGAGGATTAATCATTTGGTTTGGATTTACAGGGGAGGATTAATCAGTTGAATCATCTCGATGAAAAGATTTTCTTACAAACATGAAAAGATTTTCGATATAAAAATGTAACAAACTTTTATCAATACAAGCAACAGCCGACCCACGTTTTCTGTATAAATAGTTTCAATAACACTGAAACAAGATGAGGTTATGTTATGGATCCAGTATGTGATGATGCAGGGCTTTATGAACCATTGCTCCAACTTTGTGTAACTGCATGACGAAGGTTAATTGACAGAAAGCCTACCAGGAACAGTGACTTTATCTAAATTGGGCTTAACCATGATCATACAGCATCATACCGTCATTATGTGATAGTCATTTGTTTCCATACATTGGTCAGAAAACGAAGATATTTTCAATGAGTGGTTTGTGTTGGCAGGAAGAATGCTAGCTAAGTGGGAAACTGGCTTTAGAGTAAGCACAAGTTTTCTTCCTGGGTGCAACAGGGAAGTTGACAAAAACTTATTATAGGAGAATATTTTAATTAGAAGATAAATTATATTTGATCTGCTTCATGTGGTACAATGTTTTTGTCCAAATGAGAATATTTTAATAACATTTATTATAATATAATTACAGATCGTAAATTCTTAATAAAATCTTGTGATAGGGATCTATTTAAAGTATAGATATTGTTATGATTACATTTGAATATCCAAAGTCATGCCTTGCATAAGAATTTCCACTTTTATCAAAGTGTATTATCTTTATCCCAGTTGGCAAATGTAGCCAATGTTTTGTGTGTAAGCCAATATTGAAGAATTAAACAATATTGCAGATAACCAATTATGACACCACCACAAACATCCGTGATGTGGTGTCTTCCCAATATAACTCTAGACATGGCAACTAGTCCAGCCCACATAAAGCCTAGTCTTATATACCACCTTTCAGACCAATAATGGGTAAAAAGTAAGGCTACCATGGTAACACGAGTACTGTGACCCGATGGAAAGGAATGTTTATCAATGGAAACAGTCGCAAACATGTCATCTACATTGTACTTTGGCCTTGGACGTCTTACAATGACTTTTAAAAGTCCAACAACAACAAGATCAATGATCAGTGCCATTAATAAGTTGCAAAAAAAGATCCATGATTTTTTCTTTGAACTTTGACAAATCATATAAACAGTGAAAATGAGCCAAGGTATTCCGTGACCAGAATACTCCAGCAACTTCAACATGCCTCGTACAAAACGTTTGCCAACACTGTCGTCATGAGGCTTTATAGAACACAGTTTAGATAAATAAAGATCCAATTTTTGTATTGAAGAGTCGTTTGACGACATTTCTACTTCTTGATTTTCTTCTCTTGTGAAAGTAAAGACGAGCCCTTATATCATTTAAGCGTTTTCTTAAGTCCGCGGTCTTTAAACTTTAAATATTTACAATCCAAATAAATTAATTTTTATACAAGAATTTAAATGAAGTAATGCAAGGCACGTGGTTTGTTCTCGGTCACATTTTTTTTATTCATTTATACATGTGAAGATTTTTATCATATTTCACTCAATTTATCAATTTTAAGTAAATATCGAAGTTTTCATTTATAAGTTTAATCAATGCTCGATTATTTTGGCTGTTTCTCACTACAAACTCATGACTTTTACACATTTAAATGAAAATGTCATTTTGAAAGATGGCAATGTCTTTACTGGTGTCAACATTCATGCGACCCAAAGTTTTCAGTAGTTAACAACTTTTTTCTTTTTTAAGTAATAAAATGGCTAGAATTTTGCTACATTAAAGCTGAAATCACTAAAAAATATGTCAGTCTGTCCGTAATGAACAAATTTTTCGAAAGAAATTAATCGACTTTCAACTAGTACACTCGAGTGAACAGATTTAGCATGAAAGGAAACGACAACAATGTCTACACCAAGGGTAGACTTTCTGAAAGGGTAAGTGGAAAGAATCTAGGAAATATTTTACCTATTTTGAATTTGAAATGTGCAGACTGTTTATTTTAGAACTGTGCTAATGTTTTTCCTGCAGGCATTTTTGCTCGTTTCGGACAGTGAAGAAGAGGATGAAATGTAAATATCTATCTTTCTGTGTGATTAAAGTTGGTTTGTGTAATATTCGGCAATTGTATTTCACACAAAACACACTTGCTTAGCCATAAAATATTTCACACAAAGCATTCTATAGGTCATGTCATATCCATAGTGGAAGTCACGTAAATGTTTGTGTTTTCAATCTTTGGACAATTAAATAGACTAATGGCTTTAACATTTCCACCATTTTAGAAACTTGCCCAGATCAAAGGCAAGTAGCAAATCTCATATAGGTACCGATGATCAGCTGTCCAAGGTTAAGCAAGACATGGATATAGTGGCAAAGACAATGAAAAATAACATGAATAAGGTTTTGGATCGAGGCTCAAAATTAGAGGATTTACAGGATAAGACAGGTGAGTAACTGGAAATATTTGCTGTAGACCCAGAAAGTAGATGAATTGTGTGATTTTAAAAATGTCTTCCTTTTGCAGATGATCTTGACATGAGTGCATTTAAATTTGTTCGTGGTTCACGGAAATTACAGAGAAAAATGTGGTGGCAGAATATGAAGGTGGCTATGCTAACATGAATTCTGCATGATCCTTTATATTTTCACTTTACTTATTCTTCAACTAGAATTGTCTCTCTTATGTACAAACTGTTTTTATAAACTGTACTTCCTGTTCTCAACATTTACACTCCACTCATGAAGGCACATTGTTATCACAATTGTATGTACAAACTGTTTTTATAAACTGTACTTCCTGTTCTCAACATTTACACTCCACTCATGAAGGCACATTGTTATCACAATTGTATGTACAAACTGTTTTTATAAACTGTACTTCCTGTTCTCAACATTTACACTCCACTCATGAAGGCACATTGTTATCACAATTGTATGTTGGTAAAATTTCTTTTTAATTATAGCTTAAAGTCTTATTTGGCTTCATATTGGTTTCCTTGCTTTTGGTGTTGATCGGTAAGAGATTTTTCCCTTCAAATTTTATCAAAAATAAACACAAATTGTGGATGTTTTCATGAATGTAAAAATCTTGCCTCTTTTGTTTTTGTTATTCAGTATCTTTGGTTGTGACACGTAAGAAAAAATGAATAAAAATCAGTGAAACCACCAGGTATTCAAAAGGTATTAATTTCCATGGGAAATGAACAATCTAAATATTAAGTGTTAAATTTTTACATATTTTGTATAATTTTACCGCGTGTAATAATTAGTTTTATTGTTACACTCCAACCAAAAGTGAACAATGTTTTATCAAATTGATAACTACCTGTAATTTATTTACCTATATCATTCAGCCGTATTCACGACATTTCTGCAAACTCTCATACTCCCTTGCTCTTACCTTGCGTCCAAGTCAAACTTGGTAAAAGTAGTTTTAATAATATCTTGTTTGTCTTTAGGGATAAGTTACTATAGAAACGGCTTTAAAACTTAAAAAATATATTAAACTATCTCAGTTTGACACTAATCCAGTTCAATTATTTTGAAATGAAGCTTTATGAAGATGTCTTACCGTTTGACTGCATGCCAACAGTTCGTATCGCTCTCTCGGACGATAAAATTAAACCATTACCATCTTATGTGCTTAAATTTTTTTTCAGAAACAATTGCATAATTATTTCGAGAAAACACTATTTGCTTGTGATATATTTAGAACTATTGAACTACAGAGATTTCGTTCTGGGAAATTTATGAATCATTGTAATGTGTACGTTGCAAGTTTGATTACACTCTTTCTCCTGCTTTGTAAATTTCAGAGCGTTGTCAATGTTCAATTCTTTTGAAATTTATAAGGTTTAAAGTGAGTGAACGCAGATATGTTTAAACAACAGATCTGAATAAATAGACTACCCGTTCTACCGTTTTGGGTTCGTGTTATTTACTGCTGTGGAAGTTTAAACTTTGAAGTGAGTTTACTCTCGTGTTTAATGTTTATATCAAAGATTTACGTATGGCGGTTCTCGCGATAAATTAACGTTACAAAGATCATAAAGTCTCAACGCGTTATTTACTTAACATCCCGTAGTTTTATGACAATTGATCCGTTTATGTTTGGAATTTGAGTTTAATATATGACTGTGCTACACATTTGAGATATTTTTATTCATCTTAAGTATCTTTCAACGGTTACATTTTACGAGCAACTTTTTTTCAAAGACTTCTAATTGATTTAATCCATGACGCAGTACTGGCAAAGCAATTTCCTTATTCACACGAATCGCCGCATTGTCTCTATTAAATGATTTAACTCATGTCAGAGTTCAAGACACAATTCCGTATTTCGAATTTGACAAACACTCATCTAAAAGAGACGTTTGGTTTCCAAACAAGACCTTCAAAACGATCAAGGAATTTGGACATTATAGTTTCTGTGTTGTCGTCTTTGGCGATTCGTTTTCTTAAAGCACAACAATGTTCATGCGTTCTGGACGAAAGTTAGACAAAATCTCACTAGTTTATTTAAGTTTGACGAAAATACTGCTGGAGTTATATCTCGCCTTGTTGCTGAATTGCAAGAAAACAAGGAGTTATGTAGTTATCAGTTTCTCAATCATTCTGGTTCTGATGATATGCTTGCTGGGATTATAAAGCTTATAAATTCGGACGATATAAGGTAAAGTGTACGATACGATTATTCACGTTTTAAAGTGGCATGACTGTACCATATCTTTCTTGAATACATTTTATGAAAAAACATGTTGCCATTATAAAGTTAGAGTTTTTAATATGCTTGTTTTGATGTTTATTACTTCATGGATACGGAGCTTTTGAGTAAGTTGACACCGAAAATTACTTTGTGTACAATTATAAACTTTGTTTTCGTTTGTCTGATCAGAGTAGAAGAGTAAAAATGCACCGACTAAAGGACTGGAAAACAGCCTCCTTGAAAATCGAAAATCCATTCAAACTGTTAAACAACTTTTTCTTCTTACCCTTAAATTAGGCTTGCTGGTAATGCGTCTTATATTGTTGGTACTATAGCAGAGACGCCGCTTGGCTGTGATAGAATCGTACGGTTGTGTACGGCATCTTCCGATGAAGACAGTTGTCAACTTCTGAACAGCATCAATTCATTGATGGATGTTTCCATTAGGGATTTAGAAATCGTTCTCAATGCCGCGGGAGCCCTCTCTACTTTGGTAAGGGACTAGAAGACAGAGATGACTGCAGTGCATGATGGTCATAGATATTTCAACATTTCATTTTTAGGCTGAAAGTGATGACGGTCGAATGTGGTTACTACGTCAGGATGCGTTGAATGAAACAATCGATAGACTTTCAACATTATTGTCCAACGAAGACCGCTGGATAGCAAGCAACGCAGCACTTGTTCTGGCTAGGTGTGAAGGAGTTCAGTGTCCATGTTTGAACACCACATCAGCGTACCAAGTTCTTAGCTCAGTTGCCAAACAACGTAAAGTCGTTTGAATGTTTTGTAGATTGACGATTGCCGAAGAAGGATGTGCAAGAATATTGAATCATCCTCATTCAAATTCGACCTTGAAGCAACTTATAAGATCACTTAATGTGGATGGTGATGGTAATGAGATAAACAGATTGATCTTATCTGCATGTCAATTATAATGTGTCAATGAGTCCTGTTTGTCTATTCTTATGTAGGCGTTGAAAGGAATACGGCTTTTGCTATTGGACGTCTTTGTGACTTACAAACTGGGCGAGTTCGCTTGCTCAGTCATTCAGATTCTAATTTAATGGTAAGGAAAGATCATTCTTATAACGCGTTCAGACAGAGTAAGATATCCTGGTAGGGGCAAAAATCTGCAGGCAGTTCACACTACGTAGTACCCACTAGCTTCGTCTATTATAATTTCATGCTTTTCTTTGTAAACAAGTTTTAAAACCATGTGCTGAATACGTGCCTTTCTGTACAAGTATCGCACTACCTCTTTTTGTGGTGCCCAGACCCGGGCACCTTGACTAGGGCACCATCAAAATGTTGTGTTCACAATGGTGCCCGTGTCTGAACAGCGTGCCGGGGCACTCAGTCTGAACCCGCTATTAGTGTTTTTCTGTATTGTGATGAGTTGAAATACCTTCTCTAAACTATTCAAAGCTTACATTCTGGAATGATACTTGTCTTTCTTCTTTATCGTTTTTTTAGCTGGAAAGTTTACTAAAAATGCTTCACAGTAAGGATTTGGCTTGTCAGAAGAACGCAAGTTTTGCTGTTAGTTGCATATCGATGAACATCCTTGGCCTTTCGAGGATTTTAAAATCTGATAGCAACATGTATCTGTTCTCGGCTATGATCTTTATGTTGTCCACCACTGACGAAGAAGCAATTTGGTTTGCTGCCATGTAAGCCTTTAAGAGATGCAGTGGATTCTCTGAGTACTTTGTGGTACTCCAGGATGGTACTCCATGGTGGTACACTAGGGTCATATTCCATGGTGATACTCGAGGGTGCTATTTCTAGGTGATACTCCAGGATGGTACTCCAGAGTGGTACTACAGGGTGGTGCACCAGGGTCATATTCCATGGTGATACTCGAGGGTACTATTCCTAGGTGATACTCCAGGGTGATACTCCATGGTGGTACACCAGGGTGGTACTACAGGGTGGTGCACCAGGGTCATATTCTATGGTGATACTCAAAGGTGCTATTCCTAGGTGATACTCCAGAGTGGTACTACATGGTGATACTCCATGGTGGTACTCCAGAGTGGTACTACAGGGTGATACTCCAGGGTGGTACTCCAGGGTGATACTTCAGTGTGGTACTCCAGGGTGGTACTACAGGGTGGTACTCCAGGGTGCTTTATATGTTCTTCAGCTTTTTGCTTCTATTTATTTTTTAGGACAATTCGCGTCATTGCCTGTCAGAAACAAGGAGTTCTTGCTCTTCGTAAATATTCTAGAGTTCTTTCTTCCTTGCAGGTCAGTAAAAATGTGGGGGTTATAAAATAAAAGAAAGATAGCAGAGAAATCTTTTCGATTTAGGAAATATATAAACGAGGCGATACACGCGAAGATACTCTTATTGAGATCCGAACGGCTTTGGAATTGCTGGAAAAATTACCCAAAGCAGACAAACCACATGTTGAAGGTATGATGTGCTTTCATAAAAAATCACTGCTGAGTGTTGAAGACATTGGGATGTTTTTTTTTTGTGTACTGTATCGAGATTTCCGCACAATCTAGTTCAAAGTGCGTATGTCATATCTGTGAAATGGGAGAAAATCTTTCCTAAAAGTGGTCTTGAAGTTTCTTACCAACTTCACAGAGGTAGTCATAGTTATAGAATTTTTCATCAACATCATCTTTCATGACACACGTATTGTTATGTTCAGACGGTGAAATCATCTACTTTGGAGATGAGAATAGTTTCGTTATGACGAATGCCTCTCCGATGTCTAATTACACTTTTCAACTTCGTTATACCACGGAAGGTGACGAGAGCGCCTTGAGCGACTGTGTAACCGTCAAAACACCTGAATCAGGTATTGTTAGGAATGTGATCGCGAAGAACCTTCATTATTTTTGGTTAGCGTTTATTACAGTAAGAAAGTGGATTTCGACGTTACAACTTTTGCGATTAAAAATCATTAAATCTCTAACGCAGTTGAACCAGCATCTTTTATCGTCATTTACAGTTCCCAGTTCTCCTCAGTGTTTAGTTTGTCTGAATCGTACCACATCTCAACTAAAAGTTGCTTGGCAGCCGCCCGAGTTGACCAATGGAATCTTACTATGCTATCACGTGACTGTGAACGGGCCAAAAGGTTGATACATGTAGAAATGCGAAACGATATTGACTGGTGGTACTATGTAATTTCTATTTTAATCTTCTCTAATTTATTTTGTGATTTCTTTCAAGTTTCGCTAGCTCCGTATCAGGAAACGAAGGAAACTTCTTTCATTTTATCTGGTCTGTTGCCCGGTAATGAATATAAGTTTGAGGTAATCTGAAATCGAGACTAAAATTGTAACTATTTACCTGTGAAAGTATTGAAATATTTTTACGTTTGTTTCAAGGTTCATGCAGTAACTGCGCAAGGTCGAGGAGAGCCCGCAATCTTACTGTTGCAAACGGTTGATCTTGGTAAGAAATTTATTTGTTATTTGATCCAGCAGATAAAATTTTCAATTTTTTCTTTCATTAAACCTCACATGCCCTTGTAATCCTTCAGTATCTCTTTCACTGAAGCTCATCATGCCCCTTGTAATCCTTCACTATCTCTTTCTGAAGCTCATCATGCCCCTTGTAATCCTTAACTATCTCTTTCACTGAAGCTCATCATGCCCCTTGTAAACCTACTCTATCGGTTTTGGGAAGACGTGAAATTTTAGTGGAATGGGAAATACCAAATGAACCTTTGAACAGAATAACCAGTTATGAAGTGAAAGTTAACGGTGAAGTATGTTGATTGGTGGCTTCAAGTTATTGAAATTTTATTTTAACTATGTTACACTTCGATCTTTTGTTCTGATTTTTTTTTGTTTGTTTTTTTTTCTAGTCTGTTTATGTTGGTGTTGAAAAATGCTTCGTTCTGCGACGTCTTCAACCGGATACAGAATATAGTGTTACGGTAAGAATAGAGATTTTCAACCCATGTTTATATATTGTTCTACACATTTCTGTTGAAATTTGTATAGTAAGAAAAATAATACAATCATTCAGCATACAGATCTGTATAAGAAAAGTAAAAAGTTCCTCTAGGTTAGTGCTTGGACGAATGAAGGTCGATGTGAAAGTCTTCCAAGTAAACGACGAACAAACAAAGAAATTACGAGTGAGATGACTATATGATGTTAATGTTGTTGATTTCGTTTTGGTTTATGACGTATTTGCTGTTTGATTTGTCTAGTTACCAGTCGTCCTCCCCTTTATCCTTTTCAAAAAAAGACGAACGATAAATCAAAATGACTCATTCTATATGGGAAAGCTTATGTCCAAGTTCATTAATGCAAATGAAAATTTTTATTCAAGAAATCAACATCTGATTTTTCTCTCTTTATTTCAATTCTTCACACATACAAAGTTCAAGTGAAAGCTTGTTTAATGTGTGTGAATTTTTGTTGAAATAATTCCTCTGATGCGCCAAAGATAACAGGTGTAGATAGGAAAAGATCTCGACAAATGTAGAACTGATTTCTCCACTGTTTCATCAAGCGACTCTGAAACTGTTAAAAATTATCCTTGGTTATCTGACATTAAAATTTGAAAACTTAAAAACGACCTACTTACGCGATTCTAATATTTTTGTCTCTTTCGTTTCACATAAGATTTTTTCCATACACCATAAAACATGATAAGCATTTTGATATTCATCAATATAATCTAGCATCAGCATGGGATCTGGAAATGATTAGGATTTAGTAAGCTTAACATTTTCTAAGAAATCGATGACAATTTTTGCGAAATATTGCAAACCTTGTGAAACTGAACGAAGATTAATGGACAATTTGCGTATCTTCTCGGCCAATTCAAAAAGAATATCTGTAGTCATTTTTTCATGTGTAGCCAGCCGAACAACAAGTTTTGGATATTTATCTATTATTGCTTTCTGAAACATAATGACGAACCAGTAAGATATTAATCATTTTATATTGCCACATCATAGTCACCGTACATGATTACATTTTTCGTGACTTATAATTCCTGATATCAATTCCCTTGCAAAGCCAAGGACGCCTTCCTTTATCTTTTGTGAATCATCTTCTATCTTCATATTAAGCAATCCTATTATCATTAAAAAAACTTCTCTAGATTTCTCGTTGATATTTTTCCTGAAAACAGTGTCATTTACACTCTTACCTTTGAAACCGTCTACACACAAGTCGGCTATTGATGTTTCAATCCACGACATTTCGTGAACATTTTCTTTAAGCACTAAAAATGTTAATACTTACAGAAACTCTTCCAAAATGTCTTAACTCCATTCTCAACCTACCTAAGAGCGCTTGCAAAATGGTAGATATGAGATGACGTTGTATGATGACGTCATTGAACAAAACCGTCGTATCTGGAGTATTCAATACCTCTATCACTATCAACAGAAAGACGCTGTTAAACATTGTAAAGAAGTCTAGTTATATATTGCTCTCTGAATCTTGTATCATTGCTCCTGGCTTGTGGCTATTGTCTTTTCAATTACTCCTTGATTTTTTAATGCGTATAAACAAAAACTGAACGATAACGCAACATGTTAACCGTGTTTATACAAACTTACTGCATCTTAAAAATTTGACATGATCATTTTTCTCTTCTAATTCTTTGACTTCGTTTGATATCGATTCACTAGAACATGGTGGCGTACAATAATCCACCGTCTTCACATTTTCTGTTATAGTCTCGTTTCCTAGGGTTTGGTAAAAAACTAGGTGAAATTAAAAGTAGTTTAAGTACAAATACGCCCTATTCATTTACATACCTGGATTTGTAATTGACTGATTGTCTTCATTCTCAACACTCAACGACAACTTTGCTTTGATCAACTCTTCTTTTACTAATAACAACTCTTTTTCTAATGCCACAGCCTGTAGGAGAGCGAAAAAAAAACAGTCATATCATCATTAGCAATAGCCATTTTGCCCTCTGTGGTCAAAGTGGTCGTTTTTATCAAGGTTGTTGGTCAAAGTTTTGGAAATTGTGGTCTGGATATTTTTTCTGTTTGTCAAGCATCCTATAGGTTTACAGCTTTGCTTTATTTTGCACCTTGCTTTTCCAGTGTTTTTCATTTTTCTGTATTTTTTTCTGTAAGACTTGAGTGTAAAGTTTACCACTCATATATGATGGCTTCATTCTGATAACAGCGAACGCCTGAAAATGATAAAATTTAATGTAAAGATAAGCTCAACATCGTACAATGGCAGATGTTTTATTACCAAAGCTGTTTTTACGATGTTTTCGTAATACTCTTCAATTGTTTCTCCGAGGATTGAATTGGGTCTTATGTTGTCATCCATAACAGCATATATGATACATAAATTCAATGTTTACTTATGACTTTTAGTCATGGCTGATATGAGGGAGAATTGCATAAAAAACGTTTATAGTTTTCTTCGTTTACTCTTCTAAATATCATTTCACTTCTCTCTCATGACATTATGAATAAGTTGTTTTTATTTTTTTAAGTTATATTTTGATGAAAAAAACGGTATTGAACTTAGTAAAAATCGACAAAAACATTAATCTCCATCATGAAATCAGCATGTGAGTGCGTGGACGTTACGTGACCTCCACGCATCAAGCGGATGTAGACAATCACAATCATAATAAAGACAAAATGGTTTGGTTTTACGACATTTATACTCTCTTGCTCTTTGCCTTGTTTACTTAAAACTTGGGTAGATTATGGGGGGAAGTTCAAGTAAACTATCTGCAGACGAGATAAAAGAGCTACAGAAAGTTACTTATTGTAAGTAATACTGTTAATTTTCTGGTTTGTGTATACTTTTTAATTTTTGTGCTGTCCACGTTGATTTGTGATCATTGTACCTTTGTGTCATGTTCTTTCTTCTAAAAACACATTAGTATTGCAAAATATATGTATCGATTGTAAGTTGCATTGCTGTATTGTCTCAGTGACACTTTCTTTCTCCGTTTCGTTGTAGTCGATAAAAGGAATTACAAAATGGTAAGTCAGACAAAGGTTAATCATTAGTGCTTTTATAGAACCGTGGACATTGAATTTTTAGGACTGTAGCTGACTGGATTAAGATAGTTTGACTTTGGTTTATTTAGGTATCGTGATTTTATGAAAGATTGTCCATCGGGGGAATTAAAACAGGAGGTATATTGAATTGTAGAAATGGATGTTATTCAGGAAATTTGATGACATAGTTCTAGCTATGTCATCAAAAATAGACTAGAAATTCTATGTTTAGCGATGGAGTTAGTGATTAGAGTGTTTCATTGGAAGTTCTTTGTCCATTTTAAAAGAAATCTGCTTTGATTTAATGGTCATCTTGTCTAAGAAAGAAACATGTTTCTAGTTATAATATGAACTTGTTGTATTGTTCAAAAGCACAGTGGGAGTCAAAATTATGTTTGTTGACTACTCAGTCATTTTCAGAAGGACTTATCGGAAACCAGCTAGCAATAATATCAACCTTTGAATATTGTTAGCTAAACAAAGTATTACTTTTTTTGTGTGGCCAAGACAGTAGTTTTGAAATGGATATTGTTACTTTTATGCAAAAAGTTTGTCGTTATGAGATAATACATCACTTGATTACACACTTCATTTTATTGAAAAGTCATCAAATGAAAATTCCTTCATTACACCATGGTTTTTTTGAACACTGGGACATTATCACTAGTCTTTATCATGATAGAAAGCATTCAAATTGCAAAAACGTTTCATTTCTTGTCAACATGGTCAGCAATAGTCATGCCTTGGGGGCAAAATACTTCGGATTTGTGCAATGCTAATGTGCGATGTTGGAAATTTTATATTGTGTTATTCACGTGGTAAAGTGAGAAATTTTTAGTGCAATCTCAGTGTGAACTTTAAAGCTTTTGCATTGCATTAAATATTCATTAAAGAACGAAGCGCGGTTTTTGTGAGTTTGGCAACTTTTTTGCAAGAGTTCTTTGTCACTGAGATTGCTTTCTCATACATTCAGTCTGAATAGGATTTATGGGAATCTTTGTTGCTTTGTTGCTTTTAAAATACTTACATGATTGTTGTTTTCTGTTCAATCGATATGGCAGGTGCAATTGAAGTGCTAATGGCAGTGCTAATAGCGGACGAGGAAATCAGATTTCGTTTATCATCGCGGATTTTTTTCATAATTACCGTTAAATGTATCGAAAACAAAAGCAACGACATGTAGGAAATCTGTTTTCATTTTAGTAATTCTTTTCAAATTATATTTTATTAACGACTGTCTTTATCCGCGGGTATTTACAGTTTTTTTTTACTCCCGATAAAAATCTAAGTTGATTATAATCTTTGGTTTTCCTAGTTTTCTGATTGCCGAAGATGACAAAATGAAAAGAGATAAGCTCTTATCGTTTCTCAAACGTGATTTTTGTGTGAATTAGACCGATGTATCATTTACCCTCTTGATTGTCAATGCGTTATGCTTTTGTTGTAAAACATTATTGTATGCGCTAGTGAAACTATCAAATCACTTTATGAAGATATCGTTGTTATTTTGTTATGCTCAACTTGTATTTTATTCTCGTTCATTGACAATCGCTAGATTGTGCTTCTAAACGGCTGATGACGTATTTCTCACTAGACTATCTCATGCTCGCATGAGCGTACCTATTTTTCGTCATTGTGTTTCAAACACATCCTTTGGCATTATACATATTTCGTTTTTTATTTTCAACCACCGTGCTTAACGTAAAAACGATATTCTTCTAAACTTGGCGATTTCGCGATAGCAGCGTACATTTTTTTTATTTAACAGGAGTTCCAAAAGATCTATCAACAGTTTTTTCCTTTTGGTAATCCGACGCTCTTTTTCCAATTTTGTCTTCAAGGTCTTTGATAAAAATTCGGTATGTATTAACTTTTATTATTATCCACTATGTAAGCAATCTCGGCTGTGATTGGTCAACTACCTACCAATATGACGTCATATCTACAGATAATTGTTTCTACAAATGTGGCCGCCATTAAAAGCCGGTTTTGAAAACAAATCAAACAACAGCAATGTTTGAGGCGGTTTTTAAATACAATGTCAAAGCTTTTAGACGAAAAGGCTGCGGAAAACACTAAAAAGGCGGCGAAGCTGGCTTTGAACACATTTAAACATATTTAAACGAAACGAACTTGAATAAATTGTCGGGCAAAAACAAATTAGGGAGGGTTTGAAAATTGTTTTAGATTGATATGTTTTTATAATACTTCAGTGAATAATAAAACAATTATTGAATTCGTTTTAAGCATGATATCAAGAATTATTCAGACCTCGGTCAATGTTAGCATTGACATCGGTTTGAATAATTCTTGATGTCATGCTCAACCTCATCCAATAATTGTTTATAAACGTAAGTTGTGTTTCTGCAGTAGCTAAAAAAGTTGCTCTTTAATTTCAAAATGTGCCTCACGAGCTTTGTACGTCTTACTTCAATTTTCTAGCCAAAACTATGCATTACTTTTTGGTACCGAGGCTATTTATACTAGACGTCGTTTTCACTTCTCTCCGATTGCTTTCTTCTACAGGATGGGTCAATTAGCTTTGGTGAGTTTATTACCGCGCTGTCTATCACGTCTAGAGGAAGTTTAGATGAAAAGTTGGAATGTAAGGAACAGATTTATTGATGTGAAAAAAGTCAAATGTAGAATCTCGAAACGCGTTATCTCTTTTCTCCTTACAGGGGCATTTTCGCTTTATGATTTGGATAGGGATGGCTACATTACCCGTGCGGAGATGTTGAAGATTGTCGAAGCTATTTATCTTATGGTCGTAAGTAGCACTTTTCGTAAAGTATACTCGTAGATAATTTCAATGGTGTATTCTGTGACTTTTCCAATTTGGGGTTCAGATCAAGTATTACAGACCAAAAATATCCCATTTTTTCATCGACAGGGGAATTTAGCAAATCTACCTCAGGATGAAGACACTCCTGAGAAACGAGTTGACAAAATTTTCAAGCAAATGGACAAAGTAAGCTACAGAGATCTTATTGATTACAGAATCGATTGTCTATGTAACTACTTATTGCTGTCTCGATATACCACGGTGTTTACGAATAAATATCCTTCAATGTTTTTCGTTGTTTAGAACAAAGACGGTCGGTTAACGATGGAGGAATTTTGCGAAGGATCAAAATGCGATCCGTGGATTGTTCAGGCTTTAGCTATTGATTTACCTCAAGATGTGGATCAAGCTGAAACAGATAGTTAATCTTACATATAGGTAAATTTATATACGAGAGATCTTGATTTTCAACCGAAAGGTAGAAAATATTTGTGCTATCTTTCGCTACTGATGTTTTGACATCAGTAATGTGTAATTTTGTATAAATCATCCCCCGAAATTCCGACATCTTTAATGTTGTGTAATATCTTACATACTTTAAGACAATCCCTTGAATTTAATGTCTGCCATCTTTTCGCTTAAGTTATGTCATGCATAATATACTAGTGTTTTTATTTGAATGTTTCTCCTTTTGGAAGGTCCCGTCTATTTATTGAAATGAAGACTATTTATATATTAACATGCCACGTCAGTATGTATGTATCTTTTTAAATTATTCACTGATACAGTGAATATTCTAGATCTCCTTCAAGGCGATATTTGTGACAGAATGTCAGTTATTGTAAATACTGAAGAAGTAGTTCACTTAACGTGTCATCAACGCGATCCATTCTCTGAGTAATTGACATTGTGTTCGGGGGGGGGAGAACAAGGAGTAACATTTCTTCCTTGCATTTTAAAAGAAGGCAAACGAAGGACACAGCTTTATGGAAAAATGATAACAGTGAAAAACCATTTTGTTTCAAAGATCACTTTGTTTCGCCCATTCTCCCTTCCCGTACACAATTAGTTTCTGAGAATTGTGATTGTTTTAACCATCACGTCTGTCTTGAAGCTACCGTGCAAATATAATACTATAAATTCTACTAGTTCAAATGTATTGTAAAAACGATGTATATTTTATGTAAAATAACACTATAGCGTGAAGTCGTCGTACAGTCATTTACATTTACAATATATTAGTGCATAAAGAAAGAATGAGTTACAGCATCAACTAAAGTTTTCGTTCGTCCAAGCCCTATTCACACGACATAAACTGACCCGGGTTTAACCCAGGTTTATTTTTTTGCCTGTAAACACTACTAACCCAGGTTCAACTTTGGTTAACCCCCCACCCCCATCTCAAAAGGTAGGTTGAGTTTAACCCAGATTAAACCTGAGTTAGTATTGTTTACACGCAATAAAATAAACCTGGATTGAGCACGGGTTGGTTTATGTCTTGTGAAGAGGGCTCTAGTTTTCCAGACTACATTCCAAAGTTTCATTGTGTTTGCGAGGGGCACTTTAAGCATGCGCCATATAAAATGCTTTTGCATACACGTGGTCACGTGATTCTCCAAGCACAACACAAGGCGAGACACAAGGCAGGTGGATTTTGTTTATAATATAATACCTCACGTTGATATGTAAAAAAGGAGAAAGCATTTTGATATTCTTGCTACGAAATAACACATTAGCAAGAACTTCACGAATAAATCCTCCCTAATATCACCGTAATGTTTCTTGACTGCAAATTGCCGTAATATAAATTCGGAAGACTTCACCCAAACAAACATTTATAATTCGTCTACCGTGGAGAAAGAACATTCCGTTTGGATGCAATGAATAATTTATTTGACACGATGTATAGTAACTAAAAGAGGAGAATGACAATGTGTTTACTTAAGATGAAATAAAAGGTTTTTGCGAGAGAGCCGATTTCTCTTTTGTGGCTTTATAATGCTTTATGAGGAACTGCTGAATTGTGGAAAAGACGATGGGCAAGAAGGAAAGTAAACTGAAAGCAGAAGTAATTGAAGAACTCGTTACTAAGACATACTGTATGTATAAATGTAGTTGAAAATTTGTGTGTATTTTGTTTATAATCACCCCAAAACAGACTGGAAAATGCATTTTATTAAAAACATTAAATTTCTATTTTTTATATAGTTAACGAGAAAGAATTGCGACGTTGGTATGTTTTTAGATTTTATAACGTCTAGTTTGTAAATATGACATATCTATAATTTGTGGCCGACAGGATAGGGAAGTTTCTTAGGGAGTCGATTACACGGTGTTCTTTGAAAATGACATCAAATATATATTTTTTTTAAATTTAGAAGAACATTTTTTTTTCCTTTGCATATCTATTATTCCCAAAAAGAATGTTCAAATTTTCTGTTCACCGTCTATTCCTCGTTAGTAATGTATTTTATCGTATTGGCAGGTACAAAGGTTTTTTGAAGGAATGCCCTGATGGGAATTTGAAAAAAGAGGTTAATAACTGGCGATTATTTCTTATTATATTTTTAACGGACTGTAGACTGAAAATTATACATTTTTGACAAGCAACGACTCATTATACCATAAGAGCTCAGATGCTGAAGGAGAAACTGGACTTTGACAGGAAGGGTGCTTGTGTTTGACACATAAAGCATAGAAATCTTTTGTGTCTTTGAATAGGAATTTGCTGAAATCTATAAGAAGTACTTCCCTTCTGGCGAGTCATCAGAATTTGCAGCTTTCGTCTTCAAGGTTTTTGACAAAAATATGGTATGCAGTTATTAGAACTTGTAGCTACAAGAGCACGTTAAATTTACAAGTAAATTCTAACATGCCAGAAATAACAAGGTACAAACGTGCTGTTCGTTGATATTTTTGTCAAAAAACTAAGATTCGTCAACTTTCTATTTTGAATGTGATAACGACCTGTTACTATGTCTTGCTGTATTGTTGAAAGTATTTAAGCATACGCTGCTAAGTGCACTTGTATAGCTCGTTCATAAGTGCAATAACCACCTGTTCTAAGGTTTTTTACAGCAGTTTATCGGCTTTTCAGATTTTGCAAGGATATTAGTACAACTTTGTATGTCATCAAAGATTTGTATGCATTTTAACAGAAATCTTAAGCACTACATGCCTATTTGAATGAAAAATCGCTGGAAGTCAACGTGTAATGTAGATAGGAAATTTTACGTTTGCATTCATGCAATTCTTTGCCCTTGCTCTTGATGCAATACAGCATAATTTTAAGTCGATGAAAGTATTGAATGGATTGCTGTCAAAATTTCATTTTCATCTTAATAATATTAAAATCACGGAACAAATGATTCACGATCATTCACTAATCTATCTATTACGGGACAATGTAATATTTTAAAATAAGAAGAGAACAATCTGATGAAATCCGTTTCGAATACACATGTCCAAACAAAATCATGGCTGCATTATTTTCATCAAGGGATAGTTATTCTTCATCTATTGTTGTAGAATGGAAAGATTGAATTTGAAGAGTTTATGATTGCCTTGTCTGTAACCTCGAGAGGACGTTTGGACGAAAAATTACGATGTATGTCAGTTATACTCATGTTCAACGAATTGTTAAATACACTACGACAGCAAGGATCTTCTTCAACTTTCTAGGGGTTTTCACACTCTGCGACCTTGATAATGATGGATATATCACGAGGGCAGAGATGTTGAATATTTTGGAGTCTATACATAAAATGACGGTAAGCACGACTTTAAATATACATCGAAAGTCGTTTGCTGTTGTTTAATGCTTCGTCCACACGCGTGTAAGATAAGCATGAACGACAAGAGTTTTGTCTCGTTTGCTATGGATGTTTACAAAGACAAAGACATTGGGATTTTTATTGAAATCTTTTTTCTAACCTGTATTTAACTCTTTCCTTACGCATGTCAATGGTTATCTTACATTTTTCGTATGTTCATTTTGTTTAATCTATTTTCCTCGTCCTCGTGCTTATTTCACTTATATGGATCATTCCTAATGTATGTATGATAATGGTGATATATGAACTGATGATTTTATTGCGCTTGTTTAGTCTGACACGGGAATACTAAAAATGGACACAGCGGAAAAACGTGTCAATAAAATATTTGATTCAATGGACAAGGTAGGGTTTGATTTAATAATTTATTTCACTTTTTTGTTTGAAGAACGCATCACATTTACTGTGAACTTCAAACAATTAAAATAAGATACAAATTAAGTTTTGATAAAGGAGCTTATAAAATTGATTCATTTGAGGTTCTGGAAATTGTATATTCATACATTACTTAGATTAATTCTGTTCTAGAATAGCTAGACCATGTTTTCCAATCCCAATTTTCGTATTCATAGAATAAAGACGACAGGTTGTCGCTCGAAGAATTTCTCGAGGGATCGAAATCTGATCCGACAACTGTTCAAGCTTTGTCGCTGTATGACGGACTAGTTTAGTATGCAGCTAAATTATTTACGTAGAAGATAAGTAATCCATTCAAGTGTATTCTTTACACTCGTCGATTCAACTAAACTAAACTATCGTCATTCAAATCATGTCTACTTTTAATTAAGGTTCCACTTTTCTTTGTCAGCGCATTAATTAATTGCTTTGTCGTCTTCATGAAAATACGGAGTGTGTTTTCCTATCTATACGGTTAGACACTGTCCAACCGAGGTTGTCTTGACAAATATCGTCTTGTAGACGTAATGTTCATAAATACAAAACCATGAATGTTTTAATCATTTGTACTAAACTCCAATTACCATCAAATCAAAGCTAGCACAACTAACGTTTTGTTTGTAAACCGGTAGATGACATTTGGCCGGTAAAAAATAAATAACAATAGATTTAAGTAACATTCTTTCGAAAAACCTATTATACATTAATTCGTCCATACTGGTAAAGGATGAGCCTCGGTGTTAAACACATAACGATCCAAAGGTACTATTTCACTGTCGCTAAACAACAAGAACAAGTATTTCAACGTTTCTCCGAGAAAGAAACTCTCCATTTTATCACGATAATTGGGATTATCAGCATCCTGTACATTATTTATTGAAGAATAACCGCCTTCCGCGATTTTAGTGTATTTTTCGAATGCTTGAAAGATTTTCCAACCGTACTCTTGGTATTTTTTATCGCCAGTTATACGATGTAACAAAAACAACGATTCAACCGTTTCCGGACGAAGAAGATTGTGCGCATCCAATGGCTGAAAATGAAATTATGGAAGATATTTACCACTAGGCGAATGCAAAGAAAGTGACTGAACACTTTGTTCACTGCAATTGATCCCTCACCTTAACTATGATGTCATCTTGATTGACATCCTCAGTGTTAAAGTACGCGATTTCCGGACTTAAGCCAGTAGCCATACGTACGTACATCTGATAACATGTTTCCAATAATTCCTTACCCAATCTAAGATGACTTTTATCCAAACCATTGTGAGCGCCTAGTGCCAAATTGCCGGCCATAAAGCACACAAGATGATCCTAAATACAAACAAGTTAAATCACAACAAACAGATATTGTGTCCAGCGCTGTTGTATCTTACTATATGAACAAACCAACTCTCACCATTTTAGGGCTATACTGAGAACCTTGAAGTAGTTCCCCAATGTAAGTGATTTGGTTGGGAACGGATTTTCTCACAAGTTTTTGCATCACACCTTTTATCGACTCGTTGTAATCATCAAGTAATCTAAGTAAGCAAATAAATGTGTTGTATATAAATGGTTTAAACAGAAGATCATCTGCTTTTGCTAGCAATGAAGCATTGAATGCAAGTGAAGATACAATGTTACTGAATGAACAGTACGCTTCGTGATCGTCTACACAACTTATAATCCAAAAAAATGATGACTTACGATTTTTCCTTTTTACCTCCCTGCAACCATTGCTTTAGTAAATATTCATAGTAGCTATCGCCACGTGCTCCCAGCGTGATGGTGGCACCAGACTGGAACATACCATTACTGGGATTTATGTAAATAGGCACGAGACCACCTGGTTTGTCAAGATTGTGGAAATGTTCGCTTACTCGATCCACAGCTTCCTAGAAATAATGGTAATGTCGTTGTCTACAAATACTCAAAATATATCTCTAATCCACAAAATATATCTCTAATCCAACCGCTTAGCGCCGTGAGATTAGGGTCTATACTACATAGAGTTACGATCAATGTAAGTGGATTTATTTCTATTGAAATGAGCGGTTGAGATGAAAAAAAAACCAGCATTACCACAACCTTTGTGAGAAGAATTATCTCATAGCTGATTTCAGTTGAACAAGAAGTTTGTAGACTAAGAGTATTTGATTGTTCACATTTGTGAAGAACTGATTTGGAACATTTATGGCATTTGTCGTGACTGATGTTTCAACTTCTGTGTGGTGATCATTGTCAAAGTCAAAGTAAGGTACAGTAAGGTTGATGTTAGTATACAGAAAAATGCAAGACTGTGTCATGTTCTCTTACATATGTCAACTTTTTTCAGCTTACTTTGTATTTAGGATCGCGGGATACTCTGGAAAGTTCTCTGAACTCAAGCTGTATGGTTGTCACCTCTGATGTTGTGCTGTATGAAGACCAGTTTGGGCCTTTAGCCTGTCCAGTCCCTAAATTAACATCTGCATAAGGCACTCCAGATGAAGTCTTGAAGGCTGGCATTAGTTTGTTCCCAAGCTCTATCTAAACACACACCATTGTGAAATGATAAGATTGATGAGAGAGAAGGATGTAAGGGATGCAAGTGGTGGTAAAGGGATACAATTAAGTTGTCAATAGGGGATAATATGGAGAAAATAGTATCACAGAAATGTGATGATCAATCAGAAGATAATGATGAGAAAAATATGAAAACTTACTGCTTTGTTTAAAAATTCTTTATCACCAGTCAAATGATATGTGCTTAAAAGGCTACCCAAAACACGTATTGTTACTTCAAACAAATTCACAAATTTATCTTTGTCAAGTCTTAATGAGTTTTTGACCCATTTACCAGCCTCGTTAAATTCCTCCTTGAGATCCATCAACAACATGGTATCCAAGGAATCTACTATTGTCAGTCCAAGATCAAACCATGTATTGTAACCTTTTGAAATTGGATTAAGTTCATCATGACCCCAGGCCCAGGTTTTGTATCCCAACCAAGCATGTTTAAATGCATTAACTACAGCTTTTTGTTTGAAGTTATGTTGAGAAGACGAAAGAATCTTGATGTTATGCTCATTAAACAATCGAGGTGCCTTTAACATCTTCTTTGTTGGTTTCTTCAGCTTTTTTGAATTTCCATTGACGTCCTTATCAATTATTTTTTTCATTTTATTTGGTACTGCAGATTTGATACCTGGCTTTTTTTTCAAAATGTTGTCATTTTTTTCATGATCTCGTATAATTTTATTAATTTTTTCAATCTCAACTGATTTTGTTGTTTCTCTAGGTTTCACAGCTTTATCAACCATATTCTGATGTTGCTCATAGCCAAAACCAAGTTTTGTTAGATGTCTTGTATCCTTAGTGGATTTTCCTTCCTGTGAATGTTTGAAATGAATTTGCTCTTCATCTTTATTGATTGCCGGCTGAATTGGCAAAATACGAATTTGGTTTTCTTTCTCGGAGTATGTCCGCTTACTGCCGTAGGTGAAGCGAAAATCATCATGAAATTTGTAAACTCCAACAGTCAAAAGAAGGGCAAGGCCCACTATAATAGTCTTTTCAAAGGATGTCAGTCTCTTCCATCTCTAAATAAGAAACGTTCGCTGACCATTGTATTTCTTTTAAAGAGATTTGGTAAGTTAACAAAGTTTATATTGATTAAACGGCGAAATGATCAAGAATAACCATAAAACAGCTTTGTAATATTCAATGTTAGAACTTAAAAGGAATGAAAAAAACACACATTCTTCTGGCGTTTCACGTATACATCACAACCACATTGTCAATGTATGGCAATGCCATCAAGTATCAACTTACTTACCCTCCATAATGATGTTGTTGTACCACGTCTATTTTTATCATTATCATAGTTTCCCGGTATTTCTACGGTTATAAACTCCCGCTCTTGTGTTTTTCCTCTCGTATTCATGATTCATAACATTGTTAGATTATTTATAGGTAGTTTGAAAAGCCCTTCATTACCGTTGTCGTGGCAGCCGCCATATTGGATGTAAATCTTGTTGGAAACTGGAAACTAGCCGGGCGTCTTCATTGTCTGAAACCTTCCTGACAAAACGGGATTTATTCATTCTGTAAAATGAAGCCGCAGGTGGAAAAGACTCTATCTCAGTCGTGTTTTCATTCAAATATTTATTAATTCTGTAAAAATCGAAGAATTCTTCTCCCAAGCCTCCTTTTTGTCTTCAAACTGTGTTGCTATAGCAACAGCAACTGTCTTATGTTGTCATGACGTCATGAGCTAAAGGTAAATGAGCAAATAATGGCTTACCTTCGAAGCTCTTTGGCTTAAAAATGCAAAGGATTATCACGATTTAAAGTATATACAAGAGACTAAGAAAAAAACCAATGCTTTACGCGGAAAATAATTATGGATCTTGTGAAGATGTACTTTGTCAACATCCCGAATGTTGGAGGACGAGAGTTGAAAATGCACGTCAAGCTGTACGACGAAGACATTGCGTCCAAGCGAAAGAGACGGATGAAAAAACATTTGTGGCGAGTAGAGTGTTTAAAGAAAGGCTTGACAAAACTTCAGAAAGTAAAATTATTTTCATTTTCAATGCTACTACAAGCATGTCCTAGATTAACGCCACTTTCCCTCCTGCATATATGTGTTTTTTAGTTTTGTCATTACCGAGTCTAAAGATAATCAATATTAATACTGAAGATGTCAACACATCATCGAATTGGGAAACACAATCGTTGGATGAACTTATCACGAAAAACAAAGAATTTTCTAGCCCTTTGTTAAGGTAAAAACATGAGTATGATTAATATTAACTTAAGATACACAAGCTTAAGAGGAATTTCGCCTTCTTCCTCCCTTAACGGATGTCTATAACCTATAGTTTAGGATGCAATTTTCACAACTTTACCATTACTTCAAAATGGTATTGAAAATACTTTATTATTTTCGTTTCATCAAGACCTTGCACTAGAACCCATGTTCCTCACACGACCCCAACATCCTGGATGGTCAATGCTGCAAGTACAACTACTGAAGAAAATCATCGTTGCAACGAGAAGTTGACAACCATCAAATTTCATGAAATCTTTGATTACAATGAAATTTGTCAAGATTGGCAGGATATATTTTTATCAACGGCCTATCTTATTTGGTGTCCTTCGAAAAAGGTTCAAGAGATATTTTTAATATAAACTGCTCACCTTTAACTGTTCCATGTTGTTTTGATGATTGTAGATCAGATAAGTTTTGTTTTTTTCTTAGAAAAAGCATAGAAAAAGGTCAAACATTAGGTATGATCAAAATTTGAGTTATAAGTTAAAGTTGCGTTAAATTTCACTAATTTATATTGGCATAAAGTTGTCATTCGAACGTCAAAAAATTATTCTATAACTGACAGTATTTAATCCATTTCATAGCTCTGCTGTATCTGAGAACTCCAAAAAACGAGAGATAAAAAAACCTTTTGTAGACATGCTATCTTTGCCCTTTGAAAATAACGAAAAGGTATGGTTTACCACCCATGGTCTACCTAAACATTAATGAGAACAAATATGTATAGCTACTGCGTCTTGGATTTTTGAATGCATAACGCAAAAGATTGTAATAACTTTTTTTCTTTGATGGTTATAAAGAGAACGTTGACTTCATCAATAGTGCCTACTGGTGATCAACCGCGTTCATCGTGCAAATCACCTTGGAATAATAAAAGTGTTGCTAAAACACCTGAATATCTTGGAGAAAGGTAATGTTTTCATCGCGTCATCTAAATTGGTATTTCTTTTGCTAACATAACAGCTTTGTATATGATGATGTATATTAACGAAGAGTCACATCCAGTGGCGTAGCCAGCCCGCTAATTTGGTCGTTCTATGTAAATTTAAGACCATTATCATTATTCATTTCTTTAGAAATTTAGTGTTTTTACAGTGAGTGAACACAGAAAAATTTACATAGCACGACCGAACTTGCGGGCTGGCTACGCTCCTGGTCACATCGGTCCACAAAATTACGTGTTCTAACACAACTTATGGTAGAAAATGTTCATTTACTTTTGTTTGTTCAGTATACATAATAATCATTTCGATGCATGCGTCTCGATTTATTTATTTACTTTGGTTCACTATTACAAGATTACAGACACCTGTTTTTTCAACGGGGAAAGTAAATTTTTCCTCGTTTTCTAACAGAGAACTCGTAATGACTTTGACAAAAGAAGAGATGCCAAAACTGTTGACTGCCAGAAAAGTTATTGAACATAAGAAACCTCGTCCATCGAGAGGCCGTGAAGAACAGTCCGAAGTTGATGATAAATTGGATAATTGCAAAGTTCTTCAAGATATTTTAAAAACGTTGGAGACACCTTCTAAAAGCGCTAGTGTTAATGTCGAGTCAAAGGTAAAAATTATTTTATATGATGAAATAAGGAATAAATTGTATCGCAAGCAGATAAGTCATGATTAGGGAGAATTTTCTTCAACCTTGTTCCATCCAGGATATCAAGCGAAATCATTTGTCTAATGTATTGTTCTTTTACAAAACGCAAATCCCCTTTGGTTAAATCATCGCAGGGTAGTATCCCTGATGACAATTCCCCTGCCGACAATCATAGATATAAAACGTTATCGAAGTTCGTCTTTGAAAATCATTTTTATTGAACATTATGGCGAGTTGTTTGGAGGTAAAAGACATGGATTTGGAATGGCAGACATCAAAGAGCACTGTGCTCGAACGAAATAAACAAATGTTAAACAATCCATATTTAAGTGATGTTTTAATCACGTGTGAAGGCTTTGATGAGGAGTTTTATGCTCATAAGTACGTTTTGTGTACAAGTTCATCTGTACTCGATGGCATGTTGAACGGCGATGGATTCGCAGATATGTTTATCAACTCAATTCATATTAGTGACTCTGATCCCATAAGCATTTTGTCGTTTCTTACATTTTTATATACAGATGATTGTTCTTTGCTTTCTTCAAATATTATCTCTGTTATGTCGTTGGCAAAAAAATACAATGTCCCTTCGCTTCTTCACAAATGTATTCAAGACATCTCGAGTATTTTAAATCCAAATAAAACGCTGGGAATATTACAGAAAGCGATTGAAAAAGAACACAATGAGTTGTTGAGTGAATGTTGGAAATTTGTCGAGAGTTTCACAGATGAAGTGGTGAACTCCGAAGAGTTTAATTGTATGTCTTATGATATGTTAGTGAGCTTATTGAAACGCAAGAATTTACAAATTGCCGAAGTGGATTTGTTTCAAGCAGTTCTACGTTGGTCTGATTATCATTGTGTCATGAATAGTTTTGAATTGACTCCCGAGAATAGACGTTTCATGATGGGCGATGCTATTTACGAAATCCGTTTCCTAGCAATGACGCAGGAGGAGTTTGCGCAGTACGTCTCACCTACTCGTTTGTTGTCGTTCGGCGAAATGGTTCCTATATATGAGAAGTTTAATGGGGTGTATTCCCCGGAGTTAGAATGGAAAGAGGCCACTAGAGAACGCAATCCCATTACAATAAAATGTCCCAAATTTTCTCCAACTAAAATTTTACCAAAATCCCTTTCTGACAACACTTATTTCCTGGTCAGCTTCTCCGCCAACAAAGATCTTTTTCTTCGTGGAGTTTGTCTGAACGTTAAACCCAACGAAAAAGTGACAGTTTATCTTAAAAGAGCTCAACCAAACGGTGGTTATAGTTGTGAAACACCTTACATAAATATTTCATCCGGTAACATGATGTTTACTAAACCTATTGAAGTATCTTGTGGAAGTGTTGTGACGTTGCTGGCAGTAATGATGGGCAGTTCATTTGGCTATTATGAATTCGCCGAACATATAGTGACGCAAGTTGATGACGTAGTAGTGACGTTTATCGAAACGTATTTGCCACATTCGTGTGAGTCAGGTTGCGTTATTCCCGAGGGTTGTTTTGAAGAGCTACTATTCTCTGTATGAACAAAGCATTGTCTCTCTGTTTTTGTAGAATGCGTTTCATTTTAAATTCGTTTATTTCTTTGTGGATTTGTCGGTTCGTGTTCTTGTTGCGTTGTTAAAACATCGAGTGTGCGTCTTTAATGGATTAAACTGTTGTAAATAATTATGCTATATATTGAATAAATGTTTGATTCATTTTGGATATTTCATAGCTCGTTAATCTTCGATATAAGTTTTGAATGTCTGACCAATGATGTTATGTAATTTTTTCCAGGACAACAATGTAACAATCACAAAGCCGTTATCTAAAGACGAAAACCTGCGAGTAAAGTGTTGCCAAAATAGATACATCGAAAGCAAAACTTCGAGAGATTTTACCCTTACCGTCCATTGGAATCCCTTGGAGTATTGTCCCGGATAATTGCAATCGTGGACATTGTAGAAACTCCATACCTCGTGACGTTAGTCTTGACGTCATTATGGAGCCCGTGTCATACCTTCCGAAAAAGGTTGGGAAAGATGCCGCTGACCAAAAGAATTGCAGTGAAAGTAAAGAAAGAAAGGTTGAAGAACGAGAACACATCGCGTCAGCGTACAGGTATCCCTTTTTGAAAATATTCCTCCCTCAGGACATTATGATCTCTTTCTAAAGCAGTGAAATACAAACTGATTGTTAGGTAAAATGTCCAGTGACACCATTCTTCGCTTGTGTGCTATGATTTCTATAGTTCTATTGAAGTTCAAAGAAATGGTAAAAAATCATATAGAAAGGAGATATAGAAACGTCTTTGTTTTGATGCTCTTTCAACAATATTGGTTGATTTTATAAAGGTTTCCTCTAAAGTGCCCACGCCTGCCGCTACACCTGCCTTGCAACAATATTTGTTATTTTTAAGGTTTTTCCAAAGTGCCGCGCCTGCCACTACACCCGCCTTGCAACAATATTTGTTATTTTTAAGGTTTTCCAAAGTGCCCACGCCTGCCACTACACCTGCCTTGCAACAATATTTGTTATTTTTAAGGTTTTCCAAGAAAGTGCCCACGCCTGCCACTACACCTGCCTTGCAACAATATTTGTTATTTTTAAGGTTTTCCAAAGTGCCCACGCCTGCCACTACACCTGCAACAGCTAACGTTCATGATACGCAACAAGGTTATCATGGCTTGCAACGATCACGCACTAAAGACTCGCTTGTGACAAAACAAATCATTCAAAGCAATAGATCAAGATTGCCACCTTTAAAGAACAAAGATACGTTTAAAGTTGATGAAAAGGGTAGAGAAACGACTAAAGCCGGTGACTTAAGGATGAAGAATCGAATAAGTACCGATAAAGATGACGATCAAAGAATATGCGAGGATACGTTAACGGGATACGCAAACGGTCGTGGAATTGAATCTGCTCCTTCAGATCGTGCTATTAGTCCAAGTAGCAGGACAAATATACCCTCCGATCTTTGGGCTGAATTACACACGGGTGGAGATTATGACCATCGGAGATTAGTTCCCCGCAGTACCTTGGATCTCACTGTCAACAAAACGGGAAAAGCTAAAAGTATTCTATTGGGTTATCAAAGTCCAATGGGTCTTTCAATATACTCGTACAATGGACTGTTCAATAAAAAACCTTCGCCACCAAGATTACCGAAGTCTTTCACATACTTAGGAGTATATAGACCGATAATACTACCCCAAATGCCAGCTGCACTTACAGTTGTGCCTGTTCCCAGTATTGTTCGGCCTAATGTACTGAATAAATTACAAGAAGCTGAAGTTGAATTGAGTAAAGTACCAAGTATAAGTATTCCACCAGTGCCTGTAGGCTCACCTGTACATCCTGTAGAAATTCCTACTGCAACTTGTCCTAGCGTGAGTGAGGATAGCGAGCTTGATGATGAAACGAAGGAAATTCGTAACGAAGAAAGTGACGAGAAGTTGGCTAATGATACACATATTAAAGAAGAAAAGAATTCTGTCATAGATAAGGTATTTTCTCGAAAAAATGCCTGGTACAAGGTCGATGTAATGACAACATAAACTTTGAGAGGAAGACTTAAGGAGATACATGGGTTGATTAAAGGGATGTAAGGGGGATAAACGTTGATTTCAAGGGGATAGCTGGTGTTGTCTCCTTTGGTTTCTCTGTTTTTTCTCCATTTAACATTTGTAACACTAGAAGCTTTTCTTATGTTTTATATTATGTGATATAACTTTTTTCAGAATTGGTCGGAAAAACATCAGGAAATTGTGCAGGAAAATGAAAAGAAGATCCACAATGTGACGTCATCATGTCAAGAGGGGGAAATATCGTCACGTGATCAATATGTCGCACAAGATGATGTAGAGGGTTGTGCGTCGTTGAAAGATTCACAGCATGTTTGGATGGCTGAGCTAGACGAGTGCAAAAACGCTGTGATTGATGACACGTGCACGACCACAGATATCACGTGCGCGACAACAAATATCACGTGCACGACCATAGATATCACGTGTGCAGAAGCTCGCGTCACTAAACCTGTTTCAGATAATGAGTGTATGGAAGGTGAAGAAGAAGTCGCGAAATGGGAGATTGGTGAAAATAGCTTTGTCCATTTACAAAATATTGACGACAAGTGTTCAGGAGAAAATGAAAGTGAGATAAATAAATTAGAGAATCTTGCACTTGCTTGTGATGAAGATTACATCAAGTGTTTAGACGAAGAAAGTCTTGCTGAAACGAGCTCCGATGAGTGTTTGTTAACAAAAAAATGTGAGCCAAGAGACGATGAAGAAATGATCAATAAATTAACATATTCAGTTGAAGATAATAACTTATGTGACATAAATGAAGGATTGGTAGAGAATGACACGACCATCCTTGATGTGATCATTAATGAAAATGACAGTGAGATTGGTAATGTCTCTGTTTTAAAAAGTCTCGATCTAGAAACAATGGTGGAAGATAAAGAGTTGCTGTCTTCTGGAAAGTTGATTTCAACCCCATCACTAGATCGTTTGATTGTGGAGGAATCTACACATAGAACTGAAGAAGACTTGACTGGATCCCTCGGGAGTACACCCACGAGTGGATCTGTCACAAATACTCCAATGACAAGAAAAGGTGAAACATCAACATCAAATTCCCCTGTTTTCATACCTAAAATTCCCAGTGATTTTGAACTTGAACCATATGCT
>NW_025813481.1:5138721-5141221 GCF_021976095.1 Xenia sp. Carnegie-2017
TAACCCAATTAATTTTTAATTTTAATTTTAATTTTAATTTTAATTTTAATTTTAATTTTAATTTTAATTTTAATTTTAACTTTTAATTTTAATTTTAATTTTAATTTTAATTTTAATTTTAATTTTAATTTTAATTTTAATTTTAATTTTAATTTTAATTTTAATTTTAATTTTAATTTTAATTTTAATTTTAATTTTAATTTTAATTAATTAATTTTAATTTTAATTTTAATTTTAATTTTAATTTTAATTTTAATTTTAATTTTAATTTTAATTTTAATTTTAATTTTAATTTTAATTTTAATTTTAATTTTAATTTTAATTTTAATTTTAATTTTAATTTTTAATTTTAATTTTAATTTTAATTTTAATTTTAATTTTAATTTTAATTTTAATTTTAATTTTAATTTTAATTTTAATTTTAATTTTAATTTTAATTTTAATTTTAATTTTAATTTTAATTTTAATTTTAATTTTAATTTTAATTTTAATTTTAATTTTAATTTTAATTTTAATTTTAATTTTAATTTTAATTTTAATTTTAATTTTAATTTTAATTTTAATTTTAATTTTAATTTTAATTTTAATTTTAATTTTAATTTTAATTTTAATTTTAATTTTAATTTTAATTTTAATTTTAATTTTAATTTTAATTTTAATTTTAATTTTAATTTTAATTTTAATTTTAATTTTAATTTTAATTTTAATTTTAATTTTAATTTTAATTTTAATTTTAATTTTAATTTTAATTTTAATTTTAATTTTAATTTTAATTTTAATTTTAATTTTAATTTTAATTTTAATTTTAATTTTAATTTTAATTTTAATTTTAATTTTTAATTTTAATTTTAATTTTTTTTAATTTTAATTTTAATTTTAATTTTAATTTTAATTTTAATTTTAATTTTAATTTTAATTTTAATTTTAATTTTAATTTTAATTTTAATTTTAAATTTAATTTTAATTTTAATTTTAATTTTAATTTTAATTTTAATTTTAATTTTAATTTTAATTTTAATTTTAATTTTAATTTTAATTTTAACCCTAATTTTAACTTTTAATTTTTAACCCTAATTTTAACTTTTAATTTTAACTTTTAACCCTAACTCCTAACTTTAACCCAACCCTAACCTTTAACTTTAACCCTAACTCCAACTCCTAACCCTAACCTTAACCCTAACCCAACCCCAACTTTAACCCCAACCTCCCAACTCAACCCTAACCCTAATTTTAACCTAACCCTAACCCTAACCCTAACCCTAACCCCAACCCTAACCCTAACCCTAACCCCTAACCCTAACCCTAACCCTAACCCCAACCCTAACCCTAACCCTAACCCTAACCCTAACCCTAACCCTAACCCCAACCCTAACTCCTAACCCCTACCCCTAACCCTAACTCCCCAACCCTAACCCTCAACCCTAACTCCTAACTCCTAACCCTAACCCTAACCCTAACCCTAACCCTAACTTTAACCCTAACCCTAACCCTAACCCTAACTTTAACTTTTAACCCTAACTCCTAACCTTAACCCTAACCCTAACCCTAATTTTAATTTTAATTTTAATTTTAATTTTAATTTTAATTTTAATTTTAATTTTAATTTTAATTTTAATTTTAATTTTAATTTTAATTTTAATTTTAATTTTAATTTTAATTTTAATTTTAATTTTAATTTTAATTTTAATTTTAATTTTAATTTTTAATTTTAATTTTAATTTTAATTTTAATTTTAATTTTAATTTTAATTTTAATTTTAATTTTAATTTTAATTTTAATTTTAATTTTAATTTTAATTTTAATTTTAATTTTAATTTTAATTTTAATTTTAATTTTAATTTTAATTTTAATTTTAATTTTAATTTTAATTTTAATTTTAATTTTAATTTTAATTTTAATTTTAATTTTAATTTTAATTTTAATTTTAATTTTAATTTTAATTTTAATTTTAATTTTAATTTTAATTTTAATTTTAATTTTAATTTTAATTTTAATTTTAATTTTAATTTTAATTTTAATTTTAATTTTAATTTTAATTTTAATTTTAATTTTAATTTTAATTTTAATTTTAATTTTAATTTTAATTTTAATTTTAATTTTAAATTTTAATTTTAATTTTAAATTTTAATTTTAATTTTAATTTTAATTTTAATTTTAATTTTAATTTTAATTTTAATTTTAATTTTAATTTTAATTTTAATTTTAATTTTAATTTTAATTTTAATTTTAATTTTAATTTTAATTTTAATTTTAATTTTAATTTTAATTTTAATTTTAATTTTAATTTTAATTTTAATTTTAATTTTAATTTTAATTTTAATTTTAATTTTAATTTTAATTTTAATTTTAATTTTAATTTTAATTTTAATTTTAATTTTAATTTTAATTTTAATTTTAATTTTAATTTTAATTTTAATTTTAATTTTAATTTTAATTTTAATTTTAATTTTAATTTTAATTTTAATTTTAATTTTAATTTTAATTTTAATTTTAATTTTAA
>NW_025813481.1:5146221-5473334 GCF_021976095.1 Xenia sp. Carnegie-2017
TTGAATGGAACTGGCTGCCAACAATTTGTTTCGCTATTTGTCGGTTCGCGAGCGAGAAGGCTGGAGAGATATATTGAAAGATTTTACATTTGAACCTCACGAGTATAGGGAAACAGATTTTCCTATTTATTTCAGGCTAATTTATAGATATTTATATTCTTATATACAAGAACATTATCCGGACTCGGTTATCAGGGTTCACGTTACGTTATTTTTAGTGTTCGGACACGAGTAACGCCACATTAGGTGAACATTTTTCGGGATTTTATCTTGGCTCGAGAGTGATTTTGTGAACATTTTACTTAATTTAATTGACGTTCAAGACCAAGGTGAACGTTTCCAATCCATACAAAATTTCCACGATCTGTTTCTTGATAACATAAGAGTATCTTTGCATGAATCGAGTAAGAAAAGATCAGAACGACAAAGCGAACGTACGCGTAGACGTAATTCCAGAAGAATAGGTATAATACAAGATACCCAAGCGCAACATAGGGAAGAGTTTCGTGCATCGTTGCAACTTATACCCGAAGCAGCGAGACAATTTTGGCAAAGACGTGATGAACGACGGAGACAAATACAGCGATGGCGAGTTCGCCGACGTCGTAGAAGAGTCAGACTTTTCCCTCACGAAAGGAGAAGCGGGAGAGGATTACGATAGAATTTATACGTCTTATTTCAAAATTCCGAAAACAGTACAATGTTGCCAAAATTGATTTCAGACATAGAAAATTATGTTATGCATTTTCTAAAATATATTGCATGAGATGCATGAGATCTTTCCCTAAACAGCCGTTCAACACGCATCCTTGCGACACCAAAAAATGTCCGTTTTGTTGGCGTACGAAATGTCAAGAAGATGCGGCATACAGACCTAAATGCGACATTTGTTTTGCACCTTGCGCTAGCCGAGAATGTTTGCAAGTTCATTACGGAAAATGTGAAACCATTGATTTGACTGGATTTAAGAAGATTGATCGAGATTTGGATGTCAACTTGAAGTGTCTCATCGATTACAAGTATGACGAGGATGCAGGAGATTGGAAGTATCCCTATTGTTCTCTGTTCAATATTCATTCTCTTCGCATGAACGAATACATGACGATTGACTCCTTTGTCGACGACTACCTCCGTTTTAGAAAAATGAATAAAGTTAAAATGAAAATTGAGAAAGAACATAAAGAGGCGGAAAAAGCTCGGTTGGACGGTCCAAAAACCTAAAAGACGACTATGGAAGAACGATATAAAATAGGTATGGAAGAACGTCGTAAGGAACGCGAAAACGACGAAGGAAACGCGAGGGTTTACCTGATGATGATGATGATGATGAAAAACCTAATGAGAGAGACGTTTGACGAAAATGGACGAGGATGACGACGACGAGTTTGATGACGAAGGATTTGATTACGATAGTTATGATAGAATGGCTGCACCCATGTTGAAATTATTCAACAGATTGGAACAAGAAGGATGTTCTATGGTTTCTTTTCCCGAAACACATATTTTTCCAGAAGATGATGCTATGATAGAAGCATTGCGCGGAGAATAGCGAACTATATGCGGTGAACAATTTCCTCATCTTGTCAAAGTTTTGGACCATGCTACGTTTGGTATAGGATACATGGACCCGGAAAGATGTCGCGACGACGAAGATCCGCAACCTCATCTAAGAGTTTATTTGAAAATGGATTACGAAGTGTACACGGATGTATACAACGAGTACATTGTTGCAGATACGACGCTTACCATTACGTTTGTTATTCCCGAACGTGTCAATCATTTTTTAGAAGGTATTGTCACCTTTGATTTGCAAACACAAGATGGTTCCGACACCTATACTTTAAATTTGAGAAGCGATAACAACTATAAGGAAATACAAGTAGCAAACGATCATATTATTTTTCTGGATAAACGATTGTATTATTCTATCATTCAAATAAAAAACGTGAATGGTGCACGTGACGAACGACAATTTATCAAATTTCAAAATAGCAATCATGCTTATTTTGCAACAGCATTGAATGAACCTCGAACCTATGACGTACGATTCTCACCTACAACTTCAGAAATTTCATTGGGAAACAAATTCAAATTTTAGATTTAAGTCAACTACCAATCACGTCCACGAAACAAAATATGGTGCTGATTGTAGGATTATTTAATCAAGTTGTCTTGTTATTTAATCAACTTTAATTGATAATTGAAAAGTAAGGGTGAGTTTTCTAAAAGTAAGGGTGAGTCTTCTATCAGTAAGGGTGTGTCCTTTAAAAGTAAAGGTGAGTCTTCTAAACATAAGGGTGAGTCATCTAAAAGTAAGGGTGACTCTTCTAAAAGTTTGTGAGTGCCTTCTAAAAGTAAGGGTGAGTCTTCTAAAAGTAAGGGTGAGTCTTCTTAAGGTAAGAATGTGCCTTCTAAAAGTAAAGGTGAGTCTTCTAAAGGTAGTGGTGTGTCATCGAAAAGTAAGGGTGAGTTTTCTAAAAGTAAGGGTGAGTCTTCTAACAGTAAGGGTGTGTCTTCTAAAAGTAAGGTGAGTCTTCTAAAAGTAAAGGTGAGTCTTCTAAATGTAACAGTGCGTCTTCTAAAAGTAAGTGTGAGTCCTCTAAAAGTAAGGGTGTGTCTTCTAAAAGTAAGGGTGACTCTTCTAAAAGTAACGGTGAGTCATCTAAAAGTAAGGCTGTGTCTTCTAAAAGTAAGGGTGTGTCATCTGAAAGTAAGGTTGAGTCTTGTAAAAGTTAGGGTGTGTCTTTTAAAAGTAAAGGTGAGTCTTCTAAACATAAGGGTGAGTCATCTAAAAGTAAGGGTGACTCTTCTAAAAGTTTAGGAGTGCCTTCCAAAAGTAAGGGTGAGTCTCCAAAAAGTAAGGGTGATTCTTCTAAAAGTAAGGGTGAGTCTTCTAAAAGTAAGGGTGATTCTTCTAAAAGTAAGGGTGAGTCTTCTAAAAGTAAGGGTGAGTCTTCTAAAAGTAAGGGTGTGTCTTCTAAAACTAAGGGTGAGTCATCTAAAGATAAGGGTGTGTCTTCTATAAGTAATAGCGTGTCATCTAAAAGTAAAGGTGTATCATCTGAAAGTAAGGTTGAGTCTTCTAAAAGTTAGGGTGTGCCTTATAAAAGTAAGGGCAAGTCTTGTAAAAGTTAGGGTGTGCCCTTTAAAAGTAAAGGTGAGTCTTCTAAACATAAGGGTGAGTCATCTAAAAGTAAAAGTGAGTCTTCTAAACATAAGGGTGAGTCATCTAAAAGTAAGGGTGACTCTTCTAAAAGTTTAGGAGTGCCTTCTAAAAGTAAGGGTGAGTCTTCTAAAAGTAAGGGTGATTCTTCTAAAAGTAAGGGTGAGTCTTCTAAAAGTAAGGGTGATTCTTCTAAAAGTAAGGGTGAGTCTTCTAAAAGTTTGGGTGTGCCTTCTAAAAGTAAGGGTGAGTCTTCTAATAGTTTGGGTGTGCCTCCTAAAAGTAAGGGTGAGTTTTCTAAAAGTAAGGGTGAGTGTTCTATCAGTAAGGGTGTGTCTTCTAAAAGTTAGGGTGAGTCTTCTAAAGGTAAGGGTGTGTCTTCTAAAAGTAAGGGTGAGTCTTCTAAAAGTAAGGGTGAGTCATCTAAAAGTAAGGGTGTGTCTTCTAAAAGTAATAGCGTGTCATCTAAAAGTAAAGGTGTATCATCTGAAAGTAAGGTTGAGTCTTCTAAAAGTTAGGGTGTGCCTTATAAAAGTAAGGCTGAGTCTTCTAAAAGTAAGGGTAAGTCTTCTTAAGGTAAGGGTGTGCCTTCTAAAAGTAAAGGTGACTCTTCTAAAGGTAGGGGTATGTCATCGAAAAGTAAGGGTGAGTTTTCTAAAAGTAAGGGTGAGTCTTCTAAAGGTAAGGGTGTGTCTTCTAAAAGTAAGGGTGAGTCATCTAAAAGTAAGGGTGAGTCATCTGAAAGTAAGGGTGAGTCATCTAAAAGTAAGGGTGAGTCTTCTAAAAGTAACGGTGAGTCTTCTTAAGGTAAGGGTGTGTCATCAAAAAGGGGATGAGGTTTAAAAGTAAGGTGAGTCTTCTAACAGTAAGGGTGTGTCTTTTAAAAGTAAGGGTGAGTCATCTAAAAGTAGGGTGAGTCTTCTAAATGTAACAGTGTGTCTTCTAAAAGTAAGTGTGAGTCCTCTAAAAGTAAGGGTGTCTTCTAAAAGTAAGGGTGAGTCATCTAAAAGTAAGGGTGAGTCGTCTAAAAGTAAGGCTGTGTCTTCTAAAAGTAATAGCGTGTCATCTAAAAGTAAAGGTGTGTCATCTGAAAGTAAGGTTGAGTCTTGTAAAAGTTAGGGTGTGTCCTTTAAAAGTAAAGGTGAGTCTTCTAAAACATAAGGGTGAGTCATCTAAAAGTAAGGGTGTGTCTTCTAAAAGTAATAGTATCATCTAAAAGTAAAGGTGTGTGATCTGAAATAAGGTTGGGTCTTCTAAAAGTTAGGGTGTGCCTTATAAAAGTAATGGTGAGTCTTGTAAAAGTTAGGGTGTGTCCTTTAAAAGTAAAGGTGAGTCTTCTAAACATAAAGGTGAGTCATCTAAAAGTAAGGGTGACTCTTCTAAAAGTTTGGGAGTGCCTTCTAAAAGTAAGGGTGAGTCTTCTAAAAGTTTGGGTGTGCCTTCTAAAAGTAAGGGTGAGTCTTCTAATAATTTGGGTGTGCCTCCTAAAAGTAAGGGTGAGTGTTCTAAAAGTAAGGGTGAGTCTTCTATCAGTAAGGGTGTGTCTTCTAAAAGTAAGGGTGAGTCTTCTAAAAGGTAAGGGTGTGTCTTCTAAAAGTAAGGGTGAGTCTTCTAAAAGTAAGGGTGAGTCATCTAAAAGTAAGGGTGTGTTTTCTAAAAGTAATAGCGTGTCATCTAAAAGTAAAGGTGTATCATCTGAAAGTAAGGTTGAGTCTTCTAAAAGTTAGGGTGTGCCTTATAAAAGTAAGGCTGAGTCTTGTAAAAGTTAGGGTGTGTCCTTTAAAAGTAAAGGTGAGTCATCTAAACATAAGGGTGAGTCATCTAAAAGTAAGGGTGTGTCTTCTAAAGGTAAGGGTGTGTCTTCTAAAAGTAAGGGTGAGTCTTCTAAAAGTAAGGGTGAGTCATCTAAAAGTAAGGGTGTGTTTTCTAAAAGTAATAGCGTGTCATCTAAAAGTAAAGGTGAATCATCTGAAAGTAAGGTTGAGTCTCCTAAAAGTTAGGGTGTGCCTTATAAAAGTAAGGCTGAGTCTTGTAAAAGTTAGGGTGTGTCCTTTAAAAGTAAAGGTGAGTCATCTAAACATAAGGGTGAGTCTTTTAAAAGTAAGTGTGAGTCCTCTAAAAGTAAGGGTGTGTCTTCTAAAAGTAAGGGTGAGTCATTTAAAAGTAAGGGTGAGTCATCTAAAAGTAAGGGTGTGTTATCTTAAAGTAATAGCGTGTCATCTAAAAGTAAAGGTGTGTCATCTGAAAGTAAGGTTGAGTCTTCTAAAAGTTAGGGTGTGCCTTATAAAAGTAATGGTGAGTCTTGTAAAAGTTAGGGTGTGTCCTTTAAAAGTAAAGGTGAGTCTTCTAAACATAAAGGTGAGTCATCTAAAAGTAAGGGTGACTCTTCTAAAAGTTTGGGAGTGCCTTCTAAAAGTAAGGGTGAGTCTTCTAAAAGTAAGGGTGAGTCATCTAAAAGTAAGGGTGATTAAGTAAAGGTGAGTCTTCTAAAGGTAGGGGTGTGTCATCGAAAAGTAAGGGTGAGTTTTTTAAAAGAAAGGGTGAGTCTTCTAATAAGGGTGATTCTTCTAAAAGTAAGGGTGAGTCAAAAAGTAAGGAGTCATCTAAAAGTAAGAGTCAGTCATCTAAAAGTAAGGGTGTGTCTTCTAAAAGTAATATCTAAAAGTAAGGTGTATCATCTGAAAGTAAGGTTGAGTCTTCTAAAAGTTAGGGTGTGCCTTAAAAAGTAAGGGTGAGTCTTCTAAAAGTAAGGTGAGTCATCTAAAAGTAAGGGTGAGTAAGTAAAGTGAGTCTTCTAAAGGTAGGGGTGTGTCATCGAAAAGTAAGGGTGAGTTTTTAAAAGAAAGGGTGAGTCTTCTAACAATAAGGGTGATTCTTCTAAAAGTAAGGCTGAGTCTTCTAACAGTAAGGGTGTGTCTTTTAAAAGTAAGGGTGAGTCATCTAAAAGTAGCGGTGAGTCTTCTAAATGTAACAGTGTGTCTTCTAAAAGTAAGTGTGAGTCCTCTAAAAGTAAGGGTGTGTCTTCTAAAAGTAAGGGTGAGTCATCTAAAAGTAAGGGTGAGTCGTCTAAAAGTAAGGCTGTGTCTTCTAAAAGTAATAGCGTGTCATCTAAAAGTAAAGGTGTGTCATCTGAAAGTAAGGTTGAGTCTTGTAAAAGTTAGGGTGTGTCCTTTAAAAGTAAAGGTGAGTCTTCTAAACATAAGGGTGAGTCATCTAAAAGTAAGGGTGTCTTCTAAAAGTAATAGTATCATCTAAAAGTAAAGGTGTGTGATCTGAAATAAGGTTGGGTCTTCTAAAAGTTAGGGTGTGCCTTATAAAAGTAATGGTGAGTCTTGTAAAAGTTAGGGTGTGTCCTTTAAAAGTAAGGTGAGTCTTCTAAACATAAGGTGAGTCATCTAAAAGTAAGGGTGACTCTTCTAAAAGTTTGGGAGTGCCTTCTAAAAGTAAGGGTGAGTCTTCTAAAAGTTTGGGTGTGCCTTCTAAAAGTAAGGGTGAGTCTTCTAATAATTTGGGTGTGCCTCCTAAAAGTAAGGGTAAGTGTTCTAAAAGTAAGGGTGAGTCTTCTATCAGTAAGGGTGTGTCTTCTAAAAGTAAGGGTGTGTCTTCTAAAAGTAAGGGTGTGTCTTCTAAAAGTAAGGGTGAGTCTTCTAAAAGTAAGGGTGAGTCTTCTAAAAGTAAGGGTGAGTCATCTAAAAGTAAGGGTGTGTCTTCTAAAAGTAGTAGCGTGTCATCTAAAAGTAAAGGTGTATCATCTGAAAGTAAGGATGAGTCTTCTAAAAGTTAGGGTGTGCCTTATAAAAGTAAGGCTGAGTCTTGTAAAAGTTAAGGTGTGTCCTTTAAAAATAAAGGTGAGTCTTCTAAACATAAGGGTGAGTCATCTAAAAGTAAGGGTGACTCTTCTAAAAGTTTAGGAGTGCCTTCTAAAAGTAAGGGTGAGTCTTCTAAAAGTAAGGGTGATTCTTCTAAAAGTAAGGGTGAGTCTTCTAAAATTAAGGGTGAGTCTTTTAACAGTAAGGGTGTGTCTTCTAAAAGTAAGGGTGAGTCATCTGAAAGTAAGGGTGAGTCATCTAAAAGTAAGGGGAGTCTTCTAAAAGTAAGGGTGAGTCTTCTTAACGTAAGGGTGTGTCATCGAAAAGTAAGGATGAGGTTTCCAAAAGTAAGGGTGAGTCTTCTAACAGTAAGGGTGTGTCTTTTAAAAGTAAGGGTGAGTCATCTAAAAGTAGCGGTGAGTCTTCTAAATGTAACAGTCTGTCATCTAAAAGTAAAGGTGTGTCATCTGAAAGTAAGGTTGAGTCTTGTAAAAGTTAGGGTGTGTCCTTTAAAAGTAAAGGTGAGTCTTCTAAACATAAGGGTGAGTCATCTAAAAGTAAGGGTGTGTCTTCTAAAAGTAATAGCGTATCATCTAAAAGTAAAGGTGTGTGATCTGAAATAAGGTTGGGTCTTCTAAAAGTTAGGGTGTGCCTTATAAAAGTAATGGTGAGTCTTGTAAAAGTTAGGGTGTGTCCTTTAAAAGTAAAGGTGAGTCTTCTAAACATAAAGGTGAGTCATCTAAAAGTAAGGGTGACTCTTCTAAAAGTTTGGGAGTGCCTTCTAAAAGTAAGGGTGAGTCTTCTAAAAGTTTGGGTGTGCCTTCTAAAAGTAAGGGTGAGTCATCTAAAAGTAAGGGTGTGTCATCTAAAAGTAAAGGTGAGGCTTCTAAAAGTAAGGGTGAGTCTTCTAAAAGTAAGGGTGAGTCATCTTAAAGTAAGAGTGACTCTTTCTAAAATTAAGGGTGCATCTTGTAAAAGTAAAGGTGAGTGTTCTATAAGTAAGAGTGTTTCTTCTAAAAGTAATCATGAGTGGTGTAAAAGTAAGGGTTTGTGATGTAAGAGTAAGGGTATAGTCATCTAAAAGTAATGGTTTGTCATTTAAAAGTAAGGGTGAGTCATCTAAAAGTAAGAGTGAGTCGTTCTAAAATTAAGGGTGCATCTTGTAAAAGTAAAGGTGAGTGTAAAAGTAAGAGTGTTTCTTCTAAAAGTAAGCATGAGTGGTGTAAAAGTAAGGGTGAGTGGTGTAAGAGTAAGGGTATAGTCATCTAAAAGTAATAGTTTGTCATCTAAAAGTAAGGGTGAGTCATCTAAAATTAAGAGTGAGTCTTTCTAAAATTAAGGGTGCATCTTGTAAAAGTAAAGGTGAGTGTTCTATAAGTAAGAGTGTTTCTTCTAAAAGTAAGCATGAGTGGTGTAAAAGTAAGGGTGAGTGGTGTAAGAGTAAGGGTATAGTCATCTAAAAGTAATAGTTTGTCATCTAAAAGTAAGGGTGAGTCATCTAAAATTAAGAGTGAGTCTTTCTAAAATTAAGGGTGCATCTTGTAAAAGTAAAGGTGAGTGTTCTAAAAGTAAGAGTGTTTCTTCTAAAAGTAAGCATGAGTGGTGTAAAAGTAAGGGTGGGTTGTGTAAGAGTAAAGGTATAGTCATCTAAAAGTATTGATTTGTCATCTGAAAGTAAGGGTGTGCCTTCTAAAAGTAAAGGTGGGGCATCTAAAAGTAAGTGTGAGTCATCTATAAGGAAGGGTGAGTGGTGTAAAAGTAAGGGGGAGTGGTGTAAAAGGGAGTGCTTTAAAAGTTAAGGTGAGTAGATGTAGATGAGTAAATGTATAGTTAAATACATACCCAAACAATATTACGTAACCACTGACATGATGTAACTGTAGCACCATGTTCCCCATTAAACTTTAATGTGAAAAGCCTGACTGTTCTTCTTTTCTAATTTCTTGAACTTTAGGATGGCTGTGATTTAAAATATATAGTTTTAATGGCTTGACATTCCTCATCCTCATCTTCTAATTGATATATAAACAACAATCAATCATTATTATGTTAAATATGAAAAGATAAAGCAGTAGTAATTAAAAAATTTTTAAAAAATGAAAATGAAGTTCTGTATTGTTGTTGCTTTTTGGATTTTCATTTTGAAACAACGATCAACCCACCAATTTTACGATAAACATGTTTCGACTTGTTTACAATGTCAAATTTATAATATAGGAGGATACATTGTACATGATACATATTAGTTAATAAAAGTTAAAGATGAATGACTTAATGTAAGTTTGCAAAAACATGTTTATGGTAAAAAGTTTACAACAAAACCAATCACCTTTTGGTATAAATATAACAAAATAACACCACACACCTGCTTTTTTCGGTCAGCTGGATGGAACAAACAAAGAACCTGAGTTGTTGAGTGTCCTCTCTCTTGACGTACCCGTTAGGAGTTCTCATTTTGACAAAGATCTCCTTTTACTTTGGGATATCGATTTGATTCTCTGTCGTGTGATAATGCAGGCTCATCATGTTTTCAAAATGTTTTCCTCCCCAAAATGTTGGTAAGAAAGATTCCCATTGGATACACGTTAAGAGAAATGGAAAAAAATTATATATATCTTGTTATGAAATATGTTCATTGAAACTTTCAAATTCAAAAATGATCATGTACTGCTCAGCCATTTAAACTCTTTGAGCAAGAAATCTTTTTGAAACATAATGGCGTTACCTTTTGTCATCTCCTCGTAGTCATTTTAAATCATAAAGTTCACTTCTGCTTATAAATCTATCTGCTGCACACTTTTTAATCATAACGTCAACGCAATTCAGCATCAAATTAAACCCACCGAGCCATTATCAAATGTTGTCACACAACAAGATGGCCGCCATCTATTCAGATGACTTCCAAGCCCCTTCCTTGCTTGCCGAACTGTACTGCCTTCGCCGCCCCCGACTTACTGCTTTCCTGTAGTGTCTTCGGCCCCTTGACTTACTTAATACTGCAGATTATATTACAGGTCACGATCGATATTCATCAAACTATACAAATTATTTAGTAAATCATTTAATTATTCATACTACTTCAATTCTTATTCCGGTTTTTTATGTACAGTCTATCAATTCATTATGATCATTACAGGAGTATTATAATTACTTTAAACTATTGACAAAAAGACAATGTACAATATTATTTTATTGTACATTAAAGCATTTAACTTAAACTTCATCTAAATAAAGTAGGAAGGAAGGGGAACTTCCAACTTTATTTACATTGCCAATTATACTTATAGTGGAGCCAAACTAGAATCTATTACCATAAGCAATATTACCATTAACGCAGCATTATTATCATCGTTTCCCTTCAATTTCACTTGTATCGCCATCTAAAAATAGAATGTGTTTCCAATAGATTTTTAAACACAAAAACACATATTAAACATATTTCATTTTGATGAAGTAAAAAAAAAAAAAAATGAAGATTTTTATGTTTAAATTGGGTTGTAACATTATACAACAAATTTCGAATGTTACTAAAAGAATGTATAATCTTTGAAGATGAGTCATCTCAAAAGCAATATCTGCGAATTATCATCAAAAACAAGCATCGTAAGGGAAAAAATGCGACGAAATTTTAGATGGAAAACATAAACATAACATACCATGTTTGTTGTCCATTATCTGCTGACACAACGTGCAATTTTCTCCCAATTACTCCATTTGCAGCCAGAGTCCATTGACTTTTACTTCTTTCTAACACACTTCTTTTGCATTTGTAGCGCACCAATGTTCATTACATTGAACTCCACTGCTCACAATCTTTGACGATGTGTCATCTCAAAAGCAATATCTGCAAATTAAAACCATTCGCAAAACGCTTCAATAAAACACTTAGGAAGAGAGACAATAACAAAACATACCAATTCTGTTTTTTATCTATAGTCCATTATCTTCCCCAATAACATCAACATTTCATTGAAATAGTCATTTACACTCATTAAACACAAAATAATTCCTTCTTCAAACAGTACATAAGCTGCTAATAATTTATACAAGAAAAAATATCACTCAAAAAATTTCTGGAAATTTTTCTTAATATTACAACAACCTAGGAAATCAGCAATACAACCTCCTAGAAAGTATATTACTCATGAATGTAAATAAACTCATATAAACAATTACAACACAACCAACCAGTTTTTGACGTTACAACTCCTTTCATTTATTGCAGCATGTTCTTCTTTCTTATAAGGGAGTCCCACACACAAACGAAATCCATCACCTTCTTCCTTTTGCATGAGCTTGAACAAAAAGTGCTTAAAGATACAAAATACAATTAGTAACATATCAAAACAGTCGTATTAATTGAAATACAGAAATAACAACTTCCCTTTTATTTTCTTTGTCAATGAAGAATTTCATTCTGAAGAAGTTGACATGCACTTTCACCATTGTTCAGAAAAATCACAATTGTTAATAAATCTTTTGTCATTTTGGTTCCTTCACGCATGCACAATCATTCTATACAACATACAATTAACGACAATTAATACACTGCAAACAAGCAAAAATAGGCGCTCTGGTCCTCCTAGATGACCTTCTCTCAAAGGAAAAGGAGCAGGAAAAGAGAAAAACATTTTAATAATTACTCCCACGGTCGATAATAACAGGAATTAAAAAGCGAAATAGCTGCTAGTATTAAATGATATGTTTCATTATTAACAATCAATTAATGACCAACAGCAGTAACTGTTTTAAAGTGTGTGTATTTTACATATTCATGAAAGCCGCGTTGGATGATGAAAACTACAACGATGCAGCAAGGGGCTGCTGCGTATTTGTCCATTGTTTCATATTTCAAATGGTTTTGAATACGACGAGATGACTTTCATCACAATACCTTTTTTAAACGTATTCCTGACGCTGGCAAACGTGAAAATCAAGTTGTTATAATGGCCTATTTAACTCCAAATATTGATAAGGATATGCCTTTCAATTTGATGTTCTGTCATGTAATAAAATGACATAAAGTGTTAAAACTTTTATAGATCAGTCTGTATCAAATTTTAAAATATCATTCAGTAACATAATTTATTCATATTACATTAATTTTATTTTGGCATTTGTCCAAAGTAGAATCTATTCATTTATTGTACAATTTACAATCATAATAAATGGCTTATCAATCATAAGTACATAATATGAAGATCAAAGAAGCAATTCAATGTTACTTGTGTCGGAATAATCAAAACTAATTACACATTCAATACAATACTTTCAAAGAAATAATATAATTAATAATATAATTAATAATATGATTGATAATATAATTAATAACACAAATAATGAATCAACTATAGACAATATCTACTAATATCCATATATTTTTATCATGATATGAGTGCAGTTTAAGTTGATATGAACTTGAAAGCAGATATATTATATACACAACTTCGAGGAAAGGAAAAGGGACTTCAATACCCCAGTTATATCATCACTTAAAGATGGCTTAGTGCAGAGTTGATCATCTTTGATTATCAGCTGACCACCGTTAGGTGGGCTCATACAACAATGGGGCCCATCATCATTATATGAACAAACAACTGACATCAAGAATGAATCAAAACTACACATAAACAATCTTGGCCATGAATCACCATGACACATTCGTAATGAAAAACTAGTGAGAGTAATTGAAGCAAAGGACACAGGTGGCAAAGGGACTTTCACAACTCTACTACATCCATGTTGGTTGGATCTACAATACAAGAATACATGAAATAATGATATGCAAAGTAACAATGCATCTGCAAAATTAGTTCACTATATAACAACATATATATCACGAATAGGTCAATTGAGTTTAAAAACTAAACAATCGAACAAGAACTTTCAAAGGATCAAAGGATTAAATTTGTAGTTAAAGCCTTTTACAGTAAAAGCTTTACTAATTACACTTCTTCTTCGATAAAAACACAATATTTACCTTTCTTTGTACAACATTAAAGTGACTCTTGCAATTGTTAACATTTCAATAATTGACATCACGACACCTTTCACAAAGACAATAAGTAAACCTTTAGCTAAGGAAAAAAGAAACTATATACAGCTCTCATTTATTGCAGGTCTACAGCACAATCTGAGAAAACTGTACCTCTATGCAATTACCTGAATAAATGTGCCATTCGATAAACAAACCAAAAATCAGTACCACCAATAAAAACCATTGAGATTTTCACAAGAACAACAGAAATAAATCAAGTAGCATATAACAAAACTTTTTCCATCTTCTTTTGTAGCTACTTTTTCCACTCATTTGTTTTCATGTTGAAAGAATATCGTAACATTTATATACACAACTTTGAGGAAAGGAAAAGGGACTTCAATACCCCAGTTATATCATCACTTAAAGATGGCTTAGTGCAGAGTTGATCATCTTTATCAGCTGACCACCGTTAGGTGAGCTCATACAACAATGGGGCCCATCATCATTATATGAACAAACAACTGACATCAAGAATGAATCAAAACTACACATAAACAATCTTGGCCATGAATCACCATGACACATTCGTAATGAAAAACTAGTGAGAGTAATTGAAGCAAAGGACACAGGTGGCAAAGGGACTTTCACAACTCTACTACATCCATGTTGGTTGGATCTACAATACAAGAATACATGAAATAATGATATGCAAAGTAACAATGCATCTGCAAAATTAGTTCACTATATAACAACATATATATCATAGGTCAATTGAGTTTAAAAACTAAACAATCGAACAAGAACTTTCAAAGGATCAAAGGATTAAATTTGTAGTTAAAGCCTTTTACAGTAAAAGCTTTACTAATTACACTTCTTCTTCGATAAAAACACAATATTTACCTTTCTTTGTACAACATTAAAGTGACTCTTGCAATTGTTAACATTTCAATAATTGACATCGACACCTTTCACAAAGACAATAAGTAAACCTTTAGCTAAGGAAAAAAAACTATATACAGCTCTCATTTATTGCAGGTCTACAGCACAATCTGAGAAAACTGTACCTCTATGCAATTACCTGAATAAATGTGCCATTCGATAAACAAACCAAAATCAGTACCACCAATAAAACCATTGAGATTTTCACAAGAACAACAGAAATAAATCAAGTAGCATATAACAAAACTTTTCCATCTTCTTTTGTAGCTACTTTTTCCACTCATTTGTTTTCATGTTGAAAGAATATCGTAACATTTATATACACAACTTTGAGGAAAGGAAAAGGGACTTCAATACCCCAGTTATATCATCACTTAAAGATGGCTTAGTGCAGAGTTGATCATCTTTATCAGCTGACCACCGTTAGGTGGGCTCATACAACAATGGGGCCCATCATCATTATATGAACAAACAACTGACATCAAGAATGAATCAAAACTACACATAAACAATCTTGGCCATGAATCACCATGACACATTCGTAATGAAAAACTAGTGAGAGTAATTGAAGCAAAGGACACAGGTGGCAAAGGGACTTTCACAACTCTACTACATCCATGTTGGTTGGATCTACAATACAAGAATACATGAAATAATGATATGCAAAGTAACAATGCATCTGCAAAATTAGTTCACTATATAACAACATATATATCACGAATAGGTCAATTGAGTTTAAAAACTAAACAATCGAACAAGAACTTTCAAAGGATCAAAGGATTAAATTTGTAGTTAAAGCCTTTTACAGTAAAAGCTTTACTAATTACACTTCTTCTTCGATAAAAACACAATATTTACCTTTCTTTGTACAACATTAAAGTGACTCTTGCAATTGTTAACATTTCAATAATTGACATCACGACACCTTTCACAAAGACAATAAGTAAACCTTTAGCTAAGGAAAAAAGAAACTATATACAGCTCTCATTTATTGCAGGTCTACAGCACAATCTGAGAAAACTGTACCTCTATGCAATTACCTGAATAAATGTGCCATTCGATAAACAAACCAAAAATCAGTACCACCAATAAAAACCATTGAGATTTTCACAAGAACAACAGAAATAAATCAAGTAGCATATAACAAAACTTTTTCCATCTTCTTTTGTAGCTACTTTTCCACTCATTTGTTTTCATGTTGAAAGAATATCGTAACATTTATATACACAACTTTGAGGAAAGGAAAAGGGACTTCAATACCCCAGTTATATCATCACTTAAAGATGGCTTAGTGCAGAGTTGATCATCTTTATCAGCTGACCACCGTTAGGTGGGCTCATACAACAATGGGGCCCATCATCATTATATGAACAAACAACTGACATCAAGAATGAATCAAAACTACACATAAACAATCTTGGCCATGAATCACCATGACACATTCGTAATGAAAAACTAGTGAGAGTAATTGAAGCAAAGGACACAGGTGGCAAAGGGACTTTCACAACTCTACTACATCCATGTTGGATCTACAATACAAGAAAACATGAAATAATGATATGCATTTCTTTCATATTATATTACATTGACTCCCAAAAACTGTTATAGTCTAAGCCCCTAAATCACAAATATTATAATGAATCCACCTAACTCACTAACACTATACTTCTACTATACTTCTTGCATTTAACTCATAAACACTATAAGTCACACAATTAGCTTGCATTTCACACATCTAAGTACCAATAATTAAATACAATACATTTATACGAGATGACGTTCATCACAATACCTTTTTTAAACGTATTCCTGACGCTAGCTTATATCTGCTACATTTGATTGAAGAAAAACATCGCTTTGAACTTCATCGATAATGGCTTCTTCACCAAACTTCAACGAACGAATTGATTCTCACATTCTATTTAAATTTACTTTTCATGTTCTTCAGCCAAAGCTGCGTGTTGCTCTTTCTTGTCTTCATCTCATCAGGCCAACATTAATAATAATTTTGAAAACAGCAACACTTTCAAAACGGATCGCTTTCTTCTATGCCAATTGCATGTTAAAAGTTCATTGCCAATGGCTGCTTCATCAAACTAAATGTAAAAAGTGTTATGTTCAAAGAAAGCAAAATGAGACATGATAATATAGACAAAAGAAACAGCCACCATGGGTTGCTGCATAAATGCAACGTCAATTTAAATTTATTGCAAAACAAATCAAATTGATTACACTAGTTTAAATTCATAAAAAAAAATTTTAAGTTTCAATCCGTGCCACGCCTTATAACAGCTTTCTCTTAATTCTCTACTAATCTTCCAAGTTTACTTTTTGTAAAGCATTGATATGTGGTTAATCTCGCGTATTTTGTTGTATTAGACAGAATATTTCACAATAAAAAACCGTCTGTGAAAAACTATACTTTTAAAATTGTAGTTGCGCTATTCACGACAGCTAGCTAATCTCTCGGTAAAAATAAGTAATGATGAGCAAAGTACATACAACATGTGGCTTTGAGCTTCGTAAACATTGTTCTTCGTTTGTGGCGGTGACAAAACTACAACGAGAATTTCTTCTTTAAAAGTACATGTTATTACTCTATAAATCTATTCAAATAATCGCGATGATTCTACTGCCCTGAAGCAATTGAATGAACATTGATGAGAGACTTGCGGCTCCTTGCTGAAGAGTATTTGTCCTTGAACTGAACCAGCAGCTGGTGGAAATGTCGGAGAAAATCTTCCACTAATAATTAAATATAATAGATTTTTACGACATGACTTTCATCACAATATCTCTTTTTAGACGTATTCCTGTGATTGAAGAAAATAACCAGCCAAGAACCATTTAAAGATATAGAAACATAACATAACCTTACCACATCGCTTTCAACTTCATTGACAATGGCTTCTTCAGCAAACTTCAACAAACGAATTGTGACCTTGCCTATCTATATGTAAAAAGAGTAATGTTGCAAAAGAAGCAAAACGAGAAGTGTCCAACGTCAATATATCTCACATTCAAAATTTACCTTTCATGGTTTTCAGCCAAAGCTGCTTGTCGCTCTTTCTTGTCTTCATCTCTACAGGCCAACATTAATAATAATTTTGAAAACAGCAATTCTTGGTTTTATGTGTGTCTTAAGGAATAACAAACAAAGAAAGGGCATCCACAAATTAATATTTCCATAAATTAACCAATTCACAGTTTAGTTTGAAAACGGGAGGTCATTATCTCACAGTCCAAATTCACTTTAATTTACATACATATGATGAGAACTGTAGAGACGTCAATTTAAATTTATTGCAAAACCAATCAAATCACCATTCATATTCATTACATTAGTTTAAATTCATAAAAAAATTTAAAATTTTTCATCCGTGCCACGCCTTAACAGCTTTTTCTAATCTTCCAAGGAAGCAATACGAGACGTGTCGGACGTCATTATCTCACAGTCCAATTACTTTACACGTTTAGTATTAGCATGATAATTAATGAATAGTTTGTATATGTTAAGTACCATTATTATAATAATCCATTTAATGTTAATTACTGTCAAGTATATAAGAGTTAAGTATTTGAGATATTAAAGCAGAAGTCTGCAAGCCTTGAAAGATACGCGAAACACATAGTTAGAATTTGAAAAGTCAAAACCAAATAAAAGGCTAGCTAACCTTATTGCAGTTTGACTCATTGAAATCGAAATTTGTTGCATCTTTGGTGGGCTCAAAGAAATGAGAGAACGGTCCATGGCCAATATCATGTTGTCAAAGTCTTGCTACTCTGATGCATTAGCATTCTTTATCAATGATTTGAAATTTTCCTTGATGAAGCCTTTTTAATCTATCGATAAGTCCACCACACAAATGAAATGTCCAAGACAAATGTTCGACCTGCTCGTTTCGCTTGGTAAGATGCTTCTGAGACTTTCATCTTTAATGAAGTTTTTACAAATCTGCAACGCCCCGTCTGCGTGGTCCAAACAAATAGAAAATACAAAGGAAATATAATCAGATTTTTTCCATACACGAGCAACGGTTTCTTCGCGAGGTTTGTAAGGATGAAGATCTGAGTCTTTGTGTTTAAAGCCATGAAAAAAGTATTGCTTGGCTGTTGTTGCAATTGAAATGCTTCCATTTGCTCGTCGAGTACATACATTTCTTATTGATTCAAGGTTTCATTCACTCATTTGTTCTCCTCTAGCAAACTTAGTAAATCATTCATTTTCCGTTTCCACTTTCAGACTTGTTATGTAAGAGGTTTCTCACACTTTTATTTTGGCTATCTGTTAAAATCTCTTCCAAAGGGAAAATGTTAAGTGGAAAGTTAATCTTCTCAAATGTTGTTAGATAAGATCGTTATTGTTTGTAGTTGTTGCTTATAACATTACGTTATACAATGATAGCATTCTTTTTGTTTAATAACATTCCAACTATTTAACCTTGTGATTATACTTATACATATCGGCAAGCGGGATGCTTGTAACAATCTATGTTTAACGTCGATATTATTAGATTCATTCTTTTCCAGTGGAAAGCGGGATGCTTTGTCCATATGAACTGTTCAACATGCTTCCAAACAAAAATGAGCAGGAATATTCAGTTGATTAATCTTTGATAAACCTTTCACCTTTTAACTCTGCTATACCGGTCACAAGCCCGGGACTTGTAGCGTATAAGGCTCTCTGCTTTTTAGTAGAATTGTCTCGTTTACAAGGAAGAGGAGTGGAAGGTTGATTTTCTCAAATGTTGTTAGATAAATGGTTTTATTTATCAATCTTATGTACAGCAACACAAGCACAATACACAAACATAAGCACGCTAACATAAGTACTTAACTATTTCATTGTCTTCTTGAACTACAGACTACTGCAAAATGAACAACCGGATGATCGCAATGTTAGAAGGAGCGCAATGTTAATACCACGAGTATGCTGATAAAATGATGCAAGACCAATTCATGGCTGATCTGGTGTCGGAACAATTGCGAGTAAAATTAAGCGGTAAAAGACATATAGACATCGAGAGGGAATCAAACGAAAATGACCCTTCGAGAGGTGGTAGAAGTGCAAGATGAACACAGCGTTTAGTTCCAAAAGCTATCCAGAATAAGTGAATAGCTTATGACTGAACTGTTAGGCAAACATACGTATGAACGTTTTAGAGATGAATATTCTTTGTATTAAAAGACAGTGAAACTGTTCAAGGTCAGAAACTGTTCAAATAGACTAAACCTATCTATCAGCTTGATAAGCTTTTACTCCGTTATAGTGTAAACGCAGCCTAAGTGTGCCTTACATTGACAATTGTTCCTTTTAACAAACAAAACAGTTTTATTCTTTGCACAAGTGATGTTTCATTGTTAATATCCGCATAGGGTTGTTCGTGCATACAGTTCATTGTTAATCTTAGAAAGGTATGCAAACGAGTGCTGTCATACGTTTTGGGCGTTCTTGTCTTGGACAAAACAATCTTCCACTTAGATTTTAACGCAAGAATGTCGTTTCTCGAAGTACAAAATAGCCTTAAACATAGTAGGCTAAAACTTACTTTTGACAAGTGTAAAGAAAAATAAGCTATTCACCTCTTGCTTTCGTCTTTGTCAAACGCATACCCTCTTTGTCGGCTTCCGAATTCAGCTTTTCGGCTTGCTTTAAGGGAACAACTAAACAGAAACGTTTTGGTACGTTAAGTAGTAGAACCGTATTTAAAATGAAATGAGACACAAACGACATATATTTCAACCCTGAAATCGTCGTTTCTTTGCAGAGATGATGTGAAGAAGTTCCCATTTTAACTTGAACGACGCGGGAAAATTATCTCGTGTTTGAGAAAGAATTTGGACGTCACGACGATAATTTCCGATCGTGAGCTCGTCGGAATTATTCAATATGGCAACTCTACTTTTCTCAACAAATCTTCAAAAATATTCATTATTAAAGAATTTAAGAGCTTCGCGTAGTTACATGATTGTTAGTGAAAGAGTGAAAGGTTGATGATAAAAAGTTGAAAAGTTCTTGATAGTTATCATCGCCATAAATCACCAATGGAAGAATTTACCACACGACAAAATCAATATTAAAGTAAATGGTATGAACCCGGGAGTATCGTTACATGTTTGTAAATGTAGATCGTTCAGGTTTGTATAGTAATATGAGGAGTTAAATGAGTGGGTGTTAATTGTGTATTGTTATTGTGAATTAGTATGAAGTATAATGTTTTAGTTGATCGTTTGTTTGTATTGTGAATAAGTCTTTTAAGGTGCTGGTAATTGTAAGTAATGCACAATACACACTTGACACCCACACATTGACATCCACACATCCTACCTACCTAATACACACAATACAATGACGTAAGAACCAGATAGTAAATGTGGCTAACCTGATGTTTACTCCTCATATGAGTCTGAAGACGACTACTGCTAAGGTTGCCAAACATCAGTCAACAACAAAACAGTCCTTCTCAGGATTGTACCAACCTGGACGATCTACATTTAGAAACATGATATTGAAGTTGTTCATATAGGAACTTGTTGAAAACTTTGCTTCACTTTATGTGACAACAGAGGTACTTTAATTCGCAAATTTTGATGATTTACATCTTCTCATAGAGTTTGATGACACCGTTTTCAACTTACTAATGTTCATCAAAAGGTTTTGCCGGTTGTTCTGTCCCTTTCACAAAAATTTTGCTAGAATCAAATGTTGATAGAACGAATAAAAATGCAAAAACTGTGATTTTGTATTACAAAAGTATAGTAAAGTGGGACTGATACCCCCCACGAAGGTCATAATCAGATTAGCCAACTTCTGGCTTCAATTATCTTACTATATTTTATCGTGGTGCTTTATCCAGTGTAATATACATATCAGTGAACTAAACTGACTCCATAATAAAGGAAATAGCCAAATTGATGATAGTTACGACTCACTAGAAATTGTCATGTTGATGTAATGTCATAAATTGACATTCCTGATTTCTGAACCAATATTGCATATTTAATTTACGCAACTTAATTCAAATTTAATTCACTTACACAATTGAAAGTTGTTTAATAAATATCAGAATATTACAAGTATATAAATTGCGAGTAAAATTGCTATCTATCTAACAAAGACCAGGCTTGAATAACCGATTTCGTCCATACATAAACTGACAGTGGCTTTGCCGAACAAAGAACCGTCTATCCACGCTTACAGATGGTGACGTTAAAAGCTTGATTCTGAAATTGCCCAAAAGAAATGAAACCAAAGAAAAAGATATTCCATCAGAAAGATCTTCCAAAGATTAGGGATATTCGACTCCTGATGAGACGAAATATGGATGTTTATTAGGGTTATTCGAAGTTTATGGAGATGAAAATAGTAATGTAAAGTTTAGATATTCGAATCTTAAGTGAGACGAAACACGGATGCTTAATTGGGAAGTTTGATTCTTATTAAGGTAAAATTTTCTAATTTAAAGCCAATAAATATTTTGTGAAAAACTAACAAAACCTCCCTTTTTTTCTTCCTCTTTAGTCCATCATCTTTCATTCCTAAAAAAAAACAACATTTATTTAAATGAAAATAATCAAGTTTGAAGGGTTTAAGTGCTATTTTAAAAGCTTACATGAACATGGGTATTAGGGATTTTCGAGTCCTAGTAAGACAAAAGAGGGATGTTTAATAGAGATCTTACAGAGATGAAACAGGAATGCTTTAGTGGGAAGTCCGACGACGACTCTTATTGAGACAAAACTGTTCTAATTTAAAGCAAATAAACATACATGTTTTTCTTACTGTTTAATCTTCTTTCATTCCTAAAAAGAAACATTTATTTAAATGAAAACAATCAAGTTTGAACGTTTTAAGTGCTAGTTAAGAACTTATAATGACATATGATGTAATATTTCGTCTTTGTTCCAAAGACATCATCAGACTTATGAGTCGAATAAGTCTGATGATGTCTTTGGAATAAAAACGAAATATTACACCATCTTTAGAATGACATGGGTATTGGGGATATTCGAATCGTACAGAGACGAAAACAGGGATTCTTAATTATGAAGTTCGGCTCTTATAGAGAAAAAACTGTTCTAACTTAAAGCAAATTAATATTCAGGGAAAAAAACTAACAAATCCTGCCTTGATTTTCTTCCTCTTTCATCCATCCTCTTTCATTCCTAAAAAGAAACATTTAAATGAAAATGATGAAGTTCGAAAGATTTAAGTGTTACCCTTAGGGTTACCCTTTTAGTGTAAGATTTTATTCTATTCTTGCTGTGCTTAAACAGGGATGCTTAATTGAGAGGTTTGTGTCTTGTTGAGACGAAACTGGGATACTTTATTGGGAAGTCTGACTCTTATTGAGACAAAACTGTTCTAATTTAAAGCCAATAAATACTTGGGAAGAAAACTAACAAATCCTGCCTTGATTTTCTTCCTCTTTCATCCATCCTCTTTCATTCCTAACAGAACAGAAAAAAAACTACACAGTAGAATTTTTTAAACTTGGCCATATTATAGATATTCATATTGTCTAAAATATATCCAAAATCTGGAGAGCGCACAAAAATTTAAAAGGAATAATACTCCTTGAGAATGTACTCTGGTATAAACTGTGAAGTTGGCACCACTCTCGACAAATAGCTATAGTTAATTATATAAGATCATATTAAGCGTATTCGTGTCATCCGACTTTGTTGATGATTTTCTACAACATATAATTATCTATATATTCTGGCCAAGTTTCAAAAAATTCTACCGTGCAGTTTTTAAATTATAGGCTGCTAATTAAGAGAAATGGAAAGTACACTGTAATATAAATCTTAGTGTTTTCTTCAATTTCTTGACTTTTTATACATTTTATACTATAAACCTGTGAAATATGTTCATTGAAACTTTCACTTGTTTTATTTACTAACAAACACACACCGACGACTTTTTCTGACAGGTGTAAACAAAGCAAACAACTGAGAAAGAAACAATGTGAAACATGGCGGCGTTACCTTTTCTCCTCTCGTCGTAGTCATTTTAAATCATAGTTTCGCTTCTGCTTATAACTCTCAGATGCACACTTCACGACTGAAGTAATATTGCGAATTTTTCATAATATCAACGCAATTTAGCCTCAAATTACACCTACCGAGCCATTATCAAATGCAGTCACACATCAAGATGGCCGCCATCTATTTATTTGACATCCATTTCATCCACCCCCCCCCGACTTACACGTTTATTAATGCTTCAAACCCCTTCCTTGCTTGCCGCTTTCCCTGTACTGCCTTCGCCCCCCTGACTTACTGCTTTCCCTGTACTGTCTTGGGCCCCCCTTGACTTACTTTATACTGCAGATATTATAGGTCACCATATTCATCAAATTATACAAATTATTCAGTAAATATTTAAATTATTCATATTACTTCAAACTTATTCGGGTTCATTATGATCATTACAGGAGTATTATAATTACTTTAAACTATTGACAAAAAGACAATTTACAATATTATTTTATCGCATTTATCTATCAAAATTGTGTGGGGCAATTTTGACAGACAAAGCATTTAACTTAAACTTCATCTAAATAAAGTAGGAAGGAAGGGGAACTTCCAACTTTATTTAGATTGACAATTATACTTATAGTGGAGCCAAACTATAATCTTAACTATATTACCATAAGCAAATTCACTGAACATCAATTCTGGGCTGGTTTTCCTTGAACAATTACCATTAACAGCATTATTATCATCGTTTCACTTCAATTTCACTTGTATCGCCATCTGAAAATAGAATGTGTTTCCAATATATTTTAAACACAAAAACATATATTAAACATATTTCATTTTGATGAAGTAAAAAAAATGAAGATTTTTCATGTTTAAATTGGGTTGTAACATATACAACAAATTGCTCATCGTCGGTTTTCAAATTATGGCAAAAAAGAATGTTACTAAAAGAATGTATAATCTTTGAAGATGAGTCATCTCAAAAGCAATATCTGCAAATTACAACCATTTACAACACAACGCTTCAATAATTGACACAACAAAGTCAACTCATGGTTTGAAGAGTTCCGCAGAAGCCGCATTGTCATCAAAAACAAGCATCGTAAGGCAAAAACTGCAACGAAATTTTAGATGGAAAACATAACGAAGCAGCAAAAATCGACGCAGAATTGATAAAACGACACAGAATTTTAAAATCATCTCAAACGAGTGTGCCGTTAAACGCATATCAATTAACAAAACATACCATGTTTGTTGTCCATTATCTGCTGACATAACGTGCAATTTTTTCCCAATTACTCCATTTGCAGCCAGAGTCCATTGATTTTACTTCTTTCTAACACACTTCTTTTGCATTTGTAGCGCACCAATGTTCATTACATTGAACTCCACTGCTTACAAATCTTTGACGATGAGTCATCTCAAAGCAATATCTGCGAATTAAAACCATTCGCAACAACGCTTCAATAACCTGTGCGAGGGAAACTTAAACAGAAGTTCAATTCTTGGTTTAAAATCGCATAAAACACTTAGGAAGAAATTCTTCTTTTCTCAAAAACAGGCATCAAAACATAACCAAGAAGCGAAAACGTCAATCATGGCAGCGACTGTCGTACTTAAAAAACATCTGAAGAGACAATAACAAAACATACCAATTCTGTTTTTCATCTATAGTCCATAATCTCTAAAGACTTAGCCCAGTTTCTTCCCCAATAACATCAACATTTCATTGAAATAGTAATTTAGTCCAACTGCTGAGATGTTCACAACATATTTTTCTTTAACTCCATTGCTTAGATGGTCGAAACGAATTCACTGTTTTGAGTCTATTGGCTTCTTGTCATCAACGCGGGTAAATTACTCCAGATTATCGTACTTTTGGTGAAAATCACCAAAATTCAACAAACATTACAGTCATAAAACACATATTTTCGGACCAATTTATAAAAATTCCTGGGAATTTTTCAAAAGTTAGAAATGTTTTTAAAAAACATGTTGAAATGAAATAATTCTTTCTTCAAACAGTACATAAGCTGCTAATAATTTCTACACGAAAAAAATATCACTGAAATAAATTCTCTGGAAATTTTCCATAATATTACAACAAACTAAGAAATCTTTGTACGCTTTTGTCAGAGTAATTTACCCCTCATTGTCATTTAGCTCCACTATTGATTTGCATCACAGCTTTAGTTGCTTTCATATCTGAAATGATTAAGCACAGAAAAAGAAATATCATCTCAAGTATATTATTCATGAATGTAAATAAACTCATATAAACAATTACAACAACCAACCAGTTTTTGACGTTACAACTCCTTTCATTTATTGCAGCATGTTCTTCTTTCTTTTATGGGAGTCACACACAAACGAAATCCATCACCTTCTTCATTTTGCATGAGCTTAAACAAAAAGTGCTTAAAGAGACAAAATACAATTAGGAAGAAATCAAAACAGTCATATAATTGAAATACAGAAATAACAACTTCCCTTTTATTCTTCTCTATCTTCTCGGCCTGCACGACAAGGAGCCTATTCCGTAACCTAACTAAGATCGGGATCGAGAGAGGTATATCCATAGTCCGGCGTGTGACAGTACCACCTCCCCGCTCGTCGTGGCCCGCATGCGCCTTATGTTTTTATGATATACTTTCGAAACATGTGTTAAAAAATGAAACATTTTGGAATTATATGGTCAGAAGTGAAACATTGTCGAAATATGTAATCAAAAAAATTTTAACATTAAATTTTTTTAACATTGTTGAGAATTTTTTTTGTCAATGAAGAATTTCCTACCTAACCTTGAGTATTACAATTTGTTACTAATCACAAGCAAAAACAAAATAATACATACAATGGCAAAATCAGAAATTGAAATTGTTAACTAAGCACTCCCCACAAATGCTTAGTTGCAATTTGACCGGCTTTTAACTCCCTTCTGTTAAAGAAGTTGACATGCACTTTCATCGTTGTTCAGAAAAATCACAATTGTTAATAAATCTTTTGTCATTTTGGTACAAGTAGTAACAAGTTGTAATGCTCCTTACTTGGTTGGTACCAATACTCCTTCATGCATGCACAATCATTCTTTTTTCAGTTTTCACATAATGAAAATTCAGGAAGTCATTGGGTAGCTGGGTCAATGTGCGGTGACGCCACCCAGCCAGCAGAGCTGAAAAACAACAACATACAATTAACGATGATTAATACAGAACTGCAAACAAGCAAACTTACCTCAGCAACGCAAGTTTCTTTCATTGTTGCTGAGATGGAAGTGGGCTTAATGGATTTGTTGACGTCTTGGCAAAGATACATGTCCCCGTATTGACCTTCAAGGCTAAACTCACCAGCTTAAACCTTACAATGACACCAACTACACACAATAACATAGACCCTTTTATCTTGCTCCCTCAGACAAACAAAGAAAATTTTCTTAACTTAACTGCTTGACTTAATTATCTAAGAATGTATCTTTATCAGAAAATTTCATTGCGGGAGCCTAATGGGGCGCTCTAGTCCGACATGACCACGTTACGTTAAAGCGAGCTCCGAAGAACACGCAACCCGTCCTTTGTCAGGGACCTTCTCTCAGCGCACCTAGCTAAAGGGAGGGAAAAGGAGCAGGCCTTGTACCACATGATGATCATCTAAAGCAAAAAAAAAAGGAATTAGAAAAAAAAACATTTTAATAATTATTCCCACCGTCGATAATCCTTGAACAGATACTCAAGCTTTTTCATCAGCTTGTCACCTGAAACAATAATCAAAATAACAGGAATTAAAAAGCGAAATAGTATTAAATGATATGTTTCATTATTAACAATCAACTAATGACCAACAACAGTAACTGTTTTAATATGTGTGTATTTTTATTACAAGACAACATATTCTTAAAAGCCTTCGTTTTGCTCTTTATAAGTTCAAACACAGAAAAAAATCTAACTAAAATCATCATTTCATACAAACAATGTGTGCCGAAAACACCAGTTTTAATTAAAGTCATGAAAGCCGCGTTTGATGATGAAATCTTTGTGACTATCTATCTATAAACATCTTTACACTTTTCAAAAGATCACATTCACTTTCACTTTCAAAATACAAATTTCTTTCGTAAATATAAAGCATTGTGTAAGTTGCGCTATTTATAACGGTTTGGCTTTCTGCTAATAAAGGAGTAACAATGAGCAAACTACTTACAACATGTGGCTTTGCGCTTCGTAAACATTATACTTCGTGTATGGCGGTGTCATAACTAAAACGAGAATTTCTTCTTTTAATGTATATTGCTCTATAAATCTATTTTTTGAGGATGGAGCAAGGGGCTGCTGAGTATTTGTCCATTGTTGCATATTTCAAATGGTTTTGAATAAACGTCGGAAATGTCGAAGAAAATCTTCCACCAATAATTAAATACAATACGATTTATACGAGGTGATTTTCATCAGAATACCTTCTTTGAAAGTATTCCTGACGCTGGCAAACGTGAAAATCAAGTTGTTAGCACATCGCTTTCAACTTTATAGATAATGGCTTCTTCTTCTAAAGGAAGCAAAACGAGAAATGTCAGTTCTCCTTAAAGTTGCTCTTCTTTGCCTTCATCTCATCAGACAAACAATCATAATTGTCACATGAAAACCAATACCAATACTTTGCAAAAATTATCAAATTCACAGTTTACTTTGAAATCATAGTCCAAACAAACTTACAGCCACCGTAAGGTTGCTGCAAAAGTGCAACGTCCAATTTGCACAAGTTTAGATTCATCATATAAAATTGAAAATATTCAATCCGTACCACGCCCCAACAACGGCTTTTCTTTAATCTTTCTTCCAAGTTGACTTTTTGTAAAGCATTGATAAGTGCTTAGTCTCTTTTACCGGGAATTTTGTTGTAGATGGACAACATTTCGCATTAGACAGAATATTTCACAATAAAAAAAACCGTGTGTGAAAACCGAAACTCGTAAAATTGTAATTGTTCATTCCTTTTTATGCCAGAGAAACCGCAAGTTATTAGTTAGTAGCCTTACAGATCTTCTTTCTCAATCAGTAAATACATTTTTTTTTACTGCTCAACAATCTTTTAAAGAAAAAGAATGTGTTTGAAACCAGTTTCTGATTATATTTTAAGCCATGAAAGCCGCATTCAATGATGACATCTTTGTGACTATCTATAAACATCTTTACACTTTTCTAAAGATCACATTCAGTTTCAGTTCAAAAATTTATATTTTTCTCGTTATTATAGAGCATCATGTAAGTTGCGTTATTCACAACAGCTTAGCTTTCCGCTAATAAATGAGTAGTAATGAACAAAGTACTTACAACATGTGGCTTTGAGCTTCGTAAACATTATTCTTCGTTTGTGGCTGTGACAAAACTACAACGAGAATTTCTTCTTTTAATGTACATATTATTACTCTATAAATCTATTGACGCTTAAATAATCGCGATTATTCTTACTACCTTGAAGCAATTGAATGAATATTGATGCGAAACGCACCGCAGAGTATTTCTCCTTGTCGCATATTTCAAATGGTTTTAAATAAACAAAACTTTCAATGAACTGAAACAGCACCTGGTAGAAATGTCGAAGAAAATGTTCCACCCATAATTAAATACAATAGATTTTTACGAGATGACTTTCATCACAATATTTCGTTTTAGACGTATTCCTGACTCTGCCAAACGTGAAAATCGAGTTGTTGTTGATTATATCTGTCTGCTAAATACGATTGATTAAAAATATCGAGCCAAGAATTATCTAAAGATATACAAACATGACATAAACTTACCACATCGCTTTAAAGATAATGACTTCTTCACCAAACTTCAACGAACGAATTGTAACATTGCCTAAATATAGAGTTATGTTTGCAAAACCTGGGTGAGCAGGGTGAGCAGGTCATACCTGGGTGAGCAGGTCAACCACTGTGTGACTTCATAGCTCAGTTGGTCAGAGCACTGCACCGGCACCGCAGAGGTCATGGGTTCGAATCCCGTTGAGTCACCTGATTTTTTCAGGTCCTGAGACGATTGCTTAAATTGTCCAGCAAAGTGCGAAGATCATATCTTCATTTAATTTCAAACACCGCACTGCATAAAACATTCATACTGTTTGATTGTGCTATGTTTGTCATCAACTCTCTTCTATGCAGTAATGACTTCACTCGTTAGTTCTTAAGTTCTTAAGACTTCACTCGTTAGTTCTTAAGTTCTTAAGACTTCACTCGTTAGTTTTTAAGTTCTTAAGACTTCACTCGTTAGTTCTTAAGTTCTTAAGACTTCACTCGTTAGTTCTTAAGTTCTTAAGACTTCACTCGTTAGTTCTTAAGTTCTTAAGACTTCACTCGTTAGTTCTTAAGTTCTTAAGACTTCACTCGTTAGTTCTTAAGTTCTTAAGACTTCACTCTTTAGTTCTTAAGTTCTTAAGACTTCACTCGTTAGTTCTTAAGTTCTTAAGACTTCACTCGTTAGTTCTTAAGTTCTTAAGACTTCACTCGTTAGTTCTTAAGTTCTTAAGACTTCACTCTTTAGTTCTTAAGTTCTTAAGACTTCACTCGTTAGTTCTTAAGTTCTTAAGACTTCACTCGTTAGTTCTTAAGTTCTTAAGACTTCACTCGTTAGTTCTTAAGTTCTTAAGACTTCACTCGTTAGTTCTTAAGACTTCACTCGTTAGTTCTTTTAGTTCGTTAGTTCGTTAGTTATGAAATATTCTTTTGTATCACACCACCAACATGGCTGAATTGCAAGTCAAGTATGTTCGTTTATGCATTATGAACAACGCAAAATTTGTACAACTGCTCAGGTTTGCTCTTCTGTTTATTATACGATTTATATTATACATAAGATTTATACGTAAGATTTATATAAGATTTATACTACACAACATATACAAAGACACAAAATCATTGTCATTGCCATACATACAACAAGAACCTTGGCTTAGGGGATGATGATGTCGTTATATTTCAACCCCAATTTATAGAGTACACTACTTATCTGTTGTGTTCATTTGAATGGAATGCAATAAATGGAATTCCACAGCAAGAAAGCCTGGAAACTATTGAATGTCGTGTATGTTCTAATGGGCATTTGACATATGCCGTGAGTAAAAGATTACGTTACTCCAGTATCAAATATTCCTGCATGGCAACATATCTTAAATGTTATACAATCGTTGATCAAGCAAGAGCATTTGCACCACAAAGTTTGGAAATAATTCTCTGTAATGCACGTTTCTGTTCCGTAAGTTGTCTATTACTTTTCTCTGCTTTCTTCTGCATGGCTTCGCTTTCCTGCAACGTTTTTGTCAATTTTGCATTCTCAACGTAAAGCTCCTGGATTAAATTGTCTCTTCTTAAACTTTGCAAACGATGTTCATCCAACTAAAAACAAAAAAAGATCAATTCATAAATTCAACAAGTATTAGGTAAAGAAACTACACCAGTATATTTTGCTCTGACTTGTTTATTGAGTTCAATCACATGTTCATCTACAGAATTCTGTGCTTTCTTCAGTCGAAGTTCAATGTCTCGTTTATAACGATCCATATTTCGGACTTTTTCTTCCATGGAAATTCTCATGTCTTCCAGATCTCGACATTTCTTTGCTTTCTCTTCAAGCTAGGAAAATGGAAATCGTTTCATAACCTGTGGCAATTTGCGTAATGAAACATGTCCACCTACCTTTTCGTTCAACGCAAGTACTTCAACTTTTGCATCATTTAGTACTTTCTCTCTCATAGTTCGATCAAGTTCGTTATTACGCAATACTCCATTCAACTGCTCCTTAAGTTCAGCAACATCTCGATTACATGCAGATTGCAAAGTGCTCATTTCAATACGAACAAGTTTGACCTGTAAATAATTACACGTTAAGTGTAAGTAATAAATGAAAAGCCAACTTTATTGATTTTAAAACCTGCTCTTTCTGTTCTTTCAGTTCTTTTTTGTCGTTGTCATTTCTACGCCTAAGATCCAAAATTTCATCTTGTAAATTTGTATTTTTTATGTTTAATTGGTATAAAGAGTTTTCTAAAGACTTTTTTTCTTTTTCCATTTCTTCGACAGTTGACTCGAGTGAGTAAAGTTCTTGTCTAGCCTGAAATGAAAATTTATAGAAGAGTTAAAGGAAATGCTGTTACAACCCTCAACAGCAATTTTAGTTTAAACTAATAATCTCGTGAACATCACTCTTTTGCACATGCTACTTAAGTTTCCCTTAATGTAACATCAATTCCCCAGATGTCCCATACGTCCCCCAGATGTCTCATACGTCCCCCCTGATGTCACATAAGTCCCCCAGATGTCCCATACGTTCCCCTGATGTCACATAAGTCCCCCAGATGTCCCATACGTTACCCTTGATGTCACATAAGTAGCCCTTCATGTCACATAACTTGTGTCAAAATAATTACATCTATCTAACAAAAAAATTTTCTTCATTCATCATCATCTTACTTCGCTTCGAATTCCGCGATTTATAAACATTTTCATGTTTGTTATTTATAATTAAGATATATAAAAACATAGTTGTATTCACAAAAACTTTGGTTTGGTAATGTGTGATTATAAGGTCTGTTAATTAATTAAATTGGATTATTTTAAATGAAAATCAACAAAGGAGATATATTAAAAGTTTATAGTTTATTTGACTTTTCAACGAGAATTACGTAAATTTTATTACTTTGTCTAAAATAACAATTATAACATTTATTACTCAATATGACATATTTTTAAATTTTGGTTATATGCAGTTTATTAACATATTTTCTCAATGAAACAAACGTTTCACTATCTTTCCACAAACCTTTTCTGTGAGTTGCATTTTCTTATATTTTTTATATAATGTGTCTCGTACTTCATTCAACTCACTCTTCAAATTCCAATTTTCTCTCACCAGCTCTCTATGTGACAAGGATCCTGCTCTGTAAACGATTTTTTGCTTTTCATTTTTCATGTTATTTAATTTTGTTGTAAGGTTGTCATTTTCAAGCGTTTTCAACGTTTCAATCTCTAGTTCCAGTTGTTCCACACGTCTATCAAGACCCACTTTCTTATGAAGCATTTCCTGATTTTCAAGACGCAGTTGCTTTATAGTTTCTTTAAAATATTCTCGTACCGAGTCTTCTTCCGTGTCGACTTTCTTATCGTTCGTCAGGTTTGTAACTTCATCTTTTAATGAAATTATTTGCAGACGCAAACATTCAATATCATCGTCTTTTTTATTCACTTCACTGAGCAACAAATCTTTTTCATTCCACCTTAAAGAAACCACGACTAATTTTTAAAAAATCGCATTTTTAAAGCTCAACAGAACAGCCCAACTTAGCACGTACGTTTTCAAAAGCTTTGATGCAGCAAATTCGTGGAGTGTACGTATTTTTATTATTTCGCTTTGCAAATTGAATACTTGTTGAGGATCGTCCTTGTTGCTCGTCTTCATTTTGTCATCATTGAGCTCATTTTCATCCATAAACGTTTGAAAATACGACGTATGACGACAAAAATCATCTTGAAGCTTTCTCTTCACGCCATTTTCTTCTGCGTTTAATGCCACGTATAAATCTCCAATCACTTTTTTAAGTGCCAACTTTTCGCTTAAAAAATGTTCTTGAAGCTCCATTTTTTCACGTAACAATTTCTGATTAAGTTGTTCTTCGTAAGCACTACTTATACCAGACAGTTGCTCTATTTCAGTAACATGTCGCTTTTCTAATTTGCATTTTTCCTGCAATAGTTCATGCATAGTAGCCTAAATTAAATATATCTAAGAAAACCTGACAGATAGCTAATAAGTATTTGTATACCTGTACAATTTCATCTTTTTCAGCAGCAAACCGTTTTTCAATCTCATTCTTCTCGTTTTTAAAGAAAGATTCCAACTGTTGTTTATCATGATGTAATGTATTTATAACATCTTTGAGATTCTTTATTTCCTCATGTTGTTGTTGTTTCACTTTCTGTTGTTCATTTTTGTAATTCTTTGTTAGCATTTCAGCTTTTTTTTCACATTCTACTTTGATATCATTTTTCTCTTTTTCTGCTGTTTGAAGCAATTGTTGTTTTTCATGATGAAAAGTATCCTTATTATCCTTGATTGTCTCGAGCGCTCCCTCATACTGTTCCTCTAGAGCCTTATACTTCGTTGTTAAATCAAGCTCCAACTCATCTTTTTCACGACTCAATCTAAACAAATTATAATTAACAAAAAACATAACAAGCTCTCAACATTTGCTAAAGGATGACTTTACCTTTGCTGTAATTGATCCATTTCAATGGTAAACTGTGACGTCAAGTTTCCTAGTTCTTTGTCAAATCTTTCCTTCATGTCATTGTTTTCAGAGTTATTAACACGTTGCATTGATTCGATCTCAAGTTTTAAATTTGCGATTGTCCTTTCATAATCACGTGCCGTAGAAATATTTTTTTGTTCTAAATCTTCACGTAGATTTACTTCTTCGTCGCGTTGTCTCTGCTCAATCCAACCAAATAATCAATGAATGTGATGTGAAAAAATAAAGACAGAAAAACTTACCGTAAAATGTTCCACATCTTTTTGTAATTTCCCTATCAGTTCAGATTTCTCAAGCAAAACCGAATTTTTTTCTTGCAAATCATTCTTCAGCTTTTCAATTGACGTTTTTTGTTTTGTAATTAATCCATCTTTTGACTTGATGTTTTGTTCCTGAAGTATTACAGTAGTCTCAATATTTTTTAATTTTCTCTCGCTTTCATTTAATTGCTGGCCAAGTTCTTCAATCGTTTCTAGGAATGTATAAAACAGTTGCAATTGACAATGCTCAGCAACCCTCTGCAAATTAAAAAATTCTATAATTAAAGACTTACTTTTGTGCTCGCTATCAACAGCAGCATTTTGCTCTACAAAGAAAATGAAAATTAAATGCAAAAACATCAAAATTATTGCGCTACAATGTAGCCGCTTACCCTCTCCGTTTGACCCTCCATCACCGCTGACCCTTACGACAGACGACTTGCCATCAATTACGTCAGATTCATCCGATGAAGTCAATCCATCCTTGTTTCGTTTTATTATAAGAGGTTTCGTGTAGTCGGAGAGAACTGAGCCCACGCGAGTAATCCGGTCAGTGGTCCGTCTACGATGACTTCGGTTGCGCTTCACATTTGATTTTGCCTGAGATTTCAATATTTCGACCTCATTCTTAAGTTCATCGTTCTCGTCTCGCAGTTGCTGAATGAAAATTCGCGCCAAATTATAACAATGTATAATATGACAAAAGTTACCTCAATAAACAGTCTTCTTACTCTATTTATGGCTTCTATCTCTTCTATTCCTCTACTAGCATTCTGACTTTGTAGCACTTTCAAATTGTCTCGTTCGTTCACCACCTCCGCAAGCTGTATTTAAAAATCATGATGAGGGTGAGAAAAATATCGACGCAATATTTGTTTTGGAAATAATTTACAACATTTTAAGAGAACCTTCTTTGTCAGACCCGAGGATTTTTCAATTTCTTTCTCTAATCTTGAGCGTATACGCTCGTTTTCTTCTACGATATCCTGTGTTTCATTAAGGGTGCTGTTTAGTCGACCAATTTCTTCTACTTTTTCTCCAATCTCTTGTTTTACACGTGACTCAAAAGATTTATACTGCTTTAGTTCCCCTTCCAACTCTAGAATTTTTTTGGAATAAATGGTAACAGCTTTCTCATGCTCATCGCTAGTCTTTTGCTGGAATTGTTGTATTTTTTCTTTAGTAGCCTCTTCTTGTTCTCTTTAAGAAAAAATTGCATGAGTTGAAACATGTCAGCTAGCTAATTCATTTCATGTTGCTTAACAATATGAAAATTTTGCGCTATTTCTAACAATACTTGACTGATTAGAATCTCACTTGATTTTAAGAGCAAACTGCATCTCCAATTGACGTGTGTTTTCCTCGCTTTCTCGAATCAAAGACGATTTTTCATTTGCCAGATTTCTACAATTTTCTAGTAATTTGTCTTTTTCAATCTTCGAAGCTTCCTCTTGGTTTCTATTCAACGTCATATTAAACGGGTTTTTGATGTTTTATGATCAAGTAACTCAAGTAACGCCTTCTCACACTACCTTACCTCAGATAAGAAAGTTCATGTTTAAAAATACTAATAATAGCTTGGCAAACAGCTACAAAGAAATCAAAATATAGTTTATCAAACAAATTCAATAAAGTTTAACAATCCAATTTCCTTACAATCACTTTTGTTGACTACAACAGACTCCAGATTGGCCGCTAGCTGCAACAAATTAACTTTTTCTTCACTGTCAATTTCCATGTTCTAAAAGAAAGGGAGAGTAGTAGTTAATTTTTAAGCTCTTAGTAGATAAACGATATTTTAGGCTTCAACGAGCCTAATTTGGCTTGAAGAGCTTAATTTGAACAGCATTTTGTGTGAAAATTTTTTAATGACTATCGTATACGTCATGAGCATTATGTGACAAAAAACTAGCTTCAATTGTTGTATACTAAAATTGGTTAAATGAAAGTCAACCTCTAATATGTGCAAAGCCTCTGTGTTTTCTTGAGAAATCCACAGTTCACGAACATTTTCAACTTTCGCGAATCTAAATCGTAAATATAATAAATCAATATGAACAAAAAGCTTGTGAGAGAACGAACAATGTTGGTTTTTCTACACTTTCTACACTATTATTTATAAGTACTACCTTTGTACGATAAAGCAAATGACGACAGTCGTATGGAACTACTGTATATGTATCAAAGTGTTCTTACCCAGTATTCAGTGGATCAAGAAGGCTAAACAAGCCTGTAAAACATTAATTTATTGCTTAGCCAATATCTAAACACAAAATATCACGAAAAAATTCTATCTTACTTCCTCCAACAGGCTGCAATGGTTTTGATAAAGTTGACGTTAATGGTAAATCTCCAGGTTGTAAAGCAACATTGCTATCCTAAAATATGACACTCCATCATATAAATCTGATGACATAACTGTAGAAAAACTCTAGAGTAAATTAGAATTTTCAGATTTGTTCATAATATTCTTGGTGATGATGTTTGTATGTATTGGTGGTGATTAAGACAGGTGTGAGGTATTAAATTTTTCATCTAAAACAGCTAAAATGGCTATTGGTGTAAGAGCTTGTAAATGAGAGGGTATAAGGCTAAAATAAGAAACTTGTGAAAAGTTTTTTTTAAACATGATATACACACATCAGAAAACTTACATCAAAACTATGAATTAATCCCTCGGAATAACTTGGATCAGATTCATGACTCTTGTCTCTTGCTATAAACAAACCATGAAGAAACTCTTCAAAACTAACTTGACCATCACGATTTTCATCAAGTTCATCAAACAGAAGAGATAGCTCCTACAAAATTTATATACATTAAATAAAATTATCTATTGTCAAAGTTTTAAAGTTAATATCTACTTCTTCCTCCATGTTTTCCATTCCAATGTGTTCACAAACAACAGAAAGCTCATTCTTGTCAAGAAATCCATTTGCTCCTACATTAACATCACTCCATATTTGCTTAAGTTGCTGCTCTTCATTTGGTGCTGCAAAGTCTATCAGGAATGATAATTTAAATGCTACAAAATATCCATACATAATTAACAACAACCATTGGTAAAGTTTTATATTCTTACTTGAATGTTCATTGGTCCATTGTTTCATATTGTTACTAATTTCATCACTTCCTTCAACAATCCCTTCATTTGATGAAGCTACAAATCTTTTACTACTTACTGAATCCTGTCTACTATTGATTGACTCTACATTTTTGGGGGACTTTCTTTTTTGTAGCTTCTGATTGTCTGCATGACTACGATGCTGTTTGTTACTTTGGTGGTTATTTTCAAGTTTTCGATGCTTTTCCACACTTGGTTTTATGTTTGGACTTTTTGGCTGACTACAAGTGATGCTTTCAACATCAGCTTCATCTTGTGTTAAATCTTCATCATGACACTGTAAGTCAACTGGTCGAGATCTTCTTCCATATCTCTTCTCATTTACAACAATCTTTGGTGGAACTTCACTTTCTTCAAATAAAATTTGAACTCATAAATAACTAATTCTCTTCATTTTAACTTTGCACATGATACCTTGTGCAGGTCCTTCCTCACTACTAGAAATATCAAGATCATCGATAACATGAGACAGAACCACAACAAAACCCTCTTTAAAATCTGCAAAGTTCACCTACCAAAGAAATTAAACATAACAAAAATCATATTGTGCTGCAAAAAACATTCAATTAATAAAAATTGAACAATTTGTTATAATTCTAATTTTTTACAAATCATAGACATCAAGTTATTTGGCATGCATTAAAATTTTCATTAATTTCTTAATGCTGGATTTATTAGAATAGTGACCAGGGATATACCAGGGAAGCAAATTCTTCTGGTAAATATTAAAGCCCACCAGAGTGCTTTGAAAAGAGTCATTAAATACTTGTAACTTAATATTTTAAGTTTAATATACTATTCAATAAATATTTCTTCATTCATACATATATTCTTGTATTTAATGGCTCTTTTAAAGCACTTTGTTTGGCTTTAATATTTATTATAAGAATCTTCATTTATTAAATGAAATACTTTTGTAGCAGTAGGAAAAATCATCAGTTCTACATTCATTTCAAAACAAAATTAATTGTTTTCGCAGAAAAAAAGTTCATTTCACAAACCTCTCTATCCTTTTTGTTGCCCAGCAACTGAGACAAAAGTTGTGGGATTTGATCTTGAAGTTGCAATTTTTCACACAAATTGATCAAACCTTGTTCATTCAAGAAACCATTCCCTTGCACATCACAGCTATCAAATACCTCGCGAAGTTGGGCCACGTAAATATCCTGGTCTTCTTCCATATCAGCCGACTACAGTAAAAACAGCAATGTTTACGTATGTACTTTGCTATGTAACATATTTTCAATGTACGAAACATTTATCACTGTAGAGAAGTTCACCATAATAAATCAACAAGTAAAATTTAAAACTATCATTGATGAAGCATTCTTAACAACTTTATATCTTTTGGATCATATTATTTTCAAGAAGAACGCCACGTCTATGTACTAAACATGTTGCAGTCACGCAGTGCTCACAATTCACAACCTAACCTCCAATTTGAACAAAGGCTTCAGGATACAGATTTGAAGTTCTCAACTGAATTTTTCATGAGTTTTTTCTAAAAGAACTGTTTGTCTTTAAGCTTTTTGTTCATCTCCGAGTACCTGTCCTTTAGTCATCATTAATGCATTCCATGATTATCATGTAACTAAGTACATCCGACATCCCCCATTGGGAACTCAGCACCCCCCGGATTATTAATTTTTGGGGGAGGAGAGACCAGTGAACTGTAATATAAACACAGTTTATTACAGTTCACTGGGAGAGACCTGAAACGGGAATTTCTAACCATTTTTCTAATCTTGACTGCCGGGGGGTGACGGTTATGATGTAAAACGACACATGATGGAGTTTGTTTGTTAGTTACTTGCATTTTAAAAGTAGAATAATCATTAAAGCAAACTTCTTACATTCAGAAAATTCAAGAAATCTGATTAGCTAATGCCGAACAGAAAAATTTTTTTGGCTTGTTCAGACAATTCATAAATTATATCTTGGTCCCCTTCTGTTTTGACTTTGTTTATCAAGAAAAAAATGGCTGCTGAATCAAATGTCAGCGAGGAGTTGAGAAATTGGTTGGAAAACGAAGGACGCACACGTTTCGTAGAAGCAATGAATTTGTCAAATGAGTGTGCAAAAAGTGATCCAGACAACGAGCCTCACAAATCTAAGTACGCTGCAAGAGAAGTCTTGTTAGATCTAAAAGATAAATTGGATTCATTTGGTGATGTTGATTTGAAAATTCGTTCCCTTCGAAGTGTCGTTATGTATGAGCTTGCATTAAACCACATAGAGACTGACGAAATCAGCACTGGAGAAGATTATATCAATACTATTATGAAGGATATAGAAGAATGCAAATTCAACCCAGATTTTGGAGTGGTAATGTTGAAATGTTTACAACAACTTGGTATGATATGGAATGAACGAGGAGACTTTGATAAAAGTTTACTTAATTTCAATAAAGCTGAAATTTTTTATAATAAGTATAAAGAAATGGAAGTCAATTTACCACTTAGTGCAGAAATGTAAGCTTTATTCTATCTTTATTTAGCAGTTCATGTTCCCTGTTTATACCATAATATTGTTTTATTTTGAATAGGCTGTTTCAAGGCAAAGATAGCAGCCAAGATATTGCCATTGAATTTGAAAACTTGCATACTTACACGCTGTTTTACTTGACACAATTATTCAAGAACAATAACGAATATAGGAAGTCCGCTGAGTACAGTCATAAGACATTACAACGACAACTGTCTACAAAGCAATATGTTCCTGAAGACTGGGCACTCCATGCTGCAACATTATCTCAATATCATATCGTACAAGATGATTATGTCAGTGCTAGACATTGTTTAGGTACGTATGTTAACAAATGTCAAGTTTGAAAGTCTTGTGATATTAAAGTCTTGTGATAGTACTAAAGCAATTAATCTTGTTGACTGTTTAGCTGCAGCAAACCAAATTATAAATGAATGTGATGTCTCAGTATATAGTGAAGAGAAGAAGGAAAAATTTTGTGAAACTAAAGCAAACATTCATCTTTGCTGGAATAAATATTGTTTGAATTTGTTACGACTCTCAGCAGAAAGTAAGGATGAATGAAAAATGTGAGAGGGTTGTATATGTTGAAATTTTACTTGCAATTTGAAGTATCATTCACAGTTTTGTGACTCTGTTCAATCCAGGAAAGCTATACATTGTTGTCTTGTTTTTGAAGATCAATCTGAGATAAACAACAACAAGAATATCATGCAATTTGAAGGTGTTCAGTTGTCTACAATAGAAAATGAAGTGCCTTTTGAAGCAGTGAATGCTTTTGAACAGGTAAGGTTGTTATGACTACTCATAGATCATCTCATATTGCATCATACTTCACTTATTTTCCAGGCTCGTCTTTTGTTTCTTGCTGGTCAACAGTATCTGAACTTGGCAAAACAGTTTTACAAACTGGATGGTTATGTTGTCAAATATGTTGAAATAATACAAGACCACAGTCAACTGTTCAAATACTTGTCTGCATTTGAGGATGATTTAGAAAGGAAATGTAAGATGTACAAAAGAAGAATTGACATGCTTGCTCAAGTATATACTGAATTAAACCCCCAACATTACTTATTGATTTGTCGACAGTTGATGTATGAGATTGCTTCTATCTATGATGATATGGCAGATTTAAAGATGGAGATTGTAAAAACATTCCATGGTAATAAACCATCACTTCACCAAATACACAAAATTAACTCCCTTCATGAAAATTGCGCAAAGTATTTTGCAAACTTTATTCATTCATTCAAGCAAAATGGGAGATTACCAGATAAGTTTGAAAGCAATGTACTTCGAGTCATTTTATTGGCTCATGTACATCTTGCCCGTGCATACACAAAGCAAATTTATGCTACGACAGAAGAAACCTTAAAGATGCAACAGGCTGCACTGGATTTGTATAAATATGTTGTTGATTATTGTGATCATAATGTTGAGGCTGCAACCGTATTTCACGATGAACTCATTGCTTGTAGAGAAATGGTCGATTTAATTCCCATGAAACTAGATAAAATTAGTCAAACTAAGGTTTAATAGCTTTATCCATAATTGGAATGTGTGAATTGGCTTGTTAATTGTTATGAGTATTTAATATTTACAATGTTTTTATCGTAGTTTATCGTAAAAGAATCAGTCGTGTTTACAACAGTAAAAAATGTTAAAGAACCAAACTTCGATAAAAGTTAGTTAAAGTCAAATAATTGTCACAACAACAATTATGTACTCAAAGCGCACCGACTTTCACCAAAGACCAATTGATGGTTTTCTTTACCAACACAGTAATTATATGTTTAATATTGGCGAAAGTATTTATCGAATCTTGGCATGTTTTGTAATTTATTGACGTTGACAAGATTATGCTGTTACAAAATAAATCGCAAATTTTCCAACAATAATACGTTGATACCAGAAAGATATCGTTCTGTCGTGAAAACAGCAAGAATTTTAAAGACCAAACAATCATTAACTAAAGAATTTCTTTATGGAATATCTCCATGTTTAACTGCTTTGCAGGCTAATCGAAGAAAATTTCATATTGTTTACTGTAACGAAGATGTAATGGATACAAACTCAAGGTTCATTTGATATTAAATTAAGATGCATTTACTGCACCACACCAATTACAACATAATTATAATTTAGACTTGAGTATAAAATGATCAAAGCATTGGCCAAGAAAAGAAATATTACCTTAAAAACAGTCTCCAGAAAAAGAATGGATGAACTTGCAGGAAATAGACCACATCAGGTATCACAAATGTATATCAAAATGGGAAATCACGTTTTAATTATTTCTCATTCACTTTAACAGAATGTTATCATTAAAGCTAGCAACCTTTCATATATTGATTTACAAAATACCGGGTGAGGTTAAAGTTGACATCTTTACTGCATGCATTCCATTGATTAGAATTGTCATTTGGAGGAACAACTTTTTGCATGATAGTGCTTGGTTTTGGAAACTGATTATGCACATATATAGTGATTTCCTACCAAGAATGAACACGAAAAAGGGAAGAGCTGAGATTTGGCTGGTTCTGGATGGAATACAGGTAGTTTATTAGTGAAACAAAGTGTTGCATATTTTATAAAACCAAGGTAACAATATTATAGTATCCACAATGTAGCTTGAAATCTTCTATCTCCATATCAACCTCAATTGTAACACTCCTATCAGTTGAACATGTTTGATAAGCATGTATTTGATTAATAAGAGTACAACCCATATCATGCACACAGTTTTAAAGGTTTCATTTGTAATCTATGACACAACAAGTTAAATAAATTTTCATAAATGAGTTTTTGTATGTTTACAAGGTAATCTACCAGATTTCTTATAGGATCCTATGAATATGGGAGCCATATTAAGAACAGCATGTTTTCTTGGAGTGGACAAAGTCATTGCTGGTAGATATAATAGGTAAATTATTTTTTTGCAACACTTACCAAGTTACATTATGGTAATGTCCAAATTTATTGATTTAGTTGTGCTTTGACACCAGTTGTTAGCAAAGCAAGTGCAGGATGTATGGAAATGCTACAAGTCTATTCAACAAACATTGTTCAACTACTTGAGGTTAGTCAAGTCCATTTGGTTATTGAAAAAGTATCTCTAACCTTCAGCAGGTGTCCTTGAATGATTTCAAAATAGCTGAGCAGAGTCAAATGTGAAGTTTATGCAACAGTTCCTCCAAATTTTACTCCACAAGATCCAAACTGCTCCATGGTTCAAGTCAATCAACAGTTGAAACTTGAAAAACCATCTTTGCTAGTACTGGGTTAGTTAGATTATTCAGAGCTTTTGCTTGTAGGTGAGAGACATAACTGACAAAAATATTTCTTAAGGTAATGAAGGCAAAGGATTATCACCTGAAATCTTGAAATTATGCACAAAGTACCTGACTATTTGTAATCAGAGCAATAAAATGCAGCACCTGGATTCTTTAAATGTGTCTGTTGCAGCTGGTACATAACAAGTCAATATGCAGCAATTGTACAAAACAATATACAATATTTTACCGATGTGTTATTTCAGGAATCATTATCCATTTTCTTCTGATGAACCATGTGGATGTCTCGAGAATAAATTCAAACACAGCGCAAAATAGATGAAGTTGCATTGCAGCAGAATCAAGGGTAGTGTTCAGGGCATAGGAAGTGTTGGTAAAATGAACGTGACACTTTATACATTGTCGTGACTATTCAGTCTTTTCATAATTTCGTAAAAGCACTATTGCTAATGCGCATTTAATATAAACGACAAGTTTTTTCAAAATAGACATGTTTCGACATCTCATGATGCCATCTTCAGTATGAGTGAAATAATAAGTGATACAAGGTTTATATAAAAGTAATATGATACATAAATTACAACAATAAAAAGGAAATTAAATTAATGGGGAGCGTCCGAGCGTATTAAAACTATTTATAAAACTAGTTTATAATACGCTCGGACGCTCCCCATTAATTTATCTTATTTCCTTTTATTGTTGTAATTTATGCATCATATTACTTTTATATAAACCTTGATTCAGTCTTTTGTTGTTCTCAAAAACGATTGTCCATGTCAAATGACTCCTTTTAACCATGAAAATACGAAAACTGCGATTTGGATTATTTTTTTCATTAATTAAACGAAGCTTTTCTGTCGACAATGAAAAATCTTACGATGTTGTTATAGCGGGAGGAGGTTTGATGGGTTTAAGTGTTGCGTATTTCTTAGCAAGGAGAATTACTCCTTCTAGTGTTTGCGTGGTAGAGCGTGATCTTCAGGTATTTTACATAATCTTTGTTCATGATCATTTTCTGATGTCTTTTTTTAACACGTACACTTTATTTTGGGCCAGTTCAAGCAAAATTCGTCCGTAAGATCTTGGGGATCCATTCGTCATCAATTCTCGATTCCTGAAAACATTCAAATGTCTCAATTTGGATTTGATTTTCTAAAAAATTTGAACTGTTATCTTGGTAGTGAAAGCGAAGATTTTGTAGACGTTCAACTTAAATATGGAACGTACTGTTTTCTTGCATCTGAAAGTGGAAAAGCCGTATTAGAAGAAAACATTGAAATACAAAGGTGTTCGCGTGCAATACATTGCAAATATATCATTGTGACTAAATATATTGTCACTTTTCTAGGACAGAAAACGTTAATATATCATCCTTGTCAAAAGAAAAATTATTTGAAAAATATTCATGGTTGAACACTGAGGGAATTGCCATTGCAACTAATGGTATGAAGTTTCCTTAAGTTACTTGTGTTTTCTTTTCTTTCTATAAACTAATGTTATAGATATGATGTATATTATTCATGATGAATAGTGGACATAGGAGAAGGTTGGTTTGATCCTTGGTTATTGCTTACTCATCTCAAGAACAAGATTTGTTCTATGGGAGTCCACATAATTGAAGGGGACATCATCAGTTTGAACATGGAAGGTTATAAAATAAGTGATGCTGTGGTAAGACATGTTTTTTTTACAAAATTGATTAATCAATGCCCTGTTTAATGAATATGTGCCTCTGAATTGTTCTAGTTGAAAAAACCCAACAATGAAATAATAAAACTTAATTGTGGTCATTTGGTAAATGCAACAGGTGCCTGGGCAAACTCTTTATCACATATGGTTAATGTTGATCTTCCAGTAAGAGCGTCAAAACGAGTCACCTACGTTGTTCATTGTCCCGATGGGTTCAATGATCCAGTATTGTTGTTTGATACAACTCAGAATTTTTATATTCGACCAGAGTGTAGTAAACACTACATTGTAGCATCTCACCCAGAAAAGGTATGGTGTATATACATATGACAATATTGAGTATGACTGACAATGTCTTATATGTTACATGTTTGATAGGAAGAGTATTATGATGCCAATCTAAATTTTGATGTTGACTTTGAATATTTTCAAACAAACATTTGGCCAAAGTTAGCCTATAGAATCCCTGTATTTGAGAAACTCAAGGTACTTAACTATTATCTATAATATATTTTTTTCATTGTAAACAATGTTTCTTTCCATTTATAGGTATCTAATGCTTGGGTTGGATATTATGATTACAACATTCTAGATCAAAATGGTATTATTTCAGCACATCCAGAAATTGACAATTTTTACTTTTGCAATGGCTTTAGTGGCCATGGTTTGCAGCAGAGCCCTGCTGCAGGTCGAGCAATTAGTGAACTTATACTTGATGGACATTTTACAACACTTGATCTTTCTCGCTTTTCATTTGAAAGATTTGAAAACAATGACTTGGTAATGGAAAATAATGTAATATAATGTTTGAGAAAATACCTTAAGTATAAGGACCTCATGAAGCAGTTTTGAGATTTCTCTTCATTTCTTTTATGTCATCTTCATGATGAAGTTGTTTCTGACCACGATTTATTCCACGACATGATGTCAAGTTGAGCTCACTTAGACTATGGCATTTCTTGAGAATAATTCTCAAGAAAGAAAATTTTTCATTTGTAAAACCGTGGTCCTTAATTTTTTGTATATAAACTAAGATGTTACCTTAGTCCATTTGCTGATATTGCAGTGCCAGAGAAATCCAGTTTGGCAAAAACTTTATTCTGGGCACCAGTGAGTAGATATTGCAATGAAGCATCACTTAAATTTTTACACCATGAAACATCTAACTCTTTAAGACTTTCTTGCCACTTAAATATGAAAATTTATACATGAATAAATTTTATGTAGAGAATGAAGTGTTAACTGTAGCTCTAGTAACATTAGTTCTATCTAGTAGTAACTATAGGTCTGGTAACCTTAGAATTGATTATTTTAAAGAGATCAGTCCATGACATCTTGCATCGTGATAATAGTAACTGTTCCAATGCAACCACTGGTAAACTCTAAAAACAATACAGTAAAGTTAGGTGTCCTTCCAGACATATCATAATTTATACTTAACGTACAGCAAACACCATATGAGTTATTTTTTCACATCCTCTTAAGTCAAGTTGTCTTAACTTGCATGAGCTTTTCAGTAATCTAAAAGGAAACATAATATTTCTTGTTTTGTATTGAAAATGTCAATATTTCATAACATTCTATAAAAAAATTAAAACCTCAGCAATAGATTGTCATTTATGCCATCTCCTTTATTGAGAGTTGCTAAACTCAAGAGTTCCAATTGAGGAAACCCTGAAGATGCCACCTAGAAGTGATTCACAAACATGAATTTATATATTTAAGTAGGTTGGATTTTGTCTTTGTTGCCTTCAGTACTCACAATTTCTTTGTTTGACACAATTGATGGCATTAATGATAACTGGGATAGACGTAATTCCTGAATATTTGGACAAGCTACCTGATGAATACAACAGCTAGTATTCATTAAGATTGGCAATAAAAACCTTTTTTGCCCAAAAATTGCAGTAAGTACCTGTAACCTTTCAACAGAAAATGTTGAGATGGATGTGGATGAAAGATCCAAAATTTTTATCTGATTGCAATGGCACTAAAGATTGCAAATACATGTATACACAATGATCTGAATACAGAAACCCAAGAGTAAAATTGAAAGAAACACACTAACCTCTATAGCCAATAATACAGATGAGCCAATTAAGTTATTAGCCAAGACAAGTTTCTCCAGTTGAGATCCATTGTCACATAATATTTTTTTAATAGTTGCTCCATTCACCTGAAATGAACTAAAGCATGTGAACCATTGAAAATATTTAGAATCTTCATTGATGATGGTCATGCAATTACATTAGTGGCAGATAAATCGACTGAGGTCAAATTTCTGCATGACTTTGCAACATCTAAGATGGTATTTGAACCAATTTTCTCACATCTTGATAAATCAAGGGTGACAAGTTCCTTGCAATGCTCTGAAATTTCCTAGATAAATGTAAACAAAATTTAAGTTCTTAATAATGCTTTTTATTATGTTTACTCTATATTTACTTGCAACCCAGAGTTTGTAAGCTTTGTCCATCCTTTTAAACTTAAATCTTTTATATTGTTGAGCATTTTTTTAGCCTTCATAAAATATATTGTTTCATCGCATGCTTTAGATGAATTTGACATGAAAGAAAGATCTATTGAACACCAAAGTGAAGAATGTGATGCAACGTCCCGCCATTTGTGGCATACTCTTGATAATCTAAGAACACATTAAAAATTTTTTAACTCACACTTATATCAGTACCAGTCTGTACCAAAAGATAATATTATATCTACCTGGCCAAAAGAGGCACACAAGAACCAGAGGACACAGCAAGTAAAAAGATTTTGTAAAGTATTTCATTTGGTATCAAATGAGACCAATTCAAAGATGATTCCAAATCAGAAAGCTTGTGACTGCAATCACTTTTAAATTTCTTTTTTGCCAATGGATATTTTGAGCCTAGAAGATGTATTTAAAGAAAAAGAATTTTAAAAAATACAATATACGCCTCAACTTACAAAAGGTAATTCATCAAATCAAAATAGCACAAAACCTTTTTTTCTTTTATCATTTCCAGAAAATTGTTCATACTCTTCGCAATCGCTGTCATCGGACGGTAAGCCTCGTAATGACTGACCAAATGTTAGGCAATTATACTGGGTAACGTCTGCACCCATCATATACTTTTTGTTTCTGCATTTTTTGGTTTTTCGTTTGAGTTCAGACATTTTAGTTTTCAGACTTTTCACAATCAAAATTTCTCACTAAATTTCAATGTTGAACTTTCACCTTTGACGATGAAATTGACCTGATATATAAATATTACATGAAGTTGCCAACTTCATAAAAAAGAGTTAGCATGCACAGTTGACAAATTACCTTGAATGATTTACATATATATTGAAAAGTATCATGTTAATGGAGAGTAAGAGAAAAAAGCAAACATTTTGTCTATTTTATAAGATTTTTGGTTGAAAGATAACTGTAAATAACTTTAATTCAATGGTAAAGTTAATCATTTATTTACTAGAGGGAACAGGGTTCAAAAATCCAGGTGCTTTTGTCGCTGCTCTTGATGGTGCAAAACCAAGAATCTTTTGAATATTCTAATAAACAAACATAAAATAAATAAATATTTTTGTAATTACAATACAAAATATTTAAAAACATACCTGTCTGATGGACATTGTGCATAAAATATACAGAAATATAAAAGAACAATCAGTGTAGTCTGAACCATGAAGATTACGATGTGATAAACCTTGAAACCATGATATAGGTACAAATGGAAGCTTTGCTACAACTCTTCCATCAAATCTATGGAACCAAAAGATTGTGATTAATATATACATGAATTGTCTGTAAATTCACTGTTCTAAATCCTTACATGGAGTTGAACATTCCCATTAAAGCAGTAAAAGTGAAACCAATAGCAAACATAGATTTCATCTTCACCTATTTAATATGACATTTTAAAATTTGGATCAAATGAACAAATCAAGTATTCAATCAGAACAAACCATTGACAAATCTCGGTTGTTGCTCTTCAATTTCTCTTCAACTCGTTCTAATTTCAACAAACATAAATAAAATAATGTCAAAAGGATAATTCCCTCAATATACTAAAAGCCATTCCCACCAATTTTCTTCTTTTGTCCTCCAGACATATCCCCTGAAGTACTGTCTTTCTTCCTTTCTACTAAACACCACAGAAAGAAATTGAGAAATTTTAACAAGTTGTTTTAGATTAATATTATTAATGTATTTTTCTTACATTTCTTACTGTGCTTCTCTACCTCAGATTTTAATTTTTTGTATTTGTCTGTTCTGTAGACTAATATATATGTTATTCCTGTAGAAAATACGAACGGCATTTATTGAATGTTGATTCATTATTCGTGTGTAGAAGTTATAAGTTACAAGGAAGTTAAAGTGTTACAAAAATGTTGTAAAAACAAAAATGCAACATTACCTTCGGAAAGAAGAGCAGTAAATACAGATATACATAATATTAAAATGGAATCTGCCAGCATTACTTTTTTCAATGTCAAAAAAACAGGAAAAAGATGTAAAATAAGATAAATAATCAACAAATTTCCTTTAAACAACTATTGACTTGAATTTCAACGCCTGCATGCTATACGGTCAGCGTCATTGTTTATCAAGTGGCGTAATTATCATATAATTGTGTGATGAAGCAATTTGTGAAACAGCAATTGAGTCATTTTACAATTTAAACAGTAGTACAACAATTATTTACAGTTTATTGAGTTTATTGGACTTTTCCAGAGGCTTTATTACTTTTTTAGTGATGGAGTCTTAGATCTTGCTGAGCCAGTTCGTTTACCAGAATGTTGACCACCTTCCAGTCTTGTTAAAGAATTCAGGACAGAAACGACCATATCCTAGGAAACATGCTGAACTTACCATAGTTCAATATAAGAATATGGTTGTCAATGAATACTTACTTCGTTGTGTTGGAATTTCCTTTTTGCTTCATGTAATATTTTCATTACATTTAACGAGTTTAGTTCTGTAATAACATCATCTAAAAGAGAAATACAAAAATATAAAATTTCTATGTATAACAACATCGTGACATTATTTGCTTACCATACTCGGAGAGTTCAGAAAATAAAGTGCAAATATTTTCCATCACATTTTCGTTTTCATTATGAATTCTACAAAGAGAAAAAGATCAAGAGTGCGAATAAAACTTAAGGATGAAAAAAAATACGATTTATCAATCTTACTTTGCAGCTTGAACTATTATAGTTACTCCTCCGTACTCTCCCCCACTATTTAAAAGTTGATATGCACAAGACTCTACAAAAAACCACCAACATTTACAATAAAACCATGTTTCAGAAAAAAACTTTGCTCACAAACCGTCAGCTTCCACAATACTGGCCAAAGCCATACACGCATTTTTCACAACATCAGCAACCTGTTGAGTTTCACAAATATTGAGTAAAATAAACACCGTAAATGAAGGTGATTTTCTTTTTACCTTACGTGGGTCTTGATGACTTCAACTAATAAACTGACCGTGTTATTGTCTTCCATTACTTCAATGTTCTCATCTTCATTAAAAATATTATAACATCTTCTGTGATAAGTAAAAAAAAGAAAACAGACGAAGAGGACAACAATAGCCTCACCCTCCATGGATAAAGACCACAGGGCCGAACAAGCAGATTCGATTAAATCAACATTCAAGTTATGTGACTTCATTGCCGCACAAATATCTTGAAGACCTCGTTCTTCTGTCACAATCTTACAGTTGCTTTCTGATAAAGACAAGCATTCACTTGAAGCAAACTATACGCTAAATGACGTAATTGATTTAAAATGTTACCATTGACGGCGAGACTCCAGATGGCAGCACAAGCGGACGTTGCTACATCGCTGTCGTTCGGAAACAGCCGTAAAGCCGCGAGAATATCTTGAACTCCACCTGATTTCCCAATCAATTCAGCAGCAGTTTCTAGTTGAAAAAGTTAAAGTATTAAAAATATGAAATCGATAACATTTCTAATGGCTACAACACCAACCATCAGCAGAAATTCCCATCAACAATTGACATCCGGCTTTCTGCAGGTCACGTGATCCACCATGTGACTAAAATTGACGCATTTATTAAAAACCTTTTAATTGTGAATGTAACACAAAGTAGAACTAACCCTCATTGCCATTAGAGTTGGCAATATCATTGTGGTTGTGTAAATGACATCTTTCTCATCAACTGAAAAGATAACGAAAAAAAGTGTCATAGAAAGACATTAAGTTATGTAAAAGTAAGAAAATTAAAAACCTCTGGGTAAAACATTAATCATCACTTGAAAAGCCTTTATTTGAACTGCTGCAACATTCATATGATTTTTCATCGTCACACAGATCTCTTTCTTTACTGGAGTATTGAGAGTGACATCTACAATACGAATATGAAATAAAAAGTTTCAACATACACCGGACGATAGTATTTCTTCTTTTAAATGAACATATTACCTTCTTTTCCAGTTAAAATGACGAGAAAATTTAAGGCTTCAATCTAGAATCGTTGGTTACATTTTTTTATTAGCTAATTGTCGCGGAAATTTTCGTATCTTTCCAAGACTATTCCCGTAAAAAGTCGTACCTGACACGCTGAAGAGAGCTTGTTCTCTTTCATATAATCTTTAAAATTATACTTCAATTAATACTGGCAATAATCATCAAGTATGTATAAATCATCCACGATACTCACAAATAACACCAGCGATTCCTTTGTCTTTTGGAACTGGTTTGGCTGGATTAAAGAGTATGAAGATATCAATATTGTTCACATAGTGAAAATTAAGCAACTTTCATATTTAATATGACGAACCTTTGTCATTTTCTTCTTTAATTAAAATAAAAGAGAAATTTCATGAAGTGTCATAGAAGACAGTTTTAACAAGAATATGTCAGTTACCTGGTCTTAATTTTAAAGACACCTTTCCACTTAAGGTAAAACATTCTTTCACAAAAGGTAAATCACAAAGTTCACTACAATAATATATAAATTCATTAAGAAATGAAAACACAATACGGCTATGTTGAACTTCGACATACAAAGCTGTAGGTCTTTGTTGAAAATTTCGACGCAGCAAAATTTGAATAGTCTGACATAGTTCTTTGCCGCAGTCATAATACTGAAATTGTAAACAATGAACGCCATTCTAAAAAATTTACAATAATTTTACAGCATCTTGGTACATAAAGTTCGATTGTTTACCTTGGATACTTTGAGTAAAATATCTTCCAACACGCGAGGAGATTGTTTGACTTCAAATAAAACACTCGATGCTTGAGCACTCTAAATAAAAATACACTCAGTTATACAAAAAGGAAAGAAGACGACAATAAACAAAACTAGTTTTCTTACATCTAGAAATCCAGCTGTAGCTAACTCTAGTAAAATACATCCCAAAGACCAAACGTCACTTCGTTCGTCATATCTCAACAACATTAAGTATGATGCACAAAATGAAAACGATCCTTTTCATTAAGTAAATTTATTTAACATTCTCGTTAAGGATACGGTCTCTCAAGACCTCTGGTGCCATCCAGTTCATTGTACCTACTGTTGTTCTTGTTCTTGTACGTGCATCGTCCATGATAGTAGAAACACCAAAATCTCCTAAATCATACAGAACAAGGAAGCTTAATTATAACTATAGTCAAGATCAATAAAAAATAGACACGACACACCAATCTTAATGTTTAATCCTTCGGTAACAAAAATGTTACTTGGCTTGAGATCTCTAGAAAGAAAAGTCAAATTGAAATTTGATGCAGAATAAAATCTTAATTTTAAATGAAATACCTGTGAATTACGTTGTGTCTGTGAACAAACGCAAGAGCTTGGACAATCTGACCAAGCCATTTCTTTACAACCTAATATAAAAGAATTTTTGAAATAAAGACATGAATAATCTTTATCAGCGAGTGATTTACAAGTCTACCATTTCTTCAATAAATTCCTGCTTTGATCGTCTTTTTTTCAACACTCTCTCCAGATCACCTACAATATAACGAGATCATTTAGTCACTCGCTCTTCAATCACGCGTTTTTAAAATTATATTTGCAATATTATCCAAACTAACCTAATTTGTAGTATTCCATAACAATGCAGACACACATGGCCGACTCCTGTGATAAAAATTTTGCAGTTGAACTTATCATTCATGGCGTAAAGAGGAGGTAATTTTATTGGTTATACCCAGTTATACCTGTTTATCCCATGTAACGAAAAATTCTCTGTAACCACAAATAAATGGATGTTGTAAATCCTGCAAAGCCATGGCCTGAAAGAATATTTCACATGACATTTGTCATTAGCAGAACAAACATCAATATAAAGAAAGGATTTATACAGTACCTCTTGAAAAGCTTTGTTTGCTTCACTTTCATCGTTACATTCAACCTGATATCAGCAAAAAATTTCCACACACATCAACATACAAAAACCAGTAAAATTTCAAATATATACGAAATTTTTAACGGTATAACATGTTTAAACAACTTTCCCTCAGTTAATTAAACACAAACACGCAAAACACAATCATTAACGACACATTTTCTCATCTCACCTTTTTTAAAACATATTCTTTTCCATCTACTTTATTTTCCACCAAATAAACAGAACCTTGAGCGCCTTTTCCCAGCCTTTGTTTCAACTAAAAAGCGAACGTAGAGCGTTATGATTTATAAATATGACACACGATGTAAAATAAATTTGAAAGAAAATATTTATTTTTCACATCATAAACATGATACAGATCGCCAAGTACAGATTACAATAATATTAACCATCGGTGCATTAGTGAGGCAAACTACAAGTTCAAGTTTGTAATATGTCGTATTTGAAGATATTAAAATATTTAATGTAAATATGAGTTTCATAGTCCATAGTAGTTTTATCATCTTTACAAATACATATCACAATGTTATATAATAATTCCTTACTTTATAGTTGTCCATTATTTTTTCCAACGTTCTATGTTGATAGAACCATAATATAAACTTCACATGCTTTGGTTGCTAAGGTTATTATGTAAATGATCGAAACAAGGCAACCTCAGAGGTGATGATGTAATTAAAGTTCAATATTTCTTTTAAAAATCGTGTCATGTTACTAATTCTTTTGTTGTCAATGACAAATGGTTGCTAAGCTTTATATTTTCAAACGTTTCGTAACACAAACGACAAGATAAATTCAATTTTCATTTACTTTTGAAAAATATTCTGATGTTGCTACTCTGTGTAACTGTTCAAGCAATATAACACAAATGTCCACTTCAGGAAAGACCGTCTTACTGTTAATTGGTATGTTTATAAGTGTTTCAGCAAAATCACAAGAAGATAAACTCGATAGCAACGGACATCGTTGCAATCCTTATGATGTTTGTCTACCAGGCGCCGAAGACATAGCTGTCCCACCACGCTCAATATATGCTGATAACACCTGTGGTAGTCCAATATACGATTCATACTGTCCTTTTCGTGAAGGAACAGAATCATGTTTTGGGTGTAACAGTAGTTCAGAAGAGTTTAGTCATCCAGCAAGTCTCATGATAGATCGCAAAAATCGTTATAGTACATCAAACTTTGAAACATGGTGGCAGTCACAAAATTCGTGGGAATGGTTACAACAGCACAATACACAATTTTTACCAGTCAATATTACTGTTTCCTTCAATAAATCGTACGTAATAACTGGTAATATTAAAGTAACATTTAAATTTACGAAACCCGCACAAATGGTGATAGAAAAGTCAATGGATTTTGGAGAAAGTTGGCAACCTTTGCAATTTTTCGCTGATGATTGCAGGCGAAGATTTAAGATGGAACCAAGTACTTTGAATTGTTCTTTAAATCAAGTCTTATGCACTGAGAAATACAGTGACCAAAATGAAGGATCAGTTTATTTTAGTTTTCTAAATTGTTACACGGAAGACTCATTTTGGGAATCACATATACAGAACATCACACAAGCAACAGACATACGATTGAAGCTCGAATATCCTGCAACAGACGGATTCGAAGGAAGCCAAAACAGAATCAACCTTCAAGGATACTTTTACGCCATATCTGATATCCAGGTGTTTGGTCGCTGTCAATGCCATGGTCACGGAGAAAACTGCAAGTTTCCTGAAAATACAGAGAAAGATGGTTTCATAAATATACCACAATGCATTTGTAAACATAACACAGAAGGAGTAAATTGTGAGAAATGCCAACCATTGTATAACAATAAAGCATGGATGCCATCATCTTCAAATACAAAACCAAATAAATGTCAAAGTATGTATGATTGATCATAGAAACATTTGGAGTGAATATTTGCAAAGATTTTTCTTCTCTTTTACAGAATGCGAGTGTTACAAACATGCATCTAGATGCTTTTACAACAACACTCTGGATCATGGAGTTTGCTATAATTGTGAACATAACACTGAAGGATATTTTTGTGAACAGTGTCAAAATAAATACTACAGAAATCTCTCAAAAAGCTTGGATGATCCATTGGTTTGTTTAGGTAAAATATCATGTTAACGAATATTTGTCAAAATCAACGCAACTGTAAAAACTACGCACGTTTTCTCTTATTAATAGAATGTAATTGCTCAATGGAAGGAATTTTGAATAATGGATCATGTTCTCAAGATAATGCAACGATTGGCCAATGTTTATGTAAGAAGAATGTTACAGGACGTCGCTGTGACAAATGTAAAGATGAATATTATGGTTACAGTAATAAACCTTTAGGGAATTGTCAAGGTAAGATTTGATCTTTGTAAATGCATTATAGCCAACGGATAAAATTTCGAAACATCATTCATTACAGCGTGTCTATGTAACGTTAATGGAACGATAAATGGAAGTTTGAACTGCGATGACAAAACAGGAAAATGTTTGTGTAAAGATAACATAGATCAAAGAACATGTTCTCGTTGTAAATTAGGATTCTATCGATTTCCTGACAATATTTCTCATGATTGTGTACAATGTGATTGTGATTACGGTGGAGCAACATCAGAAATATGTGAGAAACATCAAGGTATGTTTTTTTTTGGTGTCTGTTTTCTTAATGACGTTTTTCTATTTTCTACATCCTCAATCATGTTCAATCTCAAAAATTTTTGGCGTTTTTAGGAAAATGTTTATGCAGATATGGTGTAACAAACGAACGATGTTCTCAAGTCTCAGAAGGAAGATTTTTTCCTAAATATGATTTCTTTCTTTACGAAGCTGAGCAACAGTCAGGGCTTTATAACATCTCTTCCAATATAACACATTACAATCAATATTTTACTGGACGAGGATACGCATCAATACAAGCTGATGAATTTATAAGATTTCACGTCAAAGTTCCTGTTCGCAACAATTTCACGATTGCCATGCGTTATTCTGATGCTACAGGTGGAATAAATATTATAATTCAAGGAAATAAAACGTTGAAATGCCCTGGAGTAGAGAGAAATATATCAGTCCATGGATTAAAGTTTGGCACTCCTGGTGCATCATGGGTATCTACTAACAAGATTATGCTTTGTCATGATGTTAACTATACAATATTTCTGAACAGCGAATCAAACACCTCAATCAAGATTGACTCGTTGTTGTTGATGCCAGATCTAACACAACTTCGGAGTTACAGAATGTCACAAAACAGCTCATCATTAATTGATATATGCCAGAGGAACTCAACTACGATAACCGGAAGTTTGAATTCCTTATCAAAATGTAAGAACGTTACATTTTCCACAATGATTGAACTTCTCAATGGTTCCTTACGTAAGTATATGTTATTGTAGATAATGTAATTATTCGTCAATCACAACCATTTTATATGTTTAGAGTGTGAATGTTCAAAGACTGGGTCAAACAACAACACGTGTGATGAATATGGCGGACAGTGTTCATGCAAGCAAGGTGTTATGGGAAGCTCATGTGACAAATGCCAACCTGGATATTATAATTTTAGTGCTGCTGGATGTACACGTAAGTTTGTTACATTGCAGTGAGTTTAAACATAATACGACAAATCATAATTATCACTTGTTGTAGCTTGCAACTGCAATAAAATGGGTTCGGAGAATTTCGTCTGTCATCCTACAACAGGACAATGTTTGTGCAAACTTCATGTTGAAGGACGAGCCTGCGATCATTGCAGACAGCATTACTATGGTGTTCATACCGGTCTTGGATGTTCACCATGCGACTGTGACAACACAGGATCCGTCAATCTTACATGTGATGACACGACGGGAAAATGTCACTGTAAACCGGGGGTAGAGAGCATAAAAACTGATAAATGTGAAAGATGCCAAGAAAATTATTTCAATTTCACCAAAGATGGATGTCAGTAAGTAAAAACATTTTTGTTCAGAGTATTATCTCCGCATGATGTACACTAAAACTAACAAAGAAATATCGTCAACTTTTAGAGCATGTAATTGCAGCATCGCTGGCTCAAGATCATTACAATGTCACAATAAGTCAGGAGAATGTGCATGTAAACTACATACAACAGGAAAAAATGTTCCGCGTGTGTCAATGGAACGTTTTCGCTCGAAAAGTTCAACCCAACTGGTTGTCTTCCATGTTTTTGTTTCAATCGAAGTAAACTTTGCTCTTCAGCCGATGGTTATGTTCTTAAACAAATAACAAAATCTAATCTCACCATTCCTTTGAATGGTAAGGTGGAAATACCAAGAAAGTTTAAAGGTTTTCACTTGAATTCATACGTTAGAATTTTTCAAGTGAACTTCACGCAAACAGTCAATGTTTCTGGAGTAGAACTTAAGATACTAGGAGTAGGTCATAACGCAACCTTGAAACTGGGAAACGAAGATTGTCTATCAATGGAGCAAAATAACTATTGTGTTCTTCTACACGAGGAAAACAGCAATGAACGGCTCACTGCCAATCAAATGCAATCAGTTCTTTCAGATATAAAATACGCCTTTCTTACAATTAATGGCTTGAAGAATGCAACCAGTGTTGGGGTTTCAATGGGAACAGCCATTCAGGGTCGACATGGCAAAGTTGCAGGTCATGTAGAAAAATGTTTATGTCCTACACCATACGAAGACATGTCATGTCAAAATTGTAGAGAAGGTAATCACCGAATATTTCTTTTTTACCCAACAACGATGAACTAATACCTTCAACTTAAAATCTGTTCACAGGTTATACACGTGAGGTGCCGAATTCAAACGCATTCGTTGACTGTGTCACGTGTTCTTGCAACAATCGATCACGTGAATGCGATGGTGAATCAGGTGTATGTAAAGGCTGCAGATTGTCTCTGGGTGATCATTGTGAGATTTGCGGCTTTGGTGTAGATATATCAACAGGATGTTCACAGTGTCTGCCGACATATTGGCATCCAGATATTGCTAACGAAGAAAAAGCTTGTCGAAGTAATCTTTCAATTTAAATAATGCCATATTACATCTATGCTAAACAATTACCTTTCGTTTTCAGCGTGCAGCTGTGTACTAAACAATACAATTTACCACAACAGCAGTATATGTAACGCAACAACAGGTCAATGTTCATGTAAGAGTTACGTCGGAGGATTGCAATGTGAACGATGTGCAGAGAATTATTATAACACATCTCATGGATGCAGAGGTAGTAAACATTTTCTTTTCTAATAAATGACAAGAACCTACAGTGTTTTTCATTAAGAAAAACCTTTTTTATAGAATGTCCAATTTGCTATGGAATGATGAAAAGCTTTTTGCATAATTTGCGAGAACTTATAATCAAAGTTGACAAAACAGCCGAGCATCTGGAGAGAAGATTTGATGCAATAAAAAACAACGAATTCGCTGTAAGACTTTCAAATGCCACTCTGACGGTGAATGAAATTTTCAGTAAGACAAATATCACAAATGGAGTTGAGTTGACTCGTCTCAATGTCACATCAGCCATGCTGAATGACTTAACAAGTGAAGTGAGAATAATTCAAGAACAAGTTGAAATGTTTAAGACTAGCAAAGAAAAACTTTCGTTGTCCATAAACATGACGATAAGTTGGGTGAAAGACGGCTACAGATCCCTTGAAAATGCAAATACTTCAAGAAAAAGGATTATCAAAATAAAGGACAACATAACAAGTTATGTTTATGATTTACAGAAGGCAAGAGACATGATGAGTGATCTTGTTGAGATAATATCAGCGTTATCGAAAATCTCACCAAAGTGTCACAATTAAACGACATTTTTCTGGAACTTTCACGAGCAAAAACATTTGACATTATCAACTTTAAGAACATTACAGAGAACATTTCCTCATTAAAGAGTATTTCTGAAGCCACTTTACAATATGGACGAATTGTATTGAATACTTCAAGAAATTTCTTCAATAAAACAGAGAAGGCATTGACAAAATCTATTGACATGCTCGCCACAGTAATGGATTTACTCAAATCAACTGAAATGAACAGAAATCTGAATAAGATGTTGAATACGTCAATCAAGAAAATAGAATTAGACGTTGAAGCCATCATCGAAAATACAACAATCTCTTTGCAAGACTCAAAATCTACTCGCCATGAAGCAGAATTATCTTTGAACAAAACTATTTCATTATTGAAGCAAGCAAATACGATAAAAGAAAACGTAACAAGAGCAAATCATTCTGCAGCAACGACTCTACAAAGGGCTTTAGAAACTTTGGAAGTTTTACAGAACTTTCAAAATATTTCCCAGAATGCTGTTGCGATGGCGAGTAACTCCTTAAGGCAAATCAACAAAGTGAAGAAAGAAAGTAACAAATCAATTCATGAAATAACGACCGTCAGTAAGTTAGTCAAGAAGGATTAAAATATACACAAGACGGAATTAAGTTCGCCGAAGAAGCTAAAACTTTATCCTCACAAGAACATCAGGTAAGAAAGTACGTTTTGTGTCACTTTTCAGTACAATAACATACTAACTTCTTTGTTTGAATCAAACAGAATTCAACGAGCATCTACAACAACAGTAAAACACTTCAAGAAAATCACCAAAAGTCGCTTTGCTCACGCCATTCCAACAATTCTCATATTAACATCACTGCACGTGCACGCGTCTTGGAAACATTACTTCGCACGTGTTTACGTCGTGAGGCACGTGATGCAAACGTGAACGCAAATAAAAGATGGGTAAGAAGTGTTGGCAAGCAAGTTGTAACAAATAAAATAAATGATTACGTAATGCGGGTAAAAGAAAAAATGAAAAATCAAAATGAAGAACTTAAAAAGATAAATAAGAAAGTTTTAGATGGAACACATCAAACCCAAATTGATAATCATTCAGCCCTGTTTCAACAGCTGAGAAAAGAGTTAAACAAACTTACAGAAACAAAAGAAAGAAGAACTTTAATGCTAAATGAAATGAAGCAAAGAATAGGAAAAATAAAAAAGAGATTGCTGACTTGACAAGCTTACAGAGATCTTTACAGGATATCAACATATGTAGTTGATTAAGGATGAAAAAGATGATCAAAGATGTAAAATCATCAATAATTTAGTGGTAACAGAGACATGTTAGTACTTACAGAATGGTTAACTGTCAGTTTGAAACAATGAAGAAAACATACTAACTTTGCCAACAAAAAGATGCAAGTTTATAACAGATTAAATAAAATTTACTCACATTTCATAAGGCAACAATTCCTTCATCCAAATAAATACACAATTAACTTTGTTCATCGCAGCAGCCATTGCCACTCAATAAACCATTGTAGTCCTTCTCACAAATAAGCTGTGCCAAATTCTGATCAATTTCATCAAGCTTTGGTAGAATGACAGCAATATAACCTTCTGTCAATGGCTGCAAACAAAAATGAGTTAAAACTCACCAATATAACAACAACATACAATGTAAATGGATAAACAGCAATGAATATAGTAAACCTTTTCTTTTATAAGTCCAGGAAATTTCTCCAATGTCTGATTTACTTCAACAAGTTTACCTTGGATGCAACTAATAATCATTACAGAAATATTATATACATAATGAAATTGTTCATATGTTTTACTCAAACTATTTTGTATTTTTACAAATCAATTTGCATACCAGTATTGTTAACAGTTTAAAGTTACAAGCAATTATAAAATATACAATCACTTTGAAATATTGCACACTTTCAATGTCATATAAATTTGAATTTTTTCAATTTTAAAAAGAGGACTGCAGAAATGAAGAGGATTTTTTTCTAGGAAATCATATATAATGATTCAATGAAGACATTCCATTGTAAACTGCCTGTACTTAATGCTATTATACATATAAAAAATACGTTTCATATAATTTTTAGACTAAGGTCATTCATTCTCGACTCAATCTAGACATACATGACTTTTATTTTTTGTAATTTCACAGTTAAAATTGATAAAAATGTCAATTTTTCTCACCTAAATAATGAGAATTTCTCTCCAGAAGAACATGTCACTTCACATAAAGGCGAATATGGCAACAAATACTGTCCACCTTTTTTTCGCTTTCCACTAACTTTGTTATCCAAACGATTAACTTTTTTGCTCACTTGAAAATCAACTTTAATGACATCCCCAGAATTTAACACTGGATGCCTCTTAGCCACAGTTACCACACATATTCTAAAAAAGGCTTTAGTTTCACAAGAAGCAACTTTACGCAAATATAAGTTTCCGACAACGTACTTGTTTGAATGAAGAAGCACACATTGATCTGCACCAGGAGTCTTGTTAATGTCTATTTAATGGAGTTAATAAAGAGAAAGTAAATTTTTCAAAACAAAAAATATACTATTTATTATTTATAAAAGAATATTGTCTTTACTTTCATTTAAAAATAGCTACTTACTAGTTTTAAAAAACTTTTTGTAATATCTTTCAATAACCGACCGATATTTCACATCACTCGCCATTTTTAAATCCATAGAGATTTAACTACAACTACTTCATGTAAAGTTCATATACACGTTCATGGAAATAGATTATGGAAAAATCGGACATATAATGTCCATACAATCTTTTTGTTAAACTACGAGAGTTCAATGTAGTGTGAATAGCATGTGTAGAGTGCATAACCTGCATTGAATAGACAAGTTTTCAACAGTAAATACGCACAACACATCAACATCATTGTTATTTACGTATATAAATTTTACAATTACATTCTATAAAAAACATAAACAATAGGAAAAAACTTGTCTTTATTTATCTATAAAAAGAAAATAAATTCTATTTAAAATAATCATTTCATGATTTCCCATATTTTTCCTGTCATACTTACGACGGTATGGAATTTAGAAGATCAGAAATAAACTTTTGTGAATCACCAACATCCGTAAGTATACCTAACATAAAAACCAATATTATTTTTGGCCACATACAGTTATTACCCCCCCCCCTCTCCGTAATAAAATGTCAATTTACGACTGTTCTATCTATTGTGATCAATGAAAAGATTTAAACTGATAGTCGTACGTGAGAACTGATGAACTTTTGAAAACTGTTGTAATTTTCAAAAAAACTTCCTAGAATTAAAAAACTCAGCAAGAAAAAACTGTTCAGCCAATAAAGACATACCTGTGACGTCACATATCTCAGGAAACGATGAAGCAGGAAGAAGATCATCTTGGTAGTAACGGACAATCTGTAAAATGATAATAAAGAATAAAAATACATACTTTAACACAAAAATAATAAACCATACAAACTACAAACATCACCTCTTCACAGAACTTTAACACTTTTTCATCGTTATTTCGAATAAAAAAAGCGAGATCTTGGGACCACGTTGCTGTTGACAAAACGTTCGCCTGAGTAAAAGAAACTAATTTTAAGAACATGAATTGGGTAATAAAAACACACGAAACCTTCATACCTTGAGAACGTGTTGCAGTTTATCGAGAAGAGCGAAGTATATAAGTATTGGTCGATAAACATTATATGGTTTTACTTCACAGTCAGTAAGTCTACATGACAGAAAAATAAAATACAACACGATTGTCAACACATAACAATCAAGCAAAGAGGACTGAGTTTTTTAAAACATAAAAAATTAGTTCTTTGAAGGCACTACATTCCATAAATTCATCAAAAGCGAACTCACTTGGATGTACCCTTGGGAGACACGTGACGAACATGTGCTAAAATGATCAGTCTTCGAAGAAAAATCAAACGTAATTTTTTCCATTCGTCAAGATGATGTGTAAATAGTGAAAGAACAATCATGAACATGGGACCATTCACCTTAGAATAACAAAAATAAATCAAAGTTTACTTCATTAATAGAAATCATATGTCCAAAGTGTAAGAGTATAGTCCATTGGTGATATTTCAGCAGGTAATAAAGGGTTAAAAAGTTACCCAAATTACTCTCAAATTATAATTCATGGACTATTAGCAACGCTAAACATTAAGAAAGAATTTCATGCGAGACAGCAAAATCATCGTTAAAACCAACTTACCTTTTTAACCATTTAAATAAATGTTAAAAACATTACCGAAAGTCGAATGACTAAAGATACGTAGACTAACCTCGAACGAAGACTGTACCCAAGAAGAAAGCGTTTCTTCTATAAACGTCGTCATTGATTTCTCTAAACTTCTAATACGTGCTCTAAATTAATGAAAAATAACAATGAACATCGTACACAGTAGGCAGACATGAACATATATTGTAGAGAAAAAATAGATATAACATACAGTGGAGCTTACGTGTTCATGATATATAAAGCCATATGTATCATGTATGGTATGATGTTGAAGTTACTCTGACGTCCTCCACCTCCTGAATCCTCGTTGAAAGATTTCTCAAAAGCAAATCTGACAAGTAGTAACTTTATATCATGAAGAGTGTTTTGAAACGTCGGCTCTATGTGACTTGTTGCTTCTTGAATGTAGTTATTGTGTCTTGAAATAAAGAGAAACATGAGTTTAAAACAAACATCGAAATAAGAAAACTACTTCATCCTCTAATCAATCTATAAAATAAACCTAGGATAATTGCCACAAAGATAGAACCTAAACTTATTGCTACAATAACCAGTGAAAATATTTCATTTGTAATGACAAATCCTGTTCACCTTGCCAAGCAGCTAGCAAATGATGACTCTGGAACCTATAAACAAGATATAGATCTAACATCGCTGGTTAAAAATGACGATATATTTTTTCACACTAAACCTGGGGTCCCCAAAGTGGTAAGAGACCGTTACACTTCGTGTTAGAATTCTGAAGGGCAGCACTTTCCCATTCATCTCGACCTCGAGCCAATCTTAAAAGAGAATTAATCAAAATACATAGTAGAAATACTTGATAGTGAAAATGGCAAATTTCAGACGAGAAACGTAACCTTACTAAAAAATCAATGCAAAGCTTATAAGAAATAAATAAAATCGCCATTATATATGTAAAACAAAGAGAACAGAATTTTTCTCAATACGTCGTAATATTTCGACATCTTCAGTTTAATTAGATTGAATTATAAATGATCGTAATAAAATGTGAATAATTTTTTCTCTATGTTTTATCTATAATGCTAATTCATTAATTTGTTATAAGCGAGGCTTTAAAATGTTACAATAATCATAAGATCAATTGTGAGAAAATGAATTACCTTATAGCAGCAACATGACATTCATAATGTACAATAGTAAAATGACTCACAGTCGTGTAGCCCTAGTTATTACAAATGAAACAATCATTATTTTACATAAATCTAATAGCTTCTTGTGTATCTTTCATCAAAACCCTCAAATCTTCAGACTTGCCTGAGTTTTTCTTTGTTTTAGTTCAAAGCTGTCTAAAAGGCATCTTTTTGTAAACGTATAAACACCAAGAACCTGCAACAACACGTTTTTTTTTACATAAAATTGATAATTATGAAATCTCATCTTCTCTATTCATAAGAAAGCCAAAAACTCACCTTATTTGGATGATATTTATAACCTTCACGACAGATACAACATGTTAATCCTGTTTCATTAGAAATTTCTTCAAACCCCTGAATAACAGCTGAGGGCTTTGAGATGATTTTCCCACTTTCAGTTGCCTGAATAAAAATACAAATTAAAGCTTGAGTTGCATCGTTTGCTGTAATTTTGTAAATGATAATCAATAGTTACACTCATCCCCAGATCTCCCAGTTGTTTATGACGCATTGCCATAGCCAATTTCTTTTTTTCAAGTCGTGTTTGACGTCGAACGGCATTCACCTAAAATACAACCACAGTGAATGCAGTTTAATGCTTCAGAATAACAGAAAATACAGCCACAGTGAATGCAGTTTAATGCTTCAGAATAACAGATAAAAAATCCACCTTACCTTGGTTTTAACTTCAGGGTGATCTTTTAAAGCCTCCATCAGGTTTTCTGCCAATGAACCAACTTTTTCTTCAGAGGAGACTTGTTCAAGACGATGTATACATGGTACAGCGCTTTTAGACACAGACAACTAACGAAACGTTGTAAGCGATGAGAAGTCATTCCACAAAAATGGCAGCAGACTTGAAAATACCTGTGATTGCTCATGATTCTTGCACATTCCTGACAGAAACTTGAGGATAAAAGGAAGCGAAGAGCGTGCAAGAAATTCTCTCCATGCGTCAGTTTCACTTAAATTTGATGTACTGAAGAAAAACAAAACTTTCATAAAAATGATCATTTTTAGGTTGATGATGAACAATTATCACCTGAATGATTGAGTTGGAGTATAGTTTTCTAGATAATTGACGGCTTTTTGAAGTAGATTTCTTTTGATTATGATATTCTTTAACTCATTGCCATTCTCGTCATTCTAAAACATAAAAATAATCAATTTGGAAACAATAATTGAGTAAAAATAAAATTTCTTACCTCAATACCCTCAGCAATGTTACAGAAACATTCCAAAAACAATGTTTCATCGTCAGTATGCGATTGATCGAATCTGAAAAAAAAAGAGAAAAATAAAATGAACCAGAATACAGAGGACGAAGAAACTACTAGCGTGAACAGAACTCACTTTTCAAAATCAAGATACGGTTCAAAATAATCAACCAAAGCGTTCATGCTTTTCTCATCTCCAAATGTCAGAAACGGAAGAATACGCATCAGTGATAACAAAATGTTCTTGTTCGATCGCTTTTAAAACAAAAAACAATAATGATAATTTATATGCTTACATACATCACTACATACATTGATGAATTGAACATACAACGTAAGGTGTTTTAATGATGTCCAATAACATTTGCAACTGCAACTCTTCATTTTCAGGAGTTTTAACTTGCATGTGCTTAATATTAGCACCTCCAGCTTGTAATAATACTTCAATGATAGCAAGAATCTGTTCCGACATTTTATTGATACCAATTGGCGAAGTTTGCTCAACGAGTAGGATCTAAAGGCACAAAAGCATTAAGTTCAAATTAATGATGATGGTTCGTGTAGTACACGAGTAAAAAATATATTTTAAGACTTTTTAAAAATAACAACGAAAAATTTTGTTTGAATCAAATTTAATGTGTATCGTCATTCCTTTTGTTGAGATAGGTGTTTGAGATAGGAGTTAATTAGGCTCAACTAAGAGTTAATTGCATTTCAAATTTGTGTGTTTATTAAGCTCAAGAACTTTATTGGATATTGAGTTTTTAAGAACATTTCAAGTGCCCTAAAATTCATTTTTCAATTTGAAGATTTTTCAAGGACTTTAAGCACATACACAAACATAAATGAAAATGTCTAAGAGCTAGAGGCTCGCACCTGATTCAAACGGTCCAATAAAATCTTCAAGGTTTTCAGCGAAGGTTTGGCCAAATATTCACGATTTGCCTGATTCCAAAGAAGCAATCCAGATTGAAAAATAAATAAAAAGATCTTTTGTAAAGATATATCACAAACTGTCCATCCACTTACCTTTACTTTGACACAAAACCCGAGAAGTTTAAGAAGAACTTCAAGTAGATGTCGACCTCGTGTCAAGTTACGAAGACCAGACAACCTGCGAAAGGGTGTAAAAATAGTGGTTGAGAAAGCTAAAAAAATCTACGTCGTAAAGGAAAAGCAAACCTTTTTAAAATGGCCTCTAGACCTCCACATTCACTCATTACATTAGCCATTTTATACACTACTTCATCATCAACACCTTCTTCTGAATAACAAAGAAATGTTGACATTTTTTTACTTTAACATTTTTTATTGACAGTAAATGTTCACATACGATTGTTCTTATCGAGTTGTTCAACAATGTCTTCAGTTGCATCGCCAAGTAAACCTGAAATAATAACAGAATTTAAAATATAAAATTCTCTTTAAAAAAACATTCATCATCAGATTACCTCTCATACGGTAGACTACTTTCATTGCTTCGCCCTAAGCATTGTAAAAACATTAGTAACTACATGTATGAACATGGCGGAGTGTAGAAACACAAGATTGAACGTATAAAACCTCTCCTTGCGGACACCATATCTTCTTATACACATCTTTAACTGGTAAATCCAAACTAATGATCTTTGAGTTTACAAGAAGCTTAAAACAAAATCATCAATAAGAAATTTCGCGCTACGTGTTAAAGAATACAGAAATTGTCAAAATGAACCTCCATGCCAGTGTCATCTTCCAATAAAGCAATAAGATCACAATCCGTACATATCTTGTTCTTAACATCTCTCATTAAAGGCCTAAACCACTATCAGTAGATCTAAAAGAGAATAGGAGCAATAATGATCATTTTGACTCTGAAGATGACTACCGCTAAGGTTGTCGAAACGTCAGTCAACAACAACAAAACAGTCCTTCTCAGGACTATACCAACCTGGACGATCTACATTTACAAACATGTAATTATCATTAACTAATAAGGACGAAAGTTTAACAATAATATTGACTAACTTATATGGATTTCCTTGCATTCTTCCTTGAAGGAAATCTTCTTGTTGAGGATCTTTTTCCAAAATCAACAGAAACTCGCTCGTATCGTTCTCTTCCTACAAAATCAAAGTGATAAATTTTCAAGCCAAATTAAATGACGTATAAGTTAAGAGGTTCGTGCAATGTCCTGGACACTACATTAACGTACTTACAGGGAATATAATGTTACAAAGTCGTTCAAATATGAAAACAGGAGTGCGTATGTCTTCAAGTTCATATCTAGGTACAAAAACCAAATTTTAGAAAATTTTGTAGAAAATAAAGACTTTTCTACAGTTTATAAGGACTTACCTATTTAAAGTGTTTACACAAATTGCCATGAACTCTCTCGTCTCAGATTCTGTTCCTGAAGTTAACTCACCAAGAAGATTTAATAGTATTTCCTGACTCTGATCGACCAGCTTGGTTCGTTGGACAACAAGTCTGGAAGGAAAATCAAAGAGAATAACTTCATTTATAATGTTCAAATCTCGATGAAGAAGATGATACAGTACCGTCTTAATGACAGATATCCATTAAGTACTGTTCCCACTAGTTTTACTTTAAAGTTTTGTTTGATTTTCTTCTCTTCAATGAACAAGGCCATGAGTTCTGTGAACAAAGTGTTATAATACTAAGATTGTTCTCGTGTTATTAGTATAGAAAACAACAATAAGAAACGATGCATAAAACCTGTTAATCTTTTGAGTGAGTAACCTTGGGATAAATCTGAACATAAAGATGTTTCTTCTAAAACAGTCAACTGTTCAATTTCCTAAAGAATAAACTTTCAATATTGATTCAAGTTATTTTAATTCAAATAAACACAATGAATATTTAAAAGAACCTTGATGATAAGATCTCGAATAATCAACAATGCTCCACATGAGGCAAGATATTCTTTCCAACTGGCAGGTTTCATTAAGTCCGTGTATAAATTGAAAAATTCCGCTGCATTCTCCCCGACATTACCGACATCTTGAAGGTAACTTCATGAAATTTGAAAACGAGTAAAATAATTTTCATCTTTAGACCTTAAAATAGTCATGTATTTAGTACCTTGTAAGTATATTTAAAATATGACATTTTCTGTTTGGAATCTAAAAGGTAGAAATAAACATGAACAATGATGATTGCATGAAGGTTACAAACAATAAATTTCTTACCTGACAAATAGTTTCCACTATGCTACAAGCGACCTGCCTTAACGTTCCACAAGAAGGAGCAAAGATAACATTTCTTAACCATTCACCACTAAGATATGATGATTCATTTACTGAATCTTGACGATTCTCATCATTTTCGCTTGTTTTCAACAGCTTGCTGTTCTTCCATTCTTCAAAACATGCTTCTGGTTTTGCGTCGATCCAGTCTTTCATGTTAACATTGATTGTTGGTCTTACTTTAAACGTCGCCACTTCACTTACACTCTTTTGCTGAGGTAAAATGACAAAGAAATCGATTACCATAAATGCAAGTAGTCAAATATGAGAGAAAAATCATTTAATACCTACCCCCGTGGTCTTGTTAACAGTTTGTTTAGGTTTTACAAATTGTGCAAGAATATTCAGACATGGTAAAGTTACAGTTTGAACAACAATGGGGCTCACATGTTGAACTGATTGTAGAAAAAGTTGAGTTACTAAACAAAAATATAAATATTAAAGAAATTTTTAATTTACAAAAATGATTCATTGAATATCAAAGATTTTATTTTACCACAACGTAATCTTTGTTCCCAACATTTATCTTCCAACTGAACAACAGTTGTAAGAAGTTTCATATCTCGACTAATGGAGGATGACTGAAAAAAACCCCACACACAACAAATGTGTTAATAATGTTTTCTCAAGAAGAATAGGAGTTACATCAGACTTACCACTGATGGATTTATATTCTGTACTGCGATACCTTGACTCACACGACTCATTAATATTTTATCAAGTTCCTCTGTTGCTTCAGGATTATTTCTTATCAACAGACAAAGCAAATCTCGAACGTTTCGTCTAATGGACGATGTTCCTTGATACAATGTAAAATTTACTAACTCCACAATAAGACCCTAAAAACAAGAAAGAAAAGATATTTCCACAGATTATCATCACCATCATAAGTATTAGAGGTCATTCTTATTCTAACAAATATACAATATATTACCTCTTTTATGAGTGTATTTCTAGTGGATGCCTTCATAGCTAAAGCTTTTAATAAAGTTACACAATGATCAGTAGCAGCTGACGAACAACCATAGCAACGACCAGGAACAGACTGACTGTTTGCGTATGAATTATTTATCACATTTTCTTTATTTGATCTTTCGTCGCGTTCTTTTCTATCATATTCAATTAATTCTTTACGTGAAGCTAGGACGTTCTACGATAAATTATTAATTAATAAATGTAAGTTACAAAACTAAACTTGCCGTAACTACTTAAAATAAATTATCGTACCTGCATAATTTTACTTAGCTCATCAAAGTTTCCTTTACAATCAACACAATATCTCTGAGCTACAGCCTGAATATTCTTATTAACAGCATGACTGCCAGCTGTTTGACTGCCAGAACTAGTAGTTGTAGTAACAATCTGGCCAGCTTCATTCTGCAATACGACATTAGTATTACATTAAGTATAATACATCAAAGTTCGACAACGCAAAGACATGTTTGACAACGCAAAGATATGTTTGACAACGCAAGATAAGACAACGCAAAGAAATGTTTGACAACGCAAGATATGTTTGACAACGCAAAGACATGTTTGACAACGCAAAGATATGTTTGACAACGCAAGATAAGACAACGCAAAGACATGTTTGATACCTTGACCAACTCGTTGTCTCCTTGTTCAGAAATTTTCATCAACAGCGAATCCAATGGTTGACGTTGAGCGACCAATTGACGATATATTTTGTCTGCACGATCCAACAAGTTGTTAATACTTGCAACAGCCTACAGAAAAAACACGATGCAATGATGCAGTCCCTTCGATGAAAATTGACGTCATATAATAAAACGTCACGATATCACGTGATATGTAAAAATAGTAACGACATCACTCTAATAAAAAGTTTATGTAAGATAATAAAAGAGCTCATGACATGAGGTAAAAATAAGAATACAGTATCACATTAACCTTCTTTCTGTCTTCTTCATTCTCTATAGGATCAACAGCACAACATGGCTTTGCCGTGAGACTGATGTCAAACTTCGCGTATTTACAAAAGCCACAAGCATTGCACAAAAATGGATCCTTCTCGTCATAATTAATCGACCTAAACATCATCACGAGTTTCTACTTAATGGATGCTTTCGTTCATCATGTACGAACAGTAAATGAGAGAATTACAGTGTAAACTACGTAGCTAAAAATGTACAAACATGCTTAAGGCTGTGTGGGGGAAGGGGTTCTAGTCTGGATTTCGCTCGCTACTTGTTGCCTTACCATGTTTAAGGCTGTGTGGGGAAGGGTTCTAGTCTGGATTTCGCTCGCTACTTGTTGCCGTACCATGTTTAAGGCTGTGGGGAAGGGTTCTAGTCTGGATTTCGCTCGCTACTTGTTGCCGTACCATGTTTAAGGCTGTGAAGGGTTCTAGTCTGGATTTCGCTCGCTACTTGTTGCCGTACCATGTTTAAGGCTGTAAGGGTTCTAGTCTGGATTTCGCTCGCTACTTGTTGCCGTACCATGTTTAAGGCTGTGTGGGGGAAGGGTTCTAGTCTGGATTTCGCTCGCTACTTGTTGCCGTACCATGTTTAAGGCTGTGTGAGGGCAGGGTTCTAGTCTGGATTTCGCTCGCTACTTGTTGCCGTACCATTTCCAAACTTTTTTGTTGAATTCTGTTACCTTTCTTATAAAGATTGGGAAATTTTTAAAATTGTTTGGTGCAATAGAATTTTGTAGGGAAATCGGTGAACCCCTGCCGTATCGCTCTCATAACTCCGTCCCTAAATAAGGATTTGTAACAAATATTGTAAAATAATGTAATTTACCGGCATTTATGACATTGATAGACATTCTCTCCACAGTTTCCACAAACTCCAGGATTAGCCGGAACAGGTGCACTACATCGAGGACATTGAAGAGTCTCAGAGGACGCTTGAAGGTTTTCAAAGAAGTCAGCATACTCAATCATGAGGTTACAAGCAACTATAGGCAAAGGAAATTCGATCTTCAGTTCAGTTTGACCTTGCATTAAGGAACATCTCTTTGCTTTTTGCCAAAGATCGTTCTTGTTCTTCAGTTCAACGACAGATTGAACGGAACGATTATTGTAGTACAAGTTGATTGTCTTCACCTGCAGTAAAACCAAACACATTTAAATGCTAGCATAAGGCAATCTGCTGCTGCGATATTTTGCAATTTTTAAGCTCCATATACGTCGATGGAACACAAAATAAGGATGTTTTATTTATGATGCTCTAAGTTAAACAAGTAGATTCATAACATGTAAAACGTACCATCTTTTGTCTTTTAACGTCACTCACACGAATGGTAACCTTAGAGATGTTGTGACTGCCAATCAACTTTACCATATGTTTTGTCGTGGTAAATCTTGCATCAGACTTAATGGCTGAAAGTTTACTATTACTGTAAGGAACTTCGGGATTGTTGCACACTAAACAGGGATCACTTTCTAAATAGAATCCATCAAAATCCACAAGGCCCGAAAGTAACCTGTAAACAAGTCAGAAAGACATTCTTTAAAAAAATAATTGACATGATGATTGTAAGAAAAATAATACAAAAACAGATATTTCACCTGTAAACGTTTGAATTCGCATGATTTCGTAGAATTTGATTCTGTTTCCTTAACAAAAGCATGGCTTTCTCAGAAAACTCTGCGGCTTTATGATCCGATAGGGAAGATTTTATCGTGAAATAACCAAGAAGGTCTACAAACTGGGCAGCTTTTCGTCCAAAGACAGGTAACTCAGGCCATAGACTCCACATCATCTCAGACAACTTCTCTTGGTAGTCTACACCACAATTTCTACAGAAAAAATTAAGAAATCGAAACTTTTTTGAAGACAAAAACTAGCACTAAGTATATGTCCATAAAAATGAGAGCATTCTTGATGAAATATCGTGCTTAACCGTTTCTAAAATATTTTGTGTATTAGTAAAGGAATTCTTGTTCATGTGCATACGAGATTTGTCTAAGAAACTTGTGATTTATTTCATATGAAGGTATGTACATAATACAAATTATAATTTGATTAATAGTGTATGAACTTACTTATGAGTAGAGTAAATAAGAGAATGGGCTTGCCAACGAATGTTTGTTGAGTTGGATTGTAGCAAGAAACAACGAACAAATTGTTTGATGTCTTCAACATCAATATTTTCAATGAACTGTTTAACAAGAAGCTGACAGGATGCTTCTTCATTTTCTGAGTTCTTCTCGCTCTCATTGTTTATACAAAGAGCAGAAGTAAGTAAGTGTAAAATAGTACTCGTTACTCCTTCGTTGATAACATAGCTAACTTTAAATAAGAATGAAAGAGTTCCTAAAGAGAGAAAATTTATTGATAAGTATTATGTATTTATTACAAACTAAAAATATAGATTGTACTTTTCTAACTTACTTGTATTCTTAATGCAGTAAGTTTTCCAATTCTTTGTTCTATTGGTGGAAATATCAGCTGTAGATTTAAGGTGTTCAATAAGCTCAAGTAAAGTATCATATTCTACGTTCATTGATGTTTCCTGATTTTCACTAAATCCGCCAGCTTCAGATATGGCTCTGCAATTATTTCCATGTTAAATTCAACGGAAGAATACTAAATATGAAAATATATAACATTATTTTCGAAATCAGACCATTGCATGTATTTATACCTGACAATTCTAAAGTGGAGATTAAGAGCATGAGAGTCTCTCTGTTCTCGATAATTTTCTTTTGATCCACAAAGAAACAGTAATAGTTTACGAACTTGTCTCTTGATTTTTACAAATGAAGTTTGTTGAAGCATCATATACTAACAACGACAAGGAAATTAGCAAAACAAATATAGTGAGTATAAATAGAAATTATTTTCTACAACCTCAAAAAGACATGTGAACCACTCTTCAGATAATTCACTCTTTTCACTGTCATGTACAATTTTCTTAACTTGATAAGTTAAACGTAAAACCATTTCAGTAACAAGCAAAGGATAAGCTTCGAACACATCACTTGCATGACTCTGCAAAATAAACATACATAAACATTTCATATAAATACAGTTAAAATACTGATGCATAAACCATGATTACCTTAACATATTGCTTTAAGAAAAACGGCGACATATCAGGTGGAGAGTGCCTGGGTTGTGGTTTTAGTAAGCTGACAATTGTTTCTTCATCTTCACTAGATTTAATTCGGCTTTGCCAGTGGTCAGTTAAATGTTGCAAAACGGTAAGACAATGTCGCATAATGTTGTTATCGAAAAGTAAAGTCGCCACCTGATTGGATAGTGATGACGTATCCTATAGTGAATAAAATAATTTGAATGAAATTTCATCAAGTTATGACAAATATCAATAATACATGATGACCTCTTCAGAAGAATTATTTGATGATCTTGATCTCGACATAAGAACACTAAGAAAACGCATGATGATGAGTTGCACTTCACGAGGACTGGTACGAGAAGCTATGTTCGATATATCTGATGAATTTAAATGTAGTTCGTGAAGACATTTTGAAAACAGGATACGATGAAGTTGTTCTTTTTTCTCTGTATCGCTGTTATCAACATCAAAACACAACATAAGCAGCACCTGTGGCATAAATAATTGACTGAAAATAAAATACTAAAGTAAATATCATGACGACATGACATCATTACAACATGTGATGATGAAAATGATGACGTCATTACAACATGTGATGATGAAAATGATGACGTCATTACAACATGTGATGATGAAAATGATGACGTCATTACAACATGTGATGATGAAAATAATGACATCATTACAACATGTGATAATGAAACTAATGACATCCTTACAAAACGTGATCAAAACATCATGGTATTGTGTACCTGCATGAATGGTATCGCTTGAAGGCCAGTAGTAGCAGTCAGTCGATGGAAATGATCAATAAAAGAGCGAAGCATGACCAAGTTCAGATTGTTGAGTTTTTCACGGAAATCCTCATCATATTTGTCACGTGATATGTCATCAGGTTTTGGATTGGCTGCCACTCCACTCTCAACTTCTACAACAAAATGAAAAACTGGCAAAATAAATAAATGAACATAACAAACAATCTCAATCAATGAAGCCGAACCCATTGCATCCTCCTGTTGCTCCTGTTCATCCACAGGACTTTCACCGGATATTGACTCAGCACTTCCTTCACTAACTGAACCCAGGTCTTGACTGGATTGTTGTGCATCAGTTGCAGGTTGAATTGGAACTAAATCCAAAGATCCAGTGGTTGGTTCAAGATCATCTTCGCTTGCATGACCTATAAATGATAACACAATAATATGTATAGCAGGGGGAGGGGGGTAGCAGGAGTTGACCAAAATCATTTTTTATGTTTTACCAGATGCCGAAGATGAGGAACCTTCTGTTTCATCTATAGGAGCACCATTTTCTATTGCTTCTCCAAGAAGATGATGTAATCCCATCGCAGATTCTTCTCCTTGATCTTGTAAACTTAGAGCTATAGCAAGCTCCATCATCGCTTCATCATCAGCATCTGGGGGGAGCTCATACACAGCAGGGAAGCTAGAATTTAATAAAACCCCAAGTTGATTACTTGATGACGCTGATGGTCCACTGCTTTCTAATGAAGGTCCACTTCCTCCTGATGATGGTCCACTGCTTTCTAATGAAGGTCCACTCCCTCCTGATGATGGTCCAGATTCAGGTTGACGGTCGTTACGTACATCCTGATTAAATTCATTATTCTATTATGTAAGGTTGTTTTGTTACCGCAGCTTGAATCCAAATATTTATCCTTACCTCACTTGACCACAACCGATTCATATTATCGTTATCACTCTGCGTGACATGCGCACTAGAGTCAGCACCATTAGCTTCTCCAGGACCAACATTTTCAGTAGCGGAGACATTTCTGGTTCCATCGACTTCATCATTTTGTGAATTTTCCTCGGTATCAATATTTGCCTTATTTTGTTCATTCTTAGGTGAAGAACGTCGTGTTCGGGGCCTGAGGACAAATGCTAGAGAATGTTTACACGCAAAGCTTACACGATGGTCCTAAAATAAATGATAAAAAATGAATGACAACATTTATATTAATGCACTGTTGACAATTTCATTAGAAAAGATACATAAAACACATATATAGTATACATATCAACTTAATACATCGCGACAACCAGCTTTAGCTTACGTTGTAAACGTGTCTATATAAAGTTGAATGTGTCCATCAATGTAATATCATCATCATCACATACGTAAAGAAAACGTTCCCACCTCACATAGTAACAGGTCAATATAAAGTTGTGTAACCATGGGAACATGTATGACATCAGTGATGACAAAAGCATGAAGTATTTCCACCAAAGCAAAGACAACCATTTCAGTAAACTGTGTCCCAGAGCGAGCAAGAGATACAAGAAGAATTACTCGGTTGGTAACGATAGAAACTCCAAAATGCTGTAATTATTTGTTTTGCAAATGGTGTGCTGAAATTTTCAGTTAGTTCCGATGTGAATTTGACGATATTCTCTGGCCGATGGACAGCAACAGCTCGAGCCATTACAACGATTCTTTCAAATATTTCAGGATCAATGTCCTCCAAGTTATTATCATACAGAGTGTTGACAACGTACTTTAACTGTGCTAGATCCTAAATGTAAGAAAATCACGTCAAAATGAATGATGACATCAGCTTCAGAGATGACGTAAGATAAAGAATACATTTAAACAACGTCACACAAACTTTATGATTATTATAAGTCATCTTGGTAGGATGCAAGGAAGCTAACAACATTTTTGCTTGCTCTTGCACTTGCTGAGGAAGAGGTGAAGACAACATTGACGTTGCTATAGTGACGATTTCCTGGTGACTCTCGTCGTCATTTGATACCAAAGTAACCAGACCATCCAAAGCTCTCAAACAATTAGCAGTGATACTACAGAAAAACAGGTTACGTAGTAGAGTTAGTCGTTGCTCAAATTTAAATAACATGAATTTTTTACTAAAGTTCTACTTTATAAAGTGTTCCTTAAAGTTTCAGTGACTGTAAATGTGTGAAATAGATGTGATAACATTATTCCAATCATTAAAACTTACATTTCCTTCAGTGATAGTGGCGCAGCAGCGTTAGATATTACCTCCGATGGCTGAGTGAATGGATTGAGAGTTACTGAGGAGGATGTAGGGGTTGCTGAGGGTATACCGTCATACTGTAAGTCATCAGGCCAACCAAAAACCTCCTTGTTTTTGCAGTAAACTTTAATGGAGTCGACCATAGTAACATTGCTAACATCATGCGATTGACCAACTACACAGAAACACAATCATATCATTTATAAGTGCAGTCGATATATCACGAAGGATGATTTTGAAGGATGGTGATAAATTCACATTCATACATGTAATTGTTATTGTGCGGTCAGTGGAAAGGACCTCCTCGCGTGTGAATGGAATATCAAACCATCGATTTCTTTTGAGTTCAATGTCAATTGCGCGACCAAAGACTTCAATAAAACTCGGAGCTTTATCTATGGCTTGACATCCAACAAGAACTCGAACACCAACAATAACAACACCAGGGTTACAATTTGTTATTGTCATAGAAAAACTGTTCAACTAAAGAAAAACACCATTTTTACAAACACTTGACAAGTGACGACACATGCATATTTATCTTACCTTTGTACATGCAATATACATTCCTGCAGTCATAAGTCGTTGTTTCACTTGTTGAATGTTATACACATGTAAAATATCTCGACCACCAAACTCTACATCGTTCAATACTTGACAACTTTCAAAGAAATCAATAGGAAAATGAGGAGAGCTTGATGATCTAATGTCAATATGTTTCTTTGACTTTCTTGTCTTGAATGGCTTAAGCGAAGCAACGGCACTGCAAAAATATACCAATCGTTATCATTTCTCAATAAATATTTCATCATTTCAAGACACAAATGTTTATGAAACAAGTCAATATAAAAAATACCTGATCGATCGAAATGACGAAGACATCCAAAAGTTTGTGTGTTCTTGATTTATAGTGTTAACTTTGAGACTACCATCTTCACCAAGAATGATTAATGATGTTCTTGATTGCTCAGAATTTGAAAGATTATGACGAACAGCAAGTATATCCTGAATTTTTGCTTTTGATGACATGCCTTGATTTCTTGGTACTAAACGACACAACGACAAAATCTCTGTTAAAACTAAGTTACTTTCACATATTACTAACAGGACAATTGATTTAGAATTATTCTTATCTAGGCGGAAAAACTTTTCATGACTGAGAAAGACGGGGGAAAACGGAATGAAAAAAATATTAAAGATCAGAATGAAAGGAGAAGTGAACAACGAAGAAAAGGCGATAAAGAAACGTTTTCTAATACAGAAGGTTATATTTGCGACACAACAGAAAATTTCGATGGTGACTACAGGGGGGAGTCAATAGTTATAATGAGAGGTGCGGGGGGGTTCTTTAAAACAACAACTTACCAAGATACAATCAGGCTTAACCATGAGAACAACAGGAAGACCTGTTGTATGAGTTGAACAAAGCAAAACACCTGGATGTTGAAGAACTTCAGACCATTGACATAAGCTGATAAGAGCAGTTTTATTGGCATTAGACAATTTCACGTTGATTGGAAATATGTTGGTGATTTTTGACAGATTCTCGCCAAAGGTTCCAAGGAAGGTTTTACCTAAAACAAATCGATAAAATAATTAACAATAAGAAATGAAAAGAAATAATTACCATCATATAAACATACCTTGAACATAACTGAAGAATATAATTTGTAATCGATGTGAATAATAAAGAGATACACCTCCACCGCATATTTCACCATTATTATCATTTATATCAGGATGAACTATAGGTATTATATTTGTTAAATAAAAAGGTCCTGATTTTGCTGAACTTGATTCATCCAGTTGTTGAGAATATATGAGTCCATCGGAGGATATCAAACACATCACACGTAATGATGATTGAAACACAAATGTTACATCACGTATCTTGCCAGAAGGTAACACAAAATAATATACAGGACTGAGCGCATCTTTTGATAAGTCGTAAATCTAGATAATTATGAAACAAAAAATGAAAAATGACATATTAGAGGACACTTTTTCATTGCTATTTCTGGTTAACGTAAGCAGCCATTTAGTACCTGAACAAAGTCGGCAGTTACGATAGCAAGTTCTGTTTGAGATCCAGGAAGCCATATTGTTTTGATAATGAAATTGCCGCTGTCCAACTGAAAATGAAGAACAAGATGATTGAGAGTTGAGCCCGCGCTACTTAAAGTGAGAACATGACAGTCTTTGAGGCCAGCGACAGCAAGGAAGCTTTCGTTACAGATGTTTCCAGTTAAAGATAAAATTGTGAAGGAACTTGCGTTGTCGCCAATCGATTAATGTTCAATTTACGACGACTCGAGTCAGTTTGTTTGAGCAAAGAAGAAAGTTGAACAATGGTTATCTGAAAGAAGGAAGACATATAAATATAGTTTACCGTTCATAGAGAAAAAAAAAATTTACGTACTTTTCCTTTATCGTGGCTAACAGCAAGATGTTGACGACGTCCGTAACTTGATGTAAGACAACATATAGAGATACGACGTAAAACATGAGAAGCCAACAACTGTCGAATAGTTTGACCATGTTCACCACTGCAAACTAACTTCACATTCTCAAAATTTCCTTCTTGAGGACTCGATGAAACCGTCTATGTAACATTCGTTATGTTAAAATCAAAAGTTGTATCTTATATATCAAACATCGTCTATATTTACCACTAGTTGTTCATTATTATCCACTGATTTTTCAATGGAATGAAGATTATCCAAAGCTTCATCAATTCTTTGTCTTGTTCCACCTACAGCTTGCGCATGCGTGTTGATAGGACTCGTCACGTGGGAAAAGGTTTGCAATAAAGCAAGAAGAGCAGAACAAGTATGGTTGTCTTTAATAACATTTAGTAAAAATTTCTTGTTGACCTAGAATGACAACAGAGATACAATTAAAAAATTCTCGATAAAAAATATTTTTTGTCTGAATATTGCAATAAGTTAAAATGAGGTAGTGATAAACAGCTTTCACCTCGACTGTTTTCCTTAAATTACGTCGAAATATCGGTTGTCCAAACTCATACGTTGATTTCTCTTTTAAATGTTGATCAAAATTTGATTCATTGTTTACAGTAAGAACAGTTTCAGTTCGTTGTAATGGACGATAACTACTGTGAACATGTTTACCACCAGGACTATCAATGTCTGACACATCATGAGGATTTCTTTTCTTCATTGCCTGAGTTTAAAACACAGATGATTAAACAAAAGTTAAACTATCAATTTATCACCGCTCGTACCCTACAACTGTCATCTTCTTTTGCTCCACAGTCACAGAAGAAAGATCCATATTTAGCGTATGTTACATCACAATTTTTATGGCAGACTTTTGCACAGATGGTACACACACCAACACCGTCATTCATACCACATGTATGACAATGGTACCAATGTTGATTTGCAAATTCTTTTTTTGTTGTACTGAATGTACACAACTTATTCCACAGTTGATTTCCCTCAATATCTTCTTCCTATATAAAAAATATGATCCTTCAACATTTCACATCGCAGAATATAAACCAGTGACAGAGGCTTCAATCTGACCGTATTTTAAAAAGTTGTCTCCATCTCACTTACAGATTCTTCTGCTCCAGATTCATCATCATCATCAATGCCATCTGACTCTATGTCACTGGAACTATCATCACCTTGACAACCATTACAGATTGCATCATCATCCATATGCTTCAATACCACCATAACATCGGCAACATGAGCCAGCAAAACATTTGTGCACTCAATAAGACTGTTCGTGTGTTCCTTCTCCTGACCAATACAGATTTTACTAAATAAAAAAAATAAACAATAGATGTTTATGTTGCATACTACACACGATAATTTGAACAAGATAGATGCTACGAGGTACCAAAATTGTAACCAGACAACCACAGCCTCCATTAATTTCACATGACCTTTACCATCACCATATCCAGCAAGGGTTGAAGATACAGAAAGAAAATCAATGAACTTTGAACCAATAACAACAGATGAATCAGTTGCCATGTCTAGTAACCACGTTCCCAAAGGAATGATTGCATCAAGTAATGTATCAATCGCAGAGCTGCTTACAGGACTGAATGAATTAAAAATATAAATGAAGTCACAAAAAGTCGAGAGTTAAAACATGCGATGATAAAATGTTCAAATGGTCATAATATTTAATCAATAAATACCTATCTTCTTTAACAAACGATGAAACAATCGACTGAAGCAATAGACGATTGTCTGCCATTTTCCCTGTCATTTCTTTATCAGCAGGTCCACCGACAATAATTCTATTTAACCATATCGTCAGCAACGTTGAACAATCACTGATCTTCGATATGGACTGGACTAACGCTAGAGCTGTTGGATCATTTGGATTTTTATCATCTAAAGAATAAACTTTGTAATGAAGAAAAAATAAACAGTACGATACAATTGTTATTTAACATAAACTCACAAGTTTCCAGTGTACGTGACACAAACTTTAACATTCGGTAGACAAATGAAAGAGAAAAATTCTGGTTTGCAGATAACAAAAGAAGGCGAACAAATTTATCGTTATCTTCAAAGAAAATTTTCAAAGTATTCCTTCCTTCAGGACGCTCCAGTAGACCTTCCATGAATCTTTCACAATCAACAAAGATGTCTTCATTCAAAACTGACCTGACAATGAAGTATATATATTCATTTATTTAATCTAAAAACAAAACAAAACATAAACAGAAATAAATAGACATGATGAACTTACTCTTGTGAAGAAATGTTTTCAATCATAAGATCATAACAATTTTCTAAAAGATATCTTTGTATTTTTTCTGAGCATTTTTCATTATCCATAGATCCAAAACAGACTTCTAAGATACTTTCAGTTTCATCAAAGATATATTCCATCGAGGCATCAACCAGCAGAGGAATAATGGCCTTCGATATTTCATTTTCATAAGTGGTAGGCAGCGAGCTTTTGCTTTCCTGTTAACGATAATAATATGGTGTTACTGACTAGTTTTCCAATGAACCAATTACACCGAGATAAGTATATACTCACGTGACTAAAAATGAACCAATTACACCGAGGTAAGTATATACTCACGTGACTAAAAATTAACCAATTACATCGAGATAAATATATACTCACGTGACTAAAGTAGATATGAGTTGAACAAGAGATTTCATGACATGTCTAATGGATGCATCAAGATTGAAGGGAAAACGGAAAGACATGTGTTTAAGATGAGAAGCAATTAATGAATTTATCATTTCGTAGCCAGTGGTGACATTGTCGTTGATTACTTCTTCACGAGCAAATGAAGGGTTAAATTCAATGGAACCCAATCTATTCCAATTCTTTACCTCTTCAGCAGGGAGAGAAAGACCTTTACAAAGGAGATATTTACTAATTATAACATCTAACATGGTTATGGTCAATGATTCAAATATTTTATATTCAATATGAACAAAAAACACATCTAGCATGGTTATGGTCAATGATTAAAATATTTTATATTCAATACGAACAAAAAACACATCTAGCATGGTTATGGTCAATGATTAAAATATTTTATATTCAATATGAACAAAAAAACTCTAAAATATAAAAATCCCAGAAACTTAGAGCATTGAGCAATGTTAAATAAATTAAATCCTCAAATAGGACACTAATAGTAAAAAATCTGTTAAAACATCACCAAAATACCTGTTATAACAGGGTCTGGAAAGATTGTATTCTTAGCAAGTACTGATGATGATAATTTAATGACTTTGGAGTAAATTGTGATCTCTTTTTGACAAACTTTGAGATTTTGATGACACAGTAAGCTAAATCTACAAAGAAAAAAGTCAACATTGATGCACATTATTCAATCCATATTATCATTATTTAATCCATATTATCATTATTTAATCCATATTATCAATATTTAATCCATATTATCAATATTTAATCCATATTATCAATATTTAATCCATATTATCAATAGTAATTCATTCAATATAATAAAAATGTTACATACCTGGCAAAACTTTGATAAACCTCGATCAACTGTAAAACAATGCAAAGTAATTTCTCCAAAACCATTTTTAAATCATCTGTGATGACTTCAACATCTTTATTCAGAAGAAAACTTGTTCTTGTGACAATAGAATCAAGAGCGATTATTGCAAAGAGATTTGGTAGTTCACTTTCAACATTGATTTCTTTTTGACTCGATATCGTTTGCTCCAACATCTGAAAAATAAATAAATGTGAATTTAAGTAAAATTACTGCTCAATAATTGACATAAATTATTCATTCATTCACATGTTGACATAAATTATTCATTTATTCACAACTATCGATTTTCAATACTCAAAACAAGAACGCACCTCTTGTAAAATCTTCGTATGATATTTTAATGCGAAAATAACATCCCAAGGTTTCGTCAATTGAGAGATGTTATCATCGCTGAGTTTGAGATGAACCATTAAGCTCTATAGTAAAGAAAAATATATTATATGCATTTAATGCATCTGAGCCAGAAGAACTGTTCTTGAATATAAATATGAGATCGAGATCGTCAATAAAGTAAGCTAAAATATTCCTTCTTACCTTGACATCCTCATCGGGGATCAGATAGTTTACAAGTTAATGATAAAATATAAAGAATAGAACAAACATCTCGAGTATTCTACATAAAACAGAGTAGAAAAGATATAAATGAATAAATGGCTTGATAATCAATCATATAAAAGAAATGAAGATGATTTTCTACCTCATAACGTACTGGTTGTTCATCTTGAATCATCGCAAGAGTTAGAGGTGCAGGTGGGAGACTGGTGAGAAGGCGCCAACACAAGCCAAATGAACAACGGACTATCTTAGAATCGGTTAAATTAAAAAAAATTGAAATTGACTTCTCTCTCTTTAATACATCGCATCTTGATCCAGCAGCAAGCAAAGTCACAAGACTTTCATGGAAATGAGAATACAGAATGCCTTCGTTCTCCAGTAAAGAAAGGAACGTGTTGAACTGCAAAAAGAACGCTTTTAAGACGATGGATGACAACAGTGATGTAAAACGATGGATAACTAACTGTAGCACTGGATAATTTCGTTATTTCCCCACTACGCAAGCCGTAGAACCTGGGTGTCTTTCTTTCCAAAGACCTTCCCGAAGTTTCCCATGTCGTTTTATAATAATCTCGATCTTCTCCATCAGCTGTTGCAAAGAATATCAATCTTGGTTCATCAATAAATTCATCTTCAATGACAGTCATTCGATGACGGTACTTTGTCTTAAAAAGATTGTTCTTCACCTATATAAGAAAGTTCTATGATCAATTTATTGACAAAAAAACCAAGCAATGTTCTTCATCAATAAATTTACCTGAGTTAGCAACTCGACTGGAGGATCGTTATATTGAAACAACATGTAATCCAATATCGCCAAAATTCGCATTAAGTACAACGGTGGTTTATCATAAAGATCAACATCGTCAGATATCTTACATAAATTATCAACACACAACACAATAATCTTATTTCGTTGTTTTTCAGTAAAGTTATGCCAAACCATTAAGAGTAACTGTATATGTTCGATGTTTAAATCTATGAAAGAAATAAACAATTAATGGAACAAAAAATTATACATAAAATGTAAAATAGATCGTGTCACCTGGAAGACACTTCTCCGTTAAAGACATCTCTCGTAACGCTCGCAATAATTTCTGCCAGATTATAACACAACTTGTATCATCACACTCGTCCCCAGAACCACGACAACTTTCCTGTCTACCCAACAAGATTAGCGCCAACACAGAGAGTACGAGGAGCTATAAAGAGTGGCCATGTTTCTAACGCGTATGGTGATACACATAATTTCTCCAAAACTATCTCCTAAAATTAAAAAATGCGATAAAAATGAAGAAAGAGACAAAAATCTGTACGATCTACTGTAACATTTGATAAAGCTCCATCTGTACGATCTACTGTAACATTTGATAAAGTTCCATCAGTACGATCTACTGAAACATTTGAAAAAGTTCTATCTGTACGATCTACTGTAACATTTGATAAAGCTCCATCTGTACGATCTACTGAAACATTTGATAAAGCTCCACCTGTACGATCTACTGTAACATTTGATAAAGTTCCATCTGTACGATCTACTGTAACATTTGATAAAGCTCCATCTGTACGATCTACTGTAACATTTGATAAAGTTCTATCTGTACGATCTACTGTAACATTTGAAAAGTTCTATCTGTACGATCTACTGTAACATTTGATAAAGCTCCATCTGTACGATCTACTGTAACATTTGATAAAGCTCCATCTGTACGATCTACTGTAACATTTGATAAAGTTCTATCTGTACGACCTACTGTAACATTTGAAAAAGTTCTATCTGTACGATCTACTGTAACATTTGATAAAGCTCCATCTGTACGATCTACTGTAACATTTGATAAAGTTCCATCAGTACGATCTACTGTAACATTTGATAAAGTTCTATCTGTACGATCTACTGTAACATTTGACGCTTCTTCTATTGTCATTCTTCTACAATTTAAAGTTGCAAATATCTACGTACCTGCTGTTTATCTGTGAGAACTTTCAAAGACAATAAACTATGAAGATATCGGTCAAGATATTGATTGAACATATTATATGAAGAGAGACAATTGACGTCACTTTTAACTCCATCCAGTTCCAAAACAAGAAAAGCAAGATCAGTAAGATGATTTTCAGGCAAGGTTTGCTGAACATTGGTGATTAATCTTTGACTGGCGTTTGTTAACATATGTTCCGTTATCAAGGCAAGTATAGACTTTGATAGATCTAAATACTAAAGAAGGATATAAAATGATCAGGAATAGAAAAAATTACACAACATACATACAATGAAATGCCACGTTACGGTAAAAATTACACAACATACATACAATGAAATGCCACGTTACGGTAAAAATTACACAACATACATACAATGAAATGCCACGTTACGGTAAAAATTACACAACATACATACAATGAAATGCCACGTTACGGTAAAAATTACACAACATACATACAATGAAATGACATAAATTATTACGATGAATGGATTGACATACATGAGTTTGTAAAAATCACACAACTTATTTGAGATTGTTAAACTCACTGATTCAGCAACAGCCAACTTTTCTTCATTTCTTGACGATTTACGTTCATTCTTTTCAACATTTCCATCCAAATCTGCAACCTGAGCTTCAAATAAACCACCAAACAATGTCTCCATTTCATTTGGATCTAGCAAAGAACAAGAAATATGAGATAATTTTACTGTAGTTTTAGTATTCTACTACAATAGAAATTGAGAAACCTTCACTTTCAGATTCAACGTGTCCAGTTTTTGTTTGATCATTTCTTACAGAAGTTTGAGCAGTTTCACTAAGGAAATTGGCCTTTGTGAAAAAACACAAAATGATGAACAAAACAATACAGAAACATCACATAAATACATAAATTAAATATTTATACAAACCTTTTTATAAGAACAAATAAAAAGTTTTGTTAACCATGGTAAAATTTCAACATGATTAAACAAAAGTTTTATTCTAAACCACGATGATACGTGAGCTTCAATATTCATTTCTTCTTTTGTTAATTCAACATCATCATCAATTTCCTCCAATTTCAGATCCTCCAAAAGTGATGTGACAACTGCAACTAGCCTAGTACATACTTGAACACGCAATATATTCAATCCTTCCCATCTATTATGAAATAAAAAGCAATGAAATATTATTTAAGACAATAAAAAAAATTGTAACAAAATGAACAACCTTGTTTCACTTGATCTTTGATCATTTTCCCTATCTTTCAAGTGTGACAATTCTAAAGACTTTATTATGCAATGGCACACTAGAAGATTGAAATTTTGTGCAAGGTTTCCTCCAGCACGATGGGATATTGATAAAGTATGTAGCACAGAATCCAAAATACACAGCTAAAATATAATTGAAAAATCAAAAACAGTTACAATTTTCATTCTATCATTTTTGCCTAAGTGAAACTTTAATACTTACTGCAGTATGAACTAAGTTCTTGGCATTATCATCAATATCATCTATGATAACAAAAATTTAAAAAAAACTCAACAAGTTTTGGTTTTTAAAAAGAAAAACAAGTTACTAACCCACACATGAAGATGCAAGATAACCAGATGATGAATACATTGCAATATCAAGACAAGATAATACCAACAAGACTATTTTATTTAAACGTGAACTGTTTAAAGGCTCCAGAACAGGAATAGAAAGGACGCTTTGCACAATTTTCATTTCATCAAGTAAAGCATCAACTCTAAATAAATTCAACAAAATATCAGTTCAAATATACCTTTTAACCTTCAATATGAGCTATCCATACTAACCTTTTAATTCGAAATTTTAACATCGATTCAAGTGAGATTCCATCTATCATAGTTATTGAAGGTTTGCCATCACAAATACCACGTAAAGACCTAAAGTCTGACAAAGTTGGAAGGGCAAAACAAAGATCAAGTAACACTGCTCCTCCATGTAATTCTCTTATAAAAGATACATTGGCATTTGATAAATGCATCTTCACGTCCATAACACTGTCTTCTTGTGGACTGTCAAGTTGAAATGGTGACCTAGTAGAAATAAATTAAATGTTGTTTGATTGGCTTAAAATATTGCAACAACAAACAACTGATTATCAATACCTTATGATAGATCGCCTTGTGTTTACCAAACTATCCTGACTAAATCTGCCATAAAATTTTTCTGAAAGGTTTAATATTTTCGATGATTCATCAGAAGCAGGATGTTTTGCATGTTTCATTGTCTCAAGTAATTTTTCAAACTCTGGTTGCTCAAGACAGCCATGACCCTTACATAACCCCTCAATAACTGACACCATCAATTTCTATGAAATACAATGAAATTATTATTATATGTAAAATGATGTATAAACGTTTATATAACATTACCTTGGTTATAAAGTCATCTTTTTCTTTGCCAATTGTTTTCAAGCAAAATTTTAGTAGAGTTTTACATGAAGTTATAGTCTGATGCAAGAATTCCGAACCTGAATGCAAGAATTATCCAATTCATATTTCATAAGACATTAAATTATTTATTTGAACATTTCTGTACAATTACTTGTAAACTTACAGCATAAGACATTGAGACCAAGAATGTGAGCTGATAACGTTACCAAAGCAAATAAAAACTCCTGGCAATTAGTTTCATCGTCGAGAATCTCTAAACTCCTAAGAAAAATAGAAGAATTGATAAACAACAAAACTAAAATGAAAGTAAATACTTTCTTTCTGTCATAAGTGAATGTCAAAAATACAGCATTAAGAAAGAAAAAAAGCCAACGAACTAACACTACATACAGTTTATTCAAATGTTTGCACAATTCAGACAAACTTTCTCGGGTACAATCCGTCGAAAATGATAGAATTACTTCAACAATACGCGACCATTCGGCCGCCATGTTGATCTTCCTCAATGACCCATTCGTGGAATCCACGTGGTTGTGTGAGTTTTACGTGACTTTGATTCTTATATTTTCAAGTCTCAAAATCAGACAAAAATTTTTTCTTTAATCTGAAGATACATTTCAGTGATATATTTATATAGTACATACCTATACAGTACACATTACTTATGCACCAGCAGTGATACAAATGATTTGGCAATTTTAATTATATTTTGATTTGAAAGACCTGTACAAAGAGATTATTTTAAACATAAACTTGAGTACTAAAAATTATTTACAAATCAATCTTTCTCAAGGAAATCAGACATGAGCAGTTGACGAAGTAAAGATAACAGCCATCATTAAAATAAATGCACACGGTAACTTTTTTTCTTTCTCAGCCTCACTGTTTCGTTTCGATTGAGATGAAAAAGACTTATATATGAGTAAGGTACCTTAACACAAAGTGTAGAGATAAATTATAGAGCCAACGTAAATTTGGCAAAGAAGTAGGAACGCAAAACAACAAAATAAGAAAAACCCAGATGTTTCATATACATGTTCGTTCGTTTAATAACTTTCCATGTAAAATATACGATAAAACATAAGAGTAGAGACTTTGTCGTGGTGACAAATTTAAAAATTGTTTTAAAAAGAGCAAATACCATAGTGAATGTTCAAAATAATAACGCAATAGTTCTTCAAAGAGCTGTTTGAAAACAGTTATTTTAGAATTGTAGGGTTAGTGTTCCGCTTTTGAAATGTTCTTTTAAGAATTTTTGCGTTATTATTTTAACCATTCACGATGGTATTTGCTTTTTTAAAAAAAATTTTTAAACATAAGAATGATTTCATGTCATTAAAATTTTATGTATTTTTACGGAGTTATCAGCAGCACAGCTAGCAAGATACAGAACATTGCTAGTGTATGAAGGTCGCCATTTTAATCGTGTAACAGTTCCAGTATGAGATAAGGTAGAATTATTATTCATCATTTTCCAACCATTTACAATGCTCCATTTGTACATTTGAATCTTTCCCGACTCTAGTCCAATTGCCACAAGGTAACTGGAGAAAAATAACGCATTTTTATTCGATCTATACATTTTAGGAAGATAATTAAAAAATGGTTTACCGACCATGAAGTATTAGGAGAAACAGCAACCGCTGTTACAGGCTCGCCAGCATCAAGCGATGAACCAACTGGTGTCCAGTTTTCTTCACTCTTTCTCACCCACACAACAACCTGATTAAGGAAACCTTAAATTAAGAATGCAAACAGTTATATAGCAACCATAGTGCAAGTCAAACCTGCTTGTCCCTTGATGCAGTCATGAAAAAAATATCATCTGGTGTCCACGAACATGACCATATAACTCGACTTATTATTTTGCATTTCTTGTCGTATTTAGCTGACAATTTGTAGGTCTCTGATGATACAGAAAAAACGTAAATATAAAACCAATGTTATATTGGTTATACATAGATGATGCAGTTCCTACTTAATTTATCAAATCTTTCAAATAAACACCACGTTCTATCACGCGATACAGACAGTAAAAAACGTCCACTATGTGAGAATTCCATTTGTGTTACAGTTAAAGTATGACCAGGGAGACAACACAATTGTTTCCATGTTAAAGTATCCCAAATAATTATGTTAGCGTGTTCAGCTTTTGAAGCCTAGAAACAAACAAAAATACTTGATTCGAAGGTTACAAAGTAATAAAACAAAAGATTAAAGTTTTCTTAGACATAACTACCTTACAGGCTGATGCTAAATGTTTAGAATGAGGGTCATAAGAAACACAGAAAATTTCATAGCCATGACCATATCTATAATAAAGACATTTTAAAAATACGTAATTAATTAAGGTTACCTTCTCCTCTCCCCACACACACACACACCTTCAATTAATCCATCCTTAAATTAAAATGTTCTTTATCACTTACAGTTTTTGAGTTTCCGGCCATAGAGTGCTTTTCATTAAAGTGGTTTCTGTAGGAAGTTCTTGAATGAAAATGCAATTTTACATAGCATACGTAAATATATATCTGAATAAGAGTAAAATAAAATGACAGCTAACCTGAAGATAAATATGGACAAAACGATGATGGTTCTTCACTTGCAAATACAGATGCCTTCATTGGTCGTTTTAGGTCTTCAAGATCACTCTTTAAATTTTTTAGCTCATCTAATGAAAAAAACCCAAACCAAAAAATCGTTTTTCATAATTTACTCGAAGCAATCCGTACATTCAATCTCCAACCATCAAAAACAGCTTTGTTTGATAAACCCAATACAGGGACAGTGGCTCCCAAAGCTTTATTGTCCACATTCTACAAAATGTAAAATGGAGTATTATTCATGATTGAATATTTTAGTCAATTTTACTTTGTAATAACGTCAAGGGTTTTCATAAATGTCAAAAAATGAGCGATGAAATGGTCTGCAGAAGAGTAACCTTTATTGTGTATTGTTCTACAAAGCAGTTCAACAACGTAATCTCGAAGTCTGTTCAACACCTTTGTCATTTCTTACATTTTCATCAGCCTCTGTACAAACACCACTGAACATGTTGATAAAACTTTTGGGAGCTTGAAAGACGCGAATTACCTTGATACGAAAGAACGAAAACATCAAATGTGAAAATAGCCATGACGCCACAACGTTAAAAAGTAATCGTTAAACTACACCTCTACCTTTTCATCAGCTCCAGATACAAAACAATATTTTGAGATCACAGTCAGACATTTCATGTTATAACCATGAATCTGAGGACGAGCAACTTCATGCCATGTTGCCTATGATGAAGTTATGTAACATTAGCTAACTAAAGTATAAGTACATTAATGTTACGTTAAAGAATTTACCTCTGAACCAGACCTCTGTCTTGGAGCATGTATTCTTGTTGTTTGATCTGTACTGACTGAGACAAGAAATTCTCCATTTTCTGGTTCCCAGTCAATATCCTTTGAGATTAGCCATAGTTAATATAACATGATCGACTAAAAGCAAACTAATTTTGTTTATGAGCAAAAAACCTGAACTGGAGCAAAGTGACCGCTCTTGGTTGCAATAGCTTGCCAACAACCTGACTCCTGAACATGAAAATGTCATACAGATTCTCAAAATCATTTGAATCATTTAAAGATGAAAAATATGTATGTTTGAAATACCAATTCTTTCCTCCACATGTGAAGGGATCCTTGGTAACTGTGAGCAAGGATCACATCACCATAGGGGTTAAATACCCCACCATAAAAACCAAGAGTATTACCTCCAACTTCACCAACATGAACCTATCAAAATAACTAAGATAAATCTCGACAGTTTCATAAAAGAACTGTAAATATGAACTTACATCATCCATCCATACACCAAGTTCATCATCAAAAGTCCATATAACCATAGTTTTATCCATGGAAGATGACAATAAACACAATGGTTGATGGTCCTTACCATCTTCAAAAAATTAACATTTCACATGAAAGGAAATGAAGAAATATTGTGAGAGATTACTTGTTCATACTTTGAGATATTTTAGGATGCCAGCGGGCACTGTATACCCATCCTTCATGACCAGATAAGATTGTTTCCAAAACAACAAAATAACTTAAAGACACTCCTTCAAGAAACAAAAAATACCAAAGAAGAATAAAATTTACTTCATTTTATCATTCCTCCAAGATAGTCAAAGAAAAATGCCTGAAAATTGAACAAGCACATACCATTGTCAATTATTGTCATTTTACTTGAGGTCAACTCCAATGGTTCCATATTATCTTCATTTTTATTTTCGTCAGATTTCATGTAATCATCACTGCCATGACTAATGCGCCAAACTCTGATAAAATGATCTTGTGAACAACTTGCTAACATTATGTCATTATTATCTAAAAAAACATTAAATGCAGTAGACTTGTATTCTAAATGATCTTAAATCAAAAAGTCATGTCTCATACCCAAATGCGTAAAGTTTAAATCTCGTATCCAATCTTCATGCCCATAAAGATTTAAAGTGAGAATGAACTAAACAATTGATGTCATGTAGTAAACCTCACCATGAATATTTAATGTGTGTTTTACAAAATAATTAGACTCGCATATGTACGTACCTTTGAATCATGTTCATAATAAAGAGATATGATGCAGTTTTCCCGACCACATGCAAGTATAGGGACTAAAATATTCATAATGAAAAACAATTGAAAATTTTTTCATGAAAAGAATTGTTTTTGTAAAGACAAAACATTAACATACCATTTGAAGAAACCACAAGAGATATTGAAAATGCAAATCCACCATCCAAACTTATAGTTTCAATACAATTCACCTCTATTAATAATCATAATATTCAGCAAACAAATCAGTATCAAATATCATTTATTGTAAAATGGAATTAATCCCAACAAAAGTCAAATAAACCTTCATGCATGTGTGAGAAAATAAACCAAATGCTATATCATCACCTTCTAGTGCATCTCTACTCCAAACTTTGATAGTTGAATCAGCAGAAGAGGTGGCAAACAGAGTTCTGTAGTCATAGGATAATCCAAAAACATTAATTATGGTTGCAGTGTGACCCATTAGTAAACCTTTCAACCACTACAATGCAATGAATGCAAATTATAAAAACAATTGGCATACTGAATAATCACAAATTGAAATTAAAAATAGAAACTTTAAGATTACATTGTTGTAACCTTATCTCCATTCTGTGTCCACAATATAACAGTACCATCAATATCACCAGATATTAGTTCATTCTTTAAACCTAATGAAATAAATCATTTAATAAAATATGCACACTTCAGGCCTAAGCCAGTCTCTCTTTTCGTACCTTTGTCTTCATGGACAATCCATTTAATACAACTGATATTTTTCTTATGACCAGTTAGCAAACAGAATATTTCCCCAGTATATTGGTTACAACTCTAAAACAAGCATTACACTTTGCAAAGATTCTACATAAAAGAACTCTACATTATACCAATTTAATATATAAGCATAAAACTAACTCATTGGTCATGGCTAAGTGGTCGTCACTAAATACAAAATGCTGGGCTCAATTTAATATAAACATCTATAATAAATGTTGACAAAAATTGTTAAAAAATGCAGCAAACGTTGAGTAAACGCGTAATTATAAAATATTGAAAACTTGAGCACTTCATTGAATTGACGAAATATTTAATACTTTACAAACCTTGGGAAATTTTACTAAAGCAATGGAATTACAGGCTGAATAGGCAAGAGTATCGTCGATTCCCCAATCAACACTAAAAGGATTCCTGTTACATCCTACACTTATATAACTTTCTTCGAAGTTCAAATCTTCTGCCATTGAAACCATCAATAAAAATGGTTTTGTACTTCAATTTTATCAGAAAACAACAGTAGATATTTCTTTTAAAAGGTAATTTAACACGTTAAGGCATGGCGGCTATGACAACAAACGTTAGAACAAATCAATACTTCATGTTAAATTTTTTTATTATAAATACATAAATAAATAATATTATTTATCTATTTATTACATCTTTGTCAATTTTTATTATAAATAAAAGAAAAAACAACTATTTTCATTACATTACATAAATAAATACAAAGTAAAAATCTGTTGCGCATACAATTCATGCACAATTTCGTAAATTTGTTTCACCAAACTATAATTTACATTCAACATGAGTGACAATAGTTTAAACCAATAACCAGGACAAGCAGACAATTTCAAATAATACAAAATAAAACAAATTCCGAAGAGGGACATCTCGTTTTCTTGATATTCAAGATATTACAAGAGTTTGAAACAAAAGATGGTGTAATATTTCGTCTTTATTCCAAAGACATAAGTCTGATGATGTCTTTGGAATAAAGATGAAATATTACACCATCTTTTGTTTCAAACTCTTGTAATATCTTGAATATCAAGAAAACGAGATGTCCCTCTTCGGAATTTGTTTTTTTATTATTTGAAATAGTTTAAAGAAGCAAATAAAAATTTTATCAATTTTATACACAAATCTATAAAAATTCACAAATTACTGAGAGCCAGCTCTTATTTAAAATGTAACCATAATCCTGAGTGTTGCACCTGAGAGTTCAAGTGTTAAATAAATGTTTCCCAAGAGGTCTAAATATTTCCTGCATGCTTTGTTTCAAAATAAGGTCATTATAAACAACAGTACAAGAAACCATTTTGAACAAGAGCTGGATCTCATGGTAATCTTGGTGAAGTACATAATCTAATTACAAAATTCTTATCTTCATGCAAGTTTTTTTTTTTGCATTTGTTAAATCAAAAATAAACATTCCAAAATATCCAATTTCATATAAAACGTTAAAAACTGACAATATGCTGCAAAAATATATATCGAAAATGATATTTACAACTGCCAAAAAGTATTTAGTAAAACAAAAAACAGTTGACACTCCAACAAAGTAAACATTTTATTCTATATAAAAAATGTCATTTGAATAAAATGTTTACTTTGTTTACTAAAAATAACATTCTTCAAGCTCTTTGAAATCTTGTCCCAAAGATTTCAATAAAAATTTTTTTTGTAAAGACTGTTCAATCTTATATAGATAACATGCATTAAACTAAATTTTTAATTCACATTTTTTAGTAACTTTTTCATTAATGAAAAAAATATAAAACTTAAAGTCTTCTGTTGCTTCAACTTCAACTTGCAACATGAAATTCACATTTTTTAGTAACTTTTTCATTAATGAAAAAAATATATAATGTATCAGACAGAGTAAACAATGATGGTCTTAAAACTTAAAGTCTTGTGTTGCTTCAACTTTAACTTGCAACATGAAATTCACATTTTTAGTAACTTTTCATTAATGAAAAAATATATAATGTATCAGACAGAGTAAACAATGATGGTCTTAAAACTTAAAGTCTTGTGTTGCTTCAACTTCAACTTGCAACATGAAATTCACATTTTTTAGTAACTTTTTCATTAATGAAAAAAATATATAATGTATCAGACAGAGTAAACAATGATGGTCTTAAAACTTAAAGTCTTGTGTTGCTTCAACTTCAACTTGCAACATGAAATTCACATTTTTTAGTAACTTTTTCATTAATGAAAAAAATATATAATGTATCAGACAGAGTAAACAATGATGGTCTTAAAACTTAAAGTCTTGTGTTGCTTCAACTTTAACTTGCAACATGAAATTCACATTTTTTAGTAACTTTTTCATTAATGAAAAAAATATATAATGTATCAGACAGAGTAAACAATGATGGTCTTAAAACTTAAAGTCTTGTGTTGCTTCAACTTCAACTTGCAACATGAAATTCACACAAATACATCAATATACAACTCAAAAATCACTCACAAAAGTACATTAGTAAAGCAAAATACGGTTGACTACTCTACTGACCTTCATTTTTCTTTATAGTCATAAAATCAATACACTTTTCACAACCACATTCATTTTTTTTCTGAATTAACTCCTGTCTCAACAAGTCAGCAACATCTTCTCTTTTCATATCCTCAATCATCTTCAACAATTCGATGACATTGTGTTTTTCATCTTTGTTACTCCAGCAACTGATTATTTCCTCACAAGGGTTTGATGTCCTTTCAAAATCTTTCATGTCACCATGAGAAAAGTTCATTTTCCCTGCCAAAGTGCTATATCCCATACCAACATCATTATTATGCATCATTTTTTTAAAAATGCGACTGCAGGTAGCTGTGTTCATATCAAGGAATTTTAGCTTTCTTTGCAAGCACTCTGTTAACAAATAATGAAAATTTATTAAGATAAGACATATAGCACCAAATTGTGGCATCATGTGACCTTTACCTTTATCCTTTTGATCCAAAAGTTCAAATTTCTCTGTTTTTGGAACAGCTAAAATAAACATTGAGAAAAATTTATATCAAAATCACAAAGATCCCTTAACTTTACTCCCCAGACCTCTCACTACACAATATACTCACTTGATTTTTCATTTTCAGTAACAGGGCAGGAATGTTGACGATGTAAACTTTTTTTTTTGTAATGTAATATGTGTTTAATGATACGAACAAAGTTATCTCAGGTTATATCTGGAGATTTATGACTTGACTGTAATAAAACATGAGTTTCATATTCATTTACCTTTAAGGTCATTACCATCAAAACAAGGCTCGTTATTTTTTTTATTATCTTCTTCAGTCACTAAAAGATATATGATATCTATAAATACTGTTCTTAAGCATTTGAGTCATTTACACATGCATAATTCATATAAACTCACCCTCTTCCATTTCATCAACAACATTTGCTTGAGAATAGTTCAGTGTTTCACTTGGTGCAGTATTTTCTGAACACATTCTCCAAATGTAACACCATGATTCCAGCATATTTTGCAATGTGCTTTTACACAAACAGACAAAGATAACAGCGAAAACAATCAGAATTAAAACTGAAACAGCAACAATTATTATAATGCTGAAGACAGACAGGTTCTTGCTTTTCTTTCCTTTTTTTATAATGGCATTTTCACACAAGGTCACATTAAAACCAACATTGGAGCAATTATCCATGATTTGTTGAGTCATATTTTCACATGAGCAGGGTAAACAAGTTTTAACAGTTTTATGGTAGTATGAATGATTGGGGCAACCTTTGCATTGTCTGTCATCTTTGACTGGACCACAAATACCCTCCACGTATTCTCCTGATTTGCAAACTTTTTTCAAACATGGTTGACATTGCATATGATGACCAGTAGAATAGTTTGAGCCAGGAACACAAGGCACACATGCAATATGACTATTTAATGTTACATTTTGGCCATGACAAGGTATGGTTAGACCTCGTCCCACTCCACAATCATAACATTTATGACAACGTATGATGGAGCCCGCATCATCGATTATCACTACATGCCCTGCACCGCAAGCACCTTTTATAGGAACGGGAATGCAATTCTGCAATAATTATACAAAGATGGTATCAAAAAAAGGGAAAAAGTCATGTTAATTTTATCAAAGATAACTTACTTTGACTGTGAAAAACTAGTTGTGATGAACATAATGAACAATGGAAAACGAGAGGCCATCCTTTATAATGAACTAAACAAGACAATTTATCACAATTCAACAAGACTTTTTAAATAAATTGTGTATGTGTGTGGGTGTCTTTTGGAGTGCAAGTCTATCACAGTTGATCATTTTTACAATACCACATATCTTGGTAACATGCCGAGTAAAACTTGTATTGACGTCATTAACTACAGTATTGACGTTATAAAGCGCAAAATTCCCCAAATGCTTTCCCTCAAAAACTATAAATTTTACATTTAACGAAGAAATACTTCATGCAAAACGTTTGCTTTGAGGATAGTCATGAATCTAAGTCTGCATTTTAACATGCAGTTCTTTCTTTCTTGACATATTTGACGTTTGCCTTTAATAAGGCGACAACTCCATTGCTTTTCAAACACTCGACTTGTTCATATTCACCGTCCTTGGTTGTTTAAAAATGATAAAGTTTTGCATCATTAAAATATAAAACAACATTTTTAGCTATCTTTTAAGAAACCAAATATCCATAGATGTGATATAAATTATGCTGAGCTCATCTAAATTTATATTCTAACATAGCGGTCTGCAATATAGTGTTTAATATTCTCAATAACGTTCAGGGCATAACCAAAATGAAAACTACAATTTACCAATATCAAGACTTACCAAATTTGTAAGCGACTGTATTGATCGTGCGTGTTGAATATAGACAACCTTTGAAAGTATGTAAACGTAAAGTGATGCAAAGAATGTCCTTGGCTTTCTTGAAGACGGAAGTGACGTCTGACGTCTTCTTTCTTATTACATCATCATTACGTACTATGTCGTGTATAATATAGGAAAATGGGAACAAGTTCATGAACTTCACAATGCTACTTCATGCATATTCGTCATTATTAAATAGAATTACCTAATTTTAACACATTCTAAATGTTTCTTAAAAATCTCAACCACATTTACAAGCAATAATTTTAATACTTTCTAATATCCACCAATACTAATTATCAATAAAACAAATCAGTTCGATTTACATGACGATACAATCTTTTTCCTTTTTGTCTCTACGAGTTACTAATGGAAGAGTAGAAGCAACACTTTCATCGTTACAATTTTGCTGTCCTGAGGATGACTGAGGATGTAAAGAGTATTGAGGTGGAGGTTCGGGATGTGTTGAATTTCTAGATGGATTTGATGGAACAACTTTGGCCCATTCTCCATTTTCTAAAGATGTTTGTACCTGTGGAGCAATTGAATATGTGGACAAACTAGGGACTTCCTCATAGGCAGGTGGTGGTTGTTGATATGGGAGGGATGTTTGTTGTACATCAGGGGCATTATTTCCGACAATATAACTTGCATTTTGAACAGGAGAACCTGATTAATAATTTCAATATGAAAATTAGTCATGCCAATTATTGGTTGACGTTTGTGAAAATGATTTTAATCTTACCTAAATGTGCTGAAGAACTTTGAGGGAATGTAAAGTCAATTACATACAAGGGATAACACTGTTCAATGTTGGATATGACAAACAATGATGGATTTTCTTTGTTATCAACTAAAGAATCGAAAAATCTCCCATCTTCACGGCGAGGAAACTCTGTTAAATAACGGTGTCCTTTTGTTGATTCTCCAAGCAAAACTTGACATACGAGAAGATTAATTTTAGATCTTGTATCACCAAGATTATCAAAACACCATTGTAAAGACTTAGTGACGTCACTAGTGAAATAATACCCACGACCCAAGGGTTGAGGTGTTGTTGTCATCATTCTACTGGCTGAAATGTTTTCGTTCATGATATTATCAACATCTTCATAGAGAAACGGTACAAATACTTCTCGTTCGTTCAAATTCTCCCCAGGTTGAAGAACATCAGACATTGCTTTCTTTTTCCTAGCAAAAGAAAAACACAACACAGTAACATCTATAGAAATCATATGGTTAAAATTCACGGATTATAAAACAGTAAAAATACATCTTTAACCTGGTATACTGCTGCCATAAATTCTCATTAACAATCTTCTCAATATGATTTATTTGAAATGAAGATGAATGACTCAAGAGTTTCACAACCTTACGATAGACTTGGGTATCTGGTTCTATGGTCGTTTATAAGGTGTCTTTACGGCCTGTGATGTTGAAGACTGAGAAGATAACGTTTGAAGAGAAACGTCAGCCCCATCTGTTGATGTTCTACTTTAAAAGAAAGATAATGATTTTACAATAACAGAACAATATTATTTAATGATTTCTCATTTAAATTTTCCATACCTTGATTCATTATTGCTGATAACTTCATCCTCCACTTTCATCTGGTTTGATGTTTTCTTGGATACTTTTGCTGTTTTTTCTAAAAACATAATATATATTTTAATATTATATGTAAACAGTACATACATTACATTATGAAAAAGATTTTTTTAACAACCTCTCTTTACTTCATTATCTTGGTCTGCATTGTTATCTTCAAGGACGTTATTATCTTCTCGGTTCTTGAAAACATTTGTTATCTTTCTTTCTCGTTCAAAAACAAAGATCATTTTTTTCAAATACTTTATGTTAGGTTGATCCTTAAACATATGATACATTTTAAGAATACGCATGGCATGATCATCAGTAAGAGAAGATTCGTGACCAAATTTACACAACTTCTCTCGACAGTACCTCCGTCTTTGGATAAACTTTTTGCAAACGTGTAAATTGGGACAAAATTTTCCACGATTACAGTTTCCTTGATTATGATAATGACAAACAGAAGGAACGGACATGGCGACTAAAGTTGAGAATTGCTCAGATGTGAGATCTTCAAAACCCATACGTTTCTTCACCAGATCAACTTCACTTGAGGCAAAATCATGGTTCAAATTGCAACCATTGCAGCGACCTTCAAAATAATTGCGACATATATGTACATACTCACAATTTGTTTTATAGCAGCCACCTTTCTTGCCATTATAATCAAGGCATATACGAGCTTTTGTTGAGAAAACAGTGACAGTGTCGACGTTTCCCCGACCATTGCGATGCAAAATAAACATTCGGGGATATTTGCTGAACCACTCTTCAATATTTCTAATGTTTTCAGGAAATAAGTCTTTCTCTTTTAAGATCTTCTTGAATGATCCATTACCGTTGAATTTCTCTAGAATTGTAAGAAACACCTTCTTTTGTAATTCGCCTTTCCATTGTGACTGCTGTGAGAGGGCGGCAGAGCTTGGAATACTGCTGAATGTAGAGATCTCAGAACTAGACGAAGAATCACTTTCATCTTTTTCATTGCAAACTTTATTCATCGTACTTTCAACTGAATTTCCCATCCAATTCTCGACTTTCTGAAAACCTGACATTTTATTAGAGAGATGACTATTTTCAAGGTTTTCCCAACTCAGCATAGAAGATTCTTTATCTTCATGTAGGAATTCCTCAGATTCTTCATCAGAAATATCATCATCAACCATACCTGAATCATCAACACTACTAGATGTAGTTGTTGTACCTTTCATTTTTCTACGACGTGCTCCCCTATTACGCTTATGTTTCTTTTCCTCTCCCAAAGTTGATGATTTTATTTCAGGCGTATTCTTCTTTGCTCTTTCTTTTCTTGCACCATTACCAAGATAGGTAGGGACCTCCATTAGAGGGGGTGGCCTTTGCATAAATGAAGGGTTCATCTGTTGCACCAAAGGTGGAATAGGAATTTGGTGAGGAAGGTTATTTTGAAAATGAATTTGATGCTGGAATATGGGTGCAAGGGGGCGTTGGTGATGTGATGGAAAAAATTGAGGCATTTGTGGAATATGTCTCTGTGGCATATTAAATGCTTGTCCCTGGGGTAAAACATTCATGGGAGATGGCGGTATGTTTAACTTTGTGTTAATATTACCAACTTGTGCATAGGCAATATTAGCCTTGACAATTTCAATAGGTAATTGTTTTGATGGAAGAAGTGCATATTTCTTTAACAAATTGATATTGTGCATGTCCCCATTAATGTTATGATTTAATGAACATGGTGATTTTGAACATTGATTTAAGACATAATCACCACAAACATGAAGAAAGTGGCATTTATCTTTCCGAGGACAGTTTCCATTTTTGTTGTATTCCATGCAAACTCGAGGAAAATAACTCTTAAATAAAACATTGGCAATGGTCTTGTTGCTTTCCTTGCTTATCTCACCCATTTTTTCCATAATAATTTTGTTGTGTTCATCATGAAAGTCATGAGAGAGTTGGCATTGCTCAGCGTTATGCGGTTGTTGACAAATAAATGCTTTACAGATGTGCAAGAATGGGCAATTTTTCCTTGAACATTGGCCATTAACAACATAGGTCTGGCAGAGTCTTGGTTGGCTATAAAACTTCACTTTAACCATCCATGGTTTACCAGGAATTTCTGGTTTTTCAATGATTTCAAATTTGGTGGTTAACATTAACAATTGTAAAATATCATCATCGCTGGAAGGCAAACCACTGATAAGGTTTTTTATGTATTCCAGTGTTTTGTTGTACGAGACAGTACCATCATTTTGAAAAATGAATTGAATAATCTGGCTGACATGATCTTTATTAAGATGATCACAAGACTGTGGTACTTTTTCGCTTTGGTTTGGCTCAGCAAAACTTTCTTTAAGAAGGACCCATTTACCATTCTCCCCCAAATCAAATATTTCAAAAGTGGAAGGAAAATCAGTAAGTATAGTCATCAGTTCAGACTTTTCTTTAACAATATTTCCAGTAGCTAGATCCTTAAATAAAAGTTCCAACAACATTGTACCTCCAAGAGCATTAAGTTTCTTTGTAATACACGAAACATTATTTTGTTTAGTTTGAGCATCATTAGGTGAAGTTGTTTTTGATAGTCCACGCCCACCTCGCTTATTTTTCCTTGCTTTATTTAAAACTTTCACAGAGAAAAGACCTCCATTTTCATCATAGACTAATTTAAACCAGTCATCATGCGTAATCAACCATTTTCTGATAAGCTTTTTGTCTTGTAACTTAGCAGGGAAAATGCTTGCTTTATCTCTACAAATGATGGCAAACAAATGGCCTTTCTCTTCCTCGTTATCAATTGATGCAATCAATTTCTCCTTGATTTGAAAGTCTTCGTTCGCATTAAGACTTGGTAGTTCTACCTCTAAGCCTTTATCTTTCTCTATAAGTTTTACTTTACCAAATGGATTTCCATTCGGAGCTTTTATAATTTGAAAACAATCTGAATGCTCCTTCAACCATTCCTTAACTTTTGTTTTCGATAAGTCGGTTGGATAAAATGACTTTGTACCTTCCCAAAACGCAGTAAATCCCACTTCTTTCTCCGGTTTTCCTCGTAAAAACTTTTTCACCTTTTTCAAAACTGATTGATCCATATCGAAAAGAGAAAAGGGTGTAATTTCTTCGATGGATATTCAGCTGACGCATTTATTAAAAGAAACGCCACGCAGTTTTATCAACTTCCGGTACCGAGGGACTTTTTTAGACGTTGTACTTATGTAATGGCGTCAGGAAATATTTATGTTTCTTTGTAGTCTGAAGTGAAATTTATCTATTTACAAACATCATATTCTATTTCAATCATTAAAATTCTAGCACCAGCAAACAAATAATCATTTAGTACTTTTTGTGCAGAGTCAAATATGAATATCCATTATTGTCTATATTATCCATGGCAAACAAGTGCGATCACTAAGTTTTATACAGGATTAAATCATGAATGTCGAGGATCATTGAATTGCCAATGATCTTTGCTCTCGACAACTTCGACGTTAAAGCATTAAAAACAATTTTAACTTCATAAAAACTAGCCATTCTATAAATACAATGCATAAAAACTGGATTTATTTGAGATATTTATACGAGAGCTTTAGGACGAACATGGTCGTTCGTTCTCTGTAGTTTGGTTTCGCGTTATCTTGAGACTCGTGAGTAATTTCGTTCTATGTCAGGTTTTTGTTGATTCAATGAAATTTGAAGGAAAATATCCAACCTATAAAGAAAATATATCACCTATAATGTTTTAAAAAAAAAAATATTGTGAGAAACATCATTCACTCTTCAAACTAACCTGACCATCTTCGTTCATGCCTTTCCACCAATCACCATCCTTGTTAATGATCGAAACACGACTGTGTTTCTTTATAAAGAAACGAAAAACTATTGAGGCAAGACAAGCACAACACAAACTACAAAAGATGTCTAAACAACAACTATGAAGTATTAAAAACATTTTTAACATTTTCTCTCTCACTTTCAAAGAAATTTCCCTGGGATCCTTTGCATTGTAACCATATTTTGCTATAGCAACATCAATAACTACAAAATACAATACGATTACTATCAAATATATCTAATAACATCGTCACAAACAATATATGCATGTATAAATAATATCAACTTAACAAGATAGCACCAAAGTGTACACACCTCTCCCTCCACACTCACAATACACTTCACCTAAACCAAATGCTTACTGTGTCTGTTGGATTCTCTCCTTCCTTCATTCACGCCACGTGTTAAACACGTGTCTAAACCAGGAAAACTGACACCAAGGGTATTGTTCCGATAGTAGTCCACTAAACTCTGGAGAATTAATGATGTTTTATTGAAGGTTGTTGTTGAATATCAAAATACTAGAATTATATGTCAGTGTCCTCGTATACCAGTATTTTATGGATGGTATAACAAAAGATTCTTTTTCTTTACAATAACACCATTATGCGAGATAACTAGACTTACTGGTATTGAAGAAAATAGTTTAAGTCCAGTAAGACAGAACATTCCATTAGCAACAACAATCTTGATGTGCTTTATGCTGGATCTATAACTAACAAAAGATAACATAACAAGTGTTAAGTTAAAGCAAGTCATAAATTTGCTTTAAGAAAAGTAAATCTTACTTTAAACTCAATGCATATTGTCCACGATCATTAGTACTTTCCCGAACTAAAAAACTACCATCAATTGTTCTTTCCAATAATCCGTTAGCTTCATCTCTGCCCTTTTTCCCGACAAACCTAGAACCATTAATGATATTATTTTACTGGTGTGTTTTTTGTTTTAAAATCAATAATAAACAAACCATTTATAAGTTATCAAATCATCGTCGGCATCAATAATAGCGTTTCCACCATTTCTGAAAATAAAACGTCATCAAATAATTATATTTAACGAATATTTTAATCAGAGTTTCCGCTATCTGTAATTCATTTTTCTGCAAAACTTACGAGGTTGGAGTATTTTCATACTTCGTGACATCTTTCTGAGAATATAAATCAAGAAAACATTATCAGTTTCAATTTTTATGCATAGTTAACTAGAAACATATCGTCCATTTTTCCAACTCTCCCTTTGGGATTTAGTGATTTTAATTAAAATAAACTAAAAAAATTTTAGTTTCATAATTAATGTTTTTAAGAAATATCTTTTAAAACAGTTGAAAATTATGTTTATTTAACTAAAGTTTTAATAATCGATGAATTTATTTTTGCGTTACTTTTTTTAAAATTTAAATTAGTTTAAAACTTACGAAAACGTTATGCTCATCGTTTTTATGGACAGTTAAATGCTTCGATAGCTCAAAAGAGCCCTTGACCTCCTTAATACTGGACAGCGACAACGTATGACGTTTCTTATTACGTATGAAGAAGACTTCAGATTCCTAAAATAATTTATCATACCGAAGAAATCAATCTTTAAAGTTTTGACATTGATGATTACGGTGTCATAATTAAAGATTTGATTTTTAAGTAATTATTGATGATACTCATAAAAAATTTAGACTTTCTTCTTTATATCCATAAAAATTCATTAATTGTTTAACGTATGAAGAGATTGGAGACGAATGATAAAAGATCACGTGACAAGACTTCACAAAGTTAACGTCATACCTGAGCTATTTTACGAGATTCAAGTAATTTAACGTGATTTCTTGGGAAATATCCTACTTTTCCAGTCTTCTTCGACCTACCCTCCCACCATTCAGGATCATTCGTCGTTAAAACATCGATTTCCTCTCCTGCTTCAAAGTTCAAAGTCTCCTGTTTCCCGGGGGGTGCCCAACCGTTAAACCTAGCAGCGAGCTAGCACTTGTGAGCACAAGGCAAAAGTTCAGTGCAGTAAAAAAATAAAAATTAATAACTATACCTCGTGATAGATATAACTGTCGATGGACTCCCTAAATCACGTGATATAATGACGAGGTGATTATGTTGTTTGGCAATTATAAAAATATAAAATAAACTCACAAGAGGGTACAGGTGCATCAGTGTTATTTCTTGGTCTGGGTGGAAGTGGAGGACTGCTTGGGTGAATAAGTTCTGACGTTTGTTTCCTTAAACTACCTCTCTGATGTTTAAAATGTGTACAGAGAGGAGCTTTTTCAATACAATCTTTATGACATACAAGGTTGCATACTAAAATATGATGAAATAAGACATGAACAATAAGACAGGAGAGGGAACAGAAGGACAGAAGGATATCACGGTAAGACAGCAGGAGTATAGAGGTCATAGTAGGACAATGATGAAATAAGACATGAACAATAAGACAGGAGAGGGAACAGAAGGATATACGGTAAAAGCAGGGTGTATAGAGGTCATAGTAGGACAATGATGAAATAAGACATGAACAATAAGACAGGAGAGGGAACAGAAGGATATACGGTAAAAGCAGGGTGTATAGAGGTCATAGTAGGACAATGATGAAATAAGACATGAACAATAAGACAGGAGAGGGAACAGAAGGATATACGGTAAAAGCAGGGTGTATAGAGGTCATAGTAGGACAATGATGAAATAAGACATGAACAATAAGACAGGAGAGGGAACAGAAGGATATACGGTAAAAGCAGGGTGTATAGAGGTCATAGTAGGACAAAAGTTATGAATACAAATCTATATAGAAGACGTACGTTTGCAAGTGTAACCTTGGTTGATGAGACCCCTACAGAAAATTTTATACCAAATAATTTCCAGCTTAAACAAAGTACAATATTTTCATCTAAAATCGACCTTACCAAAGAAGATTCTTACAGACAGAACAATACGTAGGTAGAGCAAACGTTGTTAGTTCAAATCGATGATTTCCTGCAATGAGAATAATATACTAGATGAATGAAAATCATGAGTGATAAAACTTGCGTTCGTTTTCTTTGCATTTTTGAAACTTTGCTTCAAAAGCTGACGGCATTTCATACCAAGATTATAGTCAGCAAGCGTCAGATTGCTTCTGCAAAATGGAGAAAATTTGGTTTAGTTGTCAGCCTTCTTTCAACGATTCTGGCACTTTAATTTTATTTCCATTATGCCAACTAACATTGTTCTTTGAATATCTTCAACCCATTTGTTCTTCATATCTTCTGTTTTCGTAAACATTTCATAAAATCCTCTACCAGCTTCTGGTGAATTTCCGTTCATCGTCCAACCATGGACAAACTACAACAAAAAACACCGTGAGAATAGGAAGATGACATCGAATAAAGCTTAAATTCACTAGAAATGGTTATTAATGAAATGAAAACATGAAACTTCTATGTTTTTAAAGGCTCAATTGCAAAGATGAAGAAGAATAAACTCCATTATGCTTCGCATTTTTTAAACAAACAGTTTTTACCTTTCCTCGACCAGTACTTGTTACTGATACGCTAACATTGTAATGATTAAGATATAATGTTTCTTTGTGATCATACTGCTCGCCCTAAATAAATGAAATCATGAAGAAAACTTCTAAAATACATCCGCAACATTTTAAACAGTCTTACCCTGACTTTACACAACAAAAGAACACGATCAAACAAAAATGCGTATCTAAAATAACAAGAACAAGACTTTCAAAATGACGAGCTTTCCTATGTAAGTAAAAACAGTTGAGATTTTCTTTTACCTTTTCTTTAGGTTTCGATCTTCATTGGTTTTGATTTGCATATCTCCATCTTTCACACGCAGTCCAAAGTCGATTAAATTTAAAGGAGCATCTTTGTCCTGTCAAAACAAATACATAGAGATTTTTGGAATTGTTTTCATTTTAAAAACAATCTGAAACCAAAACTAAGAAAAGTCACAATACTTACACAAATCAAGCTAGAGAAATTAAAAAAGATTTTCATTAAAAATGCAAGTTAAATGAAATAATTTCTTATGATACGACTCACGAAGATTGAATCTGTGTCACAGCATTTGTGCTTTCATCGTCACGTTTAACAGCGTTGATGTAGTGAGCGACGTCCTACAAAAACCATTCAGAATTATCTGTGAAGTACGTATATACAAGATGTTAAAATCAAATTTTATTTACTTGCATAGCAGCAAGTGCTTTCTCAAGGGAAGACTTATCACGGTTGTGCGCTTTGGATTGTTTGATCAATTCCTACGAAAGATTGTTTCACACAGGTTTTTGGTTATTGATAAAACACAGGAAAAGTTAGTGAAAAATGTTTTTACTCGAAGCAAAAGAGGATATTTCAAAACTCTTTGCATGGGAACGACAAGAAGAGATCTGAGAGTAAACTTTCCTCCATTTGCGTTATTACAACATTGCTAAAGAAAGAAAAATGATAAGGGTAATCAATAAATTATAATTAAGTTTTAACATTTGCATGAAAGAAAATGATGATTTTAATTTCTTCGTATGTCAACTGCAGAAAACAAACGACGTTTGTAGTGATGTTGTAATATGAAATTGCAAATTAAACTTGACTACATAATGTTTAACCTTACTTGAAAACGTTCTCTCATAACTGAATCTGTTTCACTGAGTTTGTCCACCTGAAAAAGTAATTGAATAAAAATATGTAACACAGACAACGATATACTGAGAAACAAGGTAGAGGTGGTGCTAGTGAAGTGAAAAAATGTAGAGGAGGAACGGTGAAGATCATATGTGGACAGTAGTGAGTGCTAAAGGATATAGACATCTTGGATTTGATCATTTTCACAATACTTACATGGTTTTGTGCAGCTTGCATTTGTCTACAATATTTGCCATACTCCAAAAAATTATCTTTCTAAATGAAAAAAAAACTAATGAAGATGTTTAACAGATACACAAACATTATTTCTACTTACATCTACAAGAAAACAGTTACTAATGGTACTGCCAACATTTTCAACAACAGCACAAGCCTTCTTGAGCTTGTCCAAAAATAATAGATGCATCGCTAAGAGATCCTATATAATTAAATCACAATATTTCTTTTGTGAACTCAAGAAGATGAATACTTCTTGACGTACACAAAAACTGACCAATATATTTATGAATATTTTTTTCAAATCTTCTGGAGATAAAACATCCGATAGTGGTACAATAAAGTTCTACAATTGAAAAATAAATATTAGCAGATCAACAATTTACTTATTGAAGCAAAAATAAAATACTCTAAGCAATAGTCTTAACTTATTACTGCAGATCAATATTCCAATATGTTAACATTATTAATAGAAAAACATACATCTTTCATTGATGTCAAAGCTTCAACATAATTTTTTTCTGTACCAAGCAATTCATCAATAACATACGACCTTTTCTCATCAGCTTTTGACTTACTCTGAAAGTAAGGCTTAAAGGTAAGTAATGGCAAGCAAAGAATTCATAAAGTACTGTTTTTCGTAGCATTAACTTGACAGATTACTTACTAATAAGAACCAAACTAGAACATATAGTTTGTGCAAGTTGTAAAATGATGTAAGATATATAACTGTTCACCTTAAACGGTATGGTGCAAAATGTAGAATAGAATGAGACAATATGCATTTTCATACCTGATGTCGACCTAAGCTTTTCTTTATTGATACAATGTCTTCATATATTTTAGATTCATCATCAATTGTTACAGCATCATAAACATTTTCCTCAGCAACATCCTTTGTCCTAATTTCATCATACAACAATAAGAAGAATTGATTAAACAAAGACATAATTTTACTACACTCATTTATTGAAACAACTTTTACAGTCTTGAGATTATCTGTTTGGAAGATTCCCACTGTAGAAAATTATACCACTTACAGAGCTATTTCTTCAAGATTGCCGTAAATATCTTCATCTGTGTAATGGTTATTAAAGAATGATGCTTTGTCATTTGGAAATGGGCTAAAAATATTTAAAAATGTTGAATGAATATCATTGGTAAAGTATGTAATGTAGTTCAATGAAACAAACTATAGGGGAATTCAATCAATGAAGAAATTTTCCAATAAATGACAATGATGCTTACGTTAATCCAGCATTAATTGCATCTTTGCATTTTGATAAATTACTCAAAGTCATTACAACCTAAAAAACATGAAATTTGTGAAAATGATTGAATGGAAAAATTTATATTTCCACAGTATGACATAACAAAAGCGATGTTTTTATTATTGATGGTGAAACATGAATTTCTATATATAATCATTATGTATTACCTTTCCAAAGTCAGAAACATCATACAAATCATGAGCATCAAAAAGTATGCTTTCTTTTAGTCCAAAATGATTCACACAAGCGTGAAGAAAAGCTCTAATATTCTTTAAACAAAGAAACTAAAGAAGAAAATAAAAATACAATCAATCACTTCCTGTTAAAAAAAACCCAATGCGATTGTAAATGTAACTGCATTTTCAACTCATAAACACAATTTAAAATCAATCTTCATCAATCAAAACACATAAAGACTTTGCCTTAACTACGTACTTTTCACAAGACAAGAGGTGTTAAAATAAAGGAAAGTCGAGTGTCGAGAGATGTTACAATTTGATCAACATCAAGAAGTTAACTATTTAGGTAACCAACTCTCAAAAATTTACAACAAGAATAAAATATACATCATACATATTATATCATTACACTTCAACCAAAATATGAAGGAAAATTTACCGGTGACAATTGAGGTTTAAGATTTATATCACGAACTGAAAATGGACGTAAACAGTTAGCAACTTGACATAAAGCAACTCCATCTCTCAGCGAGTGCGCAAGTTCGAAAACAGATGGATGTTGATCGTAACATTTATGACCAGGAGGAAGAATATTAGTACTCGCAAGCCAATTCTTTGCCATAAGCCATAGTTCTTGATTTGATTGAGAGACCTTACGACCCGCCATCTTGGTTTCTTTTACTTCTCTTCCATAGTTAGAAATTTAAAAAATGAAAACCGGAAGTTAATTTAACACCGATCCTGGACAATAATTTTAATATTTGACGCATATTTGCTTTCTTTCATTTCATTTTCACTTAAAACAAATATCTTTAAAAAATTTGAAGAATATTTCGCCATAAAAATCTATTTTAAATATGTTTCATTAAGTCGATACTTGAGATAGTCAAATGAGGATATTGGGGGATAATTTCTTGAACCATCAAGACATTCAATGATGACATCATTATCAGGATGAACAAAGAAAGCAGCTGATTGGCGAGATACATACAGAAGGTTTTCCTCATTGGGAACAACAACTCTGTGTTTCTAAAAGAAAATTCAATCATTTTAGAATGTAAAGATACGTAAAACAACTCTTTAAAGACTTACAGTAGAAACTAATTTATCATTACTCCAGCGTTGAAGCAAATCAGCAATGTTCACTACAATTGTTCCTTCAATCGGTTGAACAGGTTTGAATTTGCCATTTTTATCTAACACCTAAAGTCAATATTTTTACATTTATTATTTAAAGACGCAACACAATAAAAAATTGGTTATATTTTACCTCCAAACCACCTACTTCATCCTGGAATAACAATGTGATACTACCATAGTCACTATGTGCCCCTAAACGAACTTCACCTTTTGACAATGTCTTTAGCACAGGATAATAAAGAATTCTTAAGGTTGATTGGTTATGTTTGGTTCCTATAAACTTATGTGTTTGACGCATCAATGTTTTATCCTGTTAAAAATAAAAGTCACACAATATTAAATGGCAATAAACCTTTAAAAGTTGATAATACATTACCTTAAGATCAAGTCCAATTGCCACTAAATCCAAGATTTTTAAAGCTAACTCAGTGCATGCAGAAGTAAATTCATTTACAGTGGGTCTAAAATTGGAGCAACTTCCGTCAGGCCAAGAAATTTCATCATTCCACAGTTCTGAAATGTTAAATGCTTCTTTCAAATCTCCTGGTTTACTTGGATCAATTCTGGAGGAAAAAAGGACGTTTATAAATGAATGGAGCGAGAGAAGTTGAAATAAATAATAGTATAGTCTATGGTTTCCCTTTACAAATTAACTCTTACGTTTCAACTCCGAGGCCTACGTAACCATGATTTGAAACTTTTGCGTCACGACTAAACTTGCTTTTCTCTTCATGACTAAGTGTGAAAAAATCTTTCGCAACTCCAAACAACTTTGATATCTGTTCAATAAACAAACATATGTTTCCAAATCATCGACACAAGGGAAAGAACTAGAGATCGAAGGTTAATATTCTACAAAAAAACTTCACAAACGCGCGCGTAAATGATGACAAACCTGACTTTGAGGTATTCCATGATTCTTGATGTAGACAAAACCGATTTCAGTAAATGCATCGATAATTTCTTGAGCAATATTTTTAATTTCCGTGTTCGTTTCATGAATATTAGAGAAATCGAAAGTGTTGCATGAAGAAAAATCTACGATAGGAATTCTTGCACTTGTATTGTCATCCTCCATTTTACGTCAATAAATGTAGTACCGGGGGGGGTTTAGATCTGATTATAGGGGAAAGGTCGAATATGGTGTATTTGTCTACATATCATCTCAATGTACGAATAGTTTTTTAGGAAAATATATATTCATCAATATATAATTATTTGTACCCACCTATATGTGATACAAAATCTAATCCAGTATTAATCCACAAACATCCACAGCTCTTTATAATCCATCCATAAACAAGGTTCGGTGATACGTTATGACGTCACAACTAACTGACTACCATAGTGTTTCATCACATAGAAATATAGTCTTATTTTTGTTTTAAATGACCTTCATAATCTTCAGAGTATATTCATTTAATCTATGCATAGTTAAAAACAGTGTGAAAAATTATTAAAATACTAATAAAGATTATCTTGTTTCAAGCACATCTTTTCTTACAGTCCTGGAAAGATTGGAAATTATTTGCATTTCCAAAACAACCACCATACTCAAAAATTTGACAAGACTTTTTTTCTGAGTCAAAATACAATCGCTTTATGTTTCCATCACAGGGTCCACGGTCGGGAGGGAGTGCGCAAACATCTATAAACATGAACATTGATCATCTGTATAAGTTTGCCAACATTTAAATGTCAGAAGCTCTCATTTTTTAATTGCTTTATAATCACCTTTTTTGCAATAATTCGTACAATCGGTTTTATGATTGAATCCATTCCATCCACTGGGATGACAACCTCCGGCAATCATGTTTTGACAATTTCCAGTTTTTACGTTGTAATAGAAGACGTCAAATGCTGCTCGACAGTTGCTTACAGGAATAATATTACATCTGTCACCTAATTAATCGAGTTTTATATCAGAAAATAAAGGAAACATACATATCATATTTGCTCGTCAAGTAATAATCATTTAATACCAGGTAAACAGCCAGTGTTAGCTACGACGCGAAGTTGTCTACCAGATCTACAGCCACTTGCTTTCATTAAGCACTTGTTGTTATATGTTTTTCCATCATTACCACAAACAGGACTCCATATTGAAGAGCATTCATGGTCTTGACGACATAAACACACTGCTTGATGATTTCTGATCTTGCAGATCATGCCAATATCACATTGTTTTTGTTGACAACGGTCTGCAGGAAAAGCAAGAAAAATGGCGTTTGGTAAGGAAAACTAGTTCACAAATAGTGACAAAATCTCATCTTAATCACAGGATTGATTTTCTTTACTCACGTTTGCATTTCGGTGCTTTATTTGACCAAGTTCCATTGAAAAGACAAGTGATAACATTTGATCCAATTAAAGTATACAAAGAGGAACATCTAAATTTTATTTCACTGCCTATCGTGAAATCGTTTCCAATTCTTTTCCCATTTCGTGGGTGCAAAACGTCATTTTTATCACACATATATTCTGGATAAAAGGAAGGAATCAGCAGAAGAAATATTTTCATGCGAGCTACTAAAATCACTGAAATGAGTGAATTCATAGGATATATCTAACTTTTGCAAAATGGTTGGCTGTTGGACCAAGTACCATTAGGCAGACAGGTTCGATTGCGTTCACCAATCAATGTATATTTTTCATCACAATGAAAGCTTATGGTCATTCCAACATTAAACTTGGACATTTTCTCTTCTCTTTGAGCATGTTGAGGAATACCGGGATCGTTACAGGTGGTTCCATTTTCAACTGAAATATTTATCGAAATATTCAATGACTAAAACAAGACTGAAGACAGCAAAAAGTTAAACGGACAAAAAAGCTTGCTTTGGTATAATTTATCGGCAGTGGTATTTTGAAAATATTGATAACGTGAGCTCTATCGAGCCAAATGTCGTCTTTAAGAATATTTAAGAGCATCTTACCTTGATGAATGACACGATGAGGATCTAAACAGAGTATGCTGTGAATTGTGGCCAACACGACGAATGTAATATACATCATCTTCCTGACCTGCCTCACGAACTGAATACAAACGAAACTTTGAAATTAACTAATCTTTCACTAATTTTAAAATGTAAACCTACACTATTAATGACGTTATTGTAGCCTCTTGAATCTTGATTCACGATTCCATACATTAAACATCCCTAAGATTGAAAAGTACTTTCCTTTTATAAAAAATCCTCGAATAGATAAGGAAAGTCAGATGAACAGCTAGATGGGATATCACTGCATCAACTTTAAGGTCACTTGTGTATGACTATTTATTCTTATAACCAAGTGAAGCAACCATTTACAGTTCAAAAATCTGCCGCTAACTGATTAAAAATTATTTGAGTGTCACGGGGACTCACTGTTAGACAAAAACGTGTAAAATTTTTTTCTTGACATTGTGACCTCATTTCAGAGCTATTTCCTAGCTGACAAACAATCGACATTCCACAACTTGTCACCTGTTTTATATTTCTAATGGTTATTTCATCAAATAAATTGTTTTCTCTTATTCACATGGTCGATATAACATGTAACACACCAGTTTCTTCTCTCAAACAGCATCAAGGATTCAAATATAACAATTTCATTCAAAAGAAAACCTTGTGAAATGAATAATGTGTTGACAGAATGCTGCAGCGAGTTGCAAGGTTAAATTACAGGAAGTAGACGAGATATATTTGTTCCTTTTTATTGTAAATCAGGTCATATTGTTGTGGCACATCTGCAGTATACAAAAGTACATTTTTCACGTAAGTAAAAGTAGACGGATGATAAAACAGAATGACATCAGGCAGTCATAAACTGTCTATAAATTAAACCATTCATGAGCTATCATCACGATGTTTTACGATTGCTGTCCTAAATTGATGCAATCTTTTTGAAAATATTATAAAGAATTGGAGCAAATGGAACTTTTGAATTTTAAGCTAAATGCATGAATATGCAGTTTGGCAAAGCACAGAAAGTTGCGTTATTGTTTTAGAGTTTGTAAGCGCAAAGCTCTTGTACAAAGATAAATTTTTGTGCCGTGGTTCTATAACTCATTTGTTATTACATCACAAAATAAAGTCTTATGTCTTATATTTTTTCATCAAAAATCGTTTCAATAATTTTTAGAAATATGAATGGTGCAAAGCAAAAAACATGGAATGTTTGGCTTTTGATTGTTGGTTTGTATCTTTGCTTTGGTAAGTAAATATATTGAATAATTCTTTCATGAGATAGGAGAAGTAAATTTGCTGTAATTTCTTTCTACCAGTGACAATCGAGAGCAGTAGGCGACTTTGTGGAAAGAAAATCTCTCTACCACCTCACACAAAATCTTTGCGACGATCTCGAAAAGTAAATCACGTGACATTGCTGTGTGATAAAGGTTACTACTTTGGAAAGGCAGGCAACAAGAAAGATATACGTTGCAGTAAATTTAGAAGATTAGCATTTAATAAAATTCCCAAATGTAAAGGTTGTATGCCTGTTTATCTCATTGAATTTTTAAAATGAGCGTTCTAAAGAGAAAATAATCATGAAGGCTTGTAACGAATAATCTTCATTCTTTATAAATATTTACGGCATACAGGATGTGGTGATCTGACGCCACCAAAAAACGGATCAGTTAGGTACATAAGTGATGCCGTGGGATCTGTTGCGGTCTATTCATGTAACATTGGATACAGAATCAAAGGATCAAGAAAACAGAGAAAATGTCGACGAAATTTACGTTGGAGTGGAGGCAAAAGAAAAATAAAGTGTATTAGTAAGTCGACTAAAATATTTCTTAATTATCGCCTCAAATGTCGACGATATTTCAGAGACAGATACAGTCATCTTGATGAACATTTTATACATCAAAATATAACCACTTATTTACTACTTACAGAAAACAGATGTCACAATCCAGGAAACATAACCATAAACAATGGAAACGTCACATTTAGCGACAAATTGTTTGAAGAATTTACGACGATTTCCTTTGAATGTGACAATGATTATGAGTTGATTGGTGATGAAGATATAGTTTGTCTAAATGGACATTGGTCATCACAACGTTTGCCTTTATGTAAAAGTAAGAAGGACAGACTCCTTTTGAACATTATTTATAGTGATTTCAGTTTGAGAAAATGATCTTTGATTCCAGGAAAACGTTGTCCCAAACCAGATATTCCTGATAATGGTCGATATTTTGGTAGTGATTATTTTGTTGGCTCCACCGTTGAATTTTTCTGTGCTTCCGGTTTCAATTTGCATGGATCAAAACGACGAACTTGTCAAGAAGATAAAACATGGAATGGAACAAGCGTAGTCTGTGATGATGGAAGTAAATGAGCATTGTCTTTTCACGCAAATCTTAAATTTTTTTGAAGCATGTTAAATTGCTGTCCACATAACACCACATAAAATGACCACAACCATTTGCATGAGAATGCATTCTTTATGATAAGGAAATACATGATATCTTTTCTATTTGTAGGATCTTATTGTGTAGATCCTGGGACACCAGAAGGAGCAATAAAAACAGGAAGATCATACAATTTGGGGGACATTATTCAATATCGTTGCGAACATAGTTTAAAACTTTATAAAGGATCTTTAAAAAGGATTTGTTTGAAGAACAGAACATGGAGCGGTGAGCCACCGAAATGTGTTGGTAAGTTTAACTTCACAATAATATTTCTATGTTTTCTTAAGGATGTTCAAACTTTCTCACTTAACTGTGAAACATATATTTTATTTTTTACAAGATGAATATTTCAAAGTATTTCCGTCAATCAACGAGACAGCAGACCTACTAAGTGAAAATTTCGTCAACAACCTGCTACAGACCACGTGCTCAGGTGCTAATGTCACGTGTCCAAAGAGGGATACAAGAGCGCGGGCACTCAATCTCAAATACAAAGAAGGATTGGATCTCATTTTTGTTCTTGATACGTCAAGTAGTATACGAGAACAGAACTTTGATATTGCTCGCGAATTTATCAAAGATATGGTAAAAAAGTTTGGTATTGACGCACGGTAAAGTTCAATGTCACGTTTCTTTGAAAAACTTTGCTACCTATGATAATTGCTCTTAAATTTTCAATTCAGTCAAAAAGGTGATGGAACACATATAGCATGCGTCACGTTTGGTTCACGTGCTGAGAAACAATTCTCATTCAATGACGCGTCAGTGAACACAGTGGATAAAGCAAAAAAAGAAATTGACAAAATTCCCTACACAAGTAAACATATTCAGGAAAACATTTCTCCATGTGAATATGGACACAACCATCACATCTGTTTTGGTTGTATTATTTAGGAGGTGGTACAGCAACCACATTGGCTTTAGATCTTGTACGTAGACTCATTTTACCTTCAGCGAGAAAAGGCAGCAAGAAGGCGTTATTTCTCATTACTGACGGTGAATCAAACATTGGTGGATCTCCTAAGAAATTAGCAGATGATCTTAAAGATAAAGACAAAGTGGAGATATATGTTGTGGGAATTGGGAAAAAAGTCCGTGATAAGTCATTGGAAGAACTTGCTTCTGATCGTAAATATGTTTTTGCAATAAAAGATTATGACGACTTGAATAAAGTGAAGAGAAAGATCATAACAAAAGGTAAATGCAGAAAAAAGATGTCCTTTTCCTAAATTCCAATTTCAACTCAAATACTACGAGAGTTACAGGAATGATTAGATGTGGTATAAATTTTAATAGGGCTAAAAGTAGCGTATAGTGTAAACTTAAGAAAAAACATATGTATATTACAGCAAGAGAATACATGTGGATATTATTGTTAGTAATGGTTTGGGAAGACTAACGAGACATCACTGTCAAGATAACAGAAGCAATTATAATTTACAGATTATTCTGCCTGTGGAAAATCTTATTTCGCGGGAATTGACTCACGAGCTCGTATTGTTGGTGGTCATAAAGCAAAGGAAAAAGACTGGCCATGGATTGCAAGAATTTTCGTTAAAGGTAATATGAAAGTTTCTGAGAAAAAAAAAATCTAAAAAAACTTTTATAATTGTAACACCAATTTTACGATTCTGATTAATATAGGCAAACAAGTATGTGGAGGAACATTGATTAACAAAGAATTTGTTTTAACTGCTGCTCACTGTTTTCATGACAACACAAAATCATCTGAGTGAGTTTACAATACTTAGTGTAGATAATGATACCCATGTCGACCATATGAAGATAAATTTTACTTTTTAGATATTGTTACACATCACAAATATCCTTCCATCTTATGTACAACAGATACCCTTTTACATCACAAATATCCTTCCATCTTATGTACAACAGATACCTTTTACATCACAAATATCCTTCCATCTTATGTACAACAGATACCCTTTTACATCACAAATATCCTTCCATCTTATGTACAACAGATATCCTTTTACATCACAAATATTCTTCCATCTTATGTACAACAGATACCTTTTACATCACAAATATCCTTCCATCTTATGTACAACAGATACCCTTTTACATCACAAATATCCTTCCATCTTATGTACAACAGATATCCTTTTACATCACAAATATCCTTCCATCTTATGTACAACAGATATCCTTTTACATCACAAATATCCTTCCATCTTAGATACCACAGATATCCTTTTACATCACATTATCCTTCCATCTTAGATACCACAGATATCCTTTTACATCACATATATCCTTCCATCTTAGGTACCACAGATATCCATACAAGTATCTTTAAGTTCTAAACTCACTAATCGTTTATTGTTTTTTCGTACAAGTGTCATGGTGATGTTCCAAGATATGGTACCGCTCACAATTACTGAACTCCATGTTCACCAAAACTATCGCAACAACGATTACCGACATGACATTGCGTTGATAAAGATTAAAAAACTAAAACGCTTCACACGGAAGAAGCAAGCAGTATGCCTACCACGTGATATGGACATAAAGACATTGACAAAGAATGACAGCAGGATGTATGCAGTTGGTTGGGGACGTACAACTCCTGTGAAACCCAAAGAGAAAACTAACGATAATATAGAAGAAAATCCATTCAAGCAAGTAAGTTTGCCTTTTAAATCGAACAAATTTTGTGAAGATAAGATAAAGGAAAAAAGACAAAAAGAAAAGAATGATAAGTGGTATTTTAACAAAAGAACCCAATTCTGTGCTGGTGATGTTAGTGGTAAGAAAGATACCTGCCATGGCGACAGCGGTGGACCCAGTATGGTGAATCGTAAACACCCCAAAACAGGTGAATGGAGTTGGTTTCAAGTAGGAATCATAAGTTGGGGAGTCGGTTGCTCTCAGGTTGACGAAGTTGGCTTTTACACCAAGGTCTCGGCTTATTTGGACTGGATTGATCGGAAGACGAAATAGTTCATTTAGTTCTACAACGTTACAATGAACTTGTAATTTGTAGTTTGAGGGAAAAAAAGCTTTTTTATATCAATAAACACGTAGAAAAAGATAATTAAATGCTTCTAGATAGTTCTAGCATGACTGTACCTCGAAAATTATATAAAAAATGATGATTAAAGAATTGGACATTCATAGAAAATGTTATGGGGCAATTTTTCTCATTCCCAGACGTCGTTTGATACCTGACCCTGGGATCTCCAAATGTGTTCTGTTTTCTAATCCTTGAGAGTCGCTCATCAGGGGGGTGTGTGCTCCTTCATAATGCTCTTCCATAGTTGACATTGGTTTCCATACAAACTCTTCTGGAAATTCAAAATAAGAATAATTTTACAATCATTAATTTCCAAGGATAACTTTTATTAATATTATTTTACTTTTACTCCAAAATATTTCACTACGGTAGCCCTTTGGGCGCTCGAAGACACGTTTTTTTACAAGAAGCCGTTTAATTACTACTTACAGATTATATTAAATCATAAACTATTACACCGTCTATATGACTTGAGGTCAAGAAATAAAAGTGGTTATCAAAGGTAGAAGAGGATGCATGAATATTGCCAGACCAAATATCAGAAATGTAGAGAAAAAAGATTTAAAGAGACAAAAAAAATCTACACTTACTTTCTGGAATATTGACTATTGTATTCGTACCAGTTATACGACTGAGATCAACGAGACTGTTTGAATGAGCGTTGCGTGATAATAATTCTGAATTAATGTAAAATGGAAACTTTGAGTCACTTACTACATCAATATTATCTACATTTACAGCAACGTGTCATCTACCTACCATTTACAACAACGTGTCATCTACCCATCATTTACCATTTATAGAGTTTAACTTACCAGATGCAGTTCCTAAAGTCAAATCAAAAGCACTCCTTCTTCTTGTGACGTCATTCCTACTATCGCCATGATTAAATACTGAACTGCTGATAGATTTTCTACAAAAAAGTTACTTTAGACTTAGAGATAATGTGGGATATTTTTTACTGCAAACAAGCAAAGATTTAATATCTTACCGTCTTAAGGAGTCATACATGACCTTGGGATAGAAAATGAGGGGAAATTTAAGTCGTTCAACTCCACAACAAAAAAAAATATTAAAAATTTAAACCTGAAGTTTTTGATGTTGTCTACTTCTTTCTTGTAGTTTTTCTGAAGCTTCGTGTAATCTCTTTTTTGTCTCTTCCAGTTCCTTCACTTTAACTTCAAGATTCAAAAACAACAAACTCGTATTGTAATCACAGATCCCTTACCACAACATGCAACAATCTCAAACAACTTACTAGATATTTCTGACTTTAGTGCTTTAATCATAAGTTAAGAAATACAACAAAAATTTAACTTAATGCTTCAGAAAAACGAAATAATTTTAAAAGATACAAGATATTTCTTGGTGAGACTTTGCAATCAATTGTTCATAGTAATTTTCCAATTGAACATTTTTTTCTTTAGTTTTGCTTGAGACGTATTCTTGATAGGTTCTCTCTTGATGAGTCTGCATCAAAAAATGTCTCATACATTATATAATCGGAAATTATTTTGGAGAATATAAAGCTACCTGGTACGTCCAAAATGACAATGCTCTTGAGCAAATCTCCATAATCGTTTCAGGTTTTTGTCCAGCTAAGATCATCTGTACAAACATCAACATACAAACTACGTTTGTTCAACTTCTACTGAAGGCAATGTGAACCAACTTACTGATTTATATTGCTCAGAAGGATGCAGATCAATTCTGACAATGTCGAATTTCCCAGACAAATCAGTCTCACCTAAATGATTTAAATTTAGGAATGTATAATCTGTAACGAAAAAGTTTTCAAATGATGTACCTAGAAAAATAACTTACAAGCGGGACAAACATATGCTTTATTGAACTCTCTCGTACCATCTTCATCACAGAAAATATCTTTGTAAATTAAGTAAAGGTATTTTAAGATCTAAACGTTGACTTTATTAAAAATGACATCCATTGTTTGTGCATAAACAATTTGAAAAGATACGAGAACAAGATGTAACCTAAAAACGAACGGCAAAAAATAATCTCACAAATCTAGTAAATATAATTTTTGCTATACATTAGACCTGGAAAAATGAAGATATTTACCCAAGAAAAAGAGTTAAGACGTTTTCGGCATTTTCTATAATTACAAAGCAAGTCGTTATCCATCACGGAAAGCTGACATCATCGCTCAACTCTTAACTGCATTTCACCTAAATACATGTTTGGCGAAGAAATACAATTTAAGTATACAGAAAATACGAAATGCATAACATAAACAACATGACTTACCATAAAAACAAACAAATATTGCAGGTTATAGATGAAAAGAAGCACAATGATTTTACAAAATCTAATGTTTTTTAAAATCAACAACAGTTTCCCGCCATAAATTACGTCACAGGCGCGGTCACCATGAACACAGCTTACCCAAGAATAACGTATCTGAATTATACGTGAAAAAGATAAATTACTGAGTTACTTTAGAAATTCTTTGCAATGTACCTATGATAAATTATCATTCTTTTATAATTACAAACTTTTACAATTATCTATCTACCAAGGAGGGTTTTTATAACGAAATATTACAGTAAATATTTCGTCTAATGAGAAATGAAAGAGTGTTAAGAAATAATGATGTCGGACAAGGATCTCGTCGTAAAAATTCATATTTCTAGGAGTTGAAAGCTAATACAGCTTAATAAGTCATGGTTGTCAATTAGTCATAGCCGTTTCAAGTACAAAAATTAAAATAATTCATAATCAGCCCCATTATCTTGGCGATCTTTATTTTCCTTGTGCCGTCCTTTTTTCTTTGATTTATGTTTTTTATCATCTTCTTGTGTGTCTTTCGTTCTTGACTTTTTCTTGTGTTTATGTTTCGAACGATGCTTGTGTTTACTCTTAATAATCATGGAATATGATGAATGTATTACTTTTACGAGAAAAGAAATTGGTCATAAAAAGATGACAAACCTCTTCGACGTCTTTTGAAAGCGTTTCTGAACGTTTCTTTTTTATTTCTTCTACACAAGAAAGAATGAAACTCATTGTTGAACTAATAAAATAGTTCTCTTGCTCAAATAGAGTATAGCAAGTTTAAATTAAGTACAACTTACCGCTATTATCATCAGAATGACTATTTAGCTTGTCATCTTTAACGACGTCTAAAATTACGATAAAGTTCTTGTGATTTAATTGTGTAATAATTTTAGCAAGTTTTTACATCATAACTTGCCTTGTGTGGAACGAGAAGTTTTTGACGACAACTGACTGGCTTCAAACATGTCAAGCTCATTTACACCAATTGCATTTTCATTGCTTCTTACAGTTTTTCTAAAAATTAAACTTATTTAGCGTAAGATAACATAAAGATATTAATTGTTTAGAATAAAAGTTCAATCAAACCTTGGCTTGACACTTATTTCCTAAAAATAAATCATATTTCAATTAAAAACCTGCGTGAAAAAGGGGATTATATCATTAATCTTTACCCTGGGGTCTGTACTTGGAGAATCAAGCCAAGCATCCATAAAGTTTACATCGTCATCATTCAATACTACATCACTCTTTATCTTTGACTAAAGACAGTAGGAAAGTAGCATTAAATACGTTTATAAATATCAAACGAGTTTATATTGCAGCAAAGCAAACACGAGCAATTACCGATTCTACTGCGGGCTCAATTTTCGACTCAGGCTCATCTTTGTCAGATTCAATCTCAGGAGAGAAGATGTCATTATCGTTGATTTTGCTGACTTGGACAGTTTTATCATCACTGTTGTCTGACTCTTCAGAAGTTAATTGAACGTCAGCATTTAGACTAGAGGTCAATGGTATCTGGGTTGGTTGCTGTGTTTTATGATCTTGGTCAATATCATTTTCATCAGAACTAAAATCTTTAAAGCCTGAGACCATGGGATTAACACCATCTTCGCTAAAATAGTCATTGGTCATTAAAAAACAACATCGTAAGTTAATGAGCTCTGCATAGCAAAGTAAAAAAGTTCTTTAATGTAGACAAAAATCTTCAATACCATTAAAAAGCTTCCATTCAAACAAAAAATATCTGTTGTGATTACCTATCGTTGTCTTCACTTGAACTGTCCGCGCTCATATTGTCAGTTTTCACAGATTGTCCTTTTTCGTCTAGAAAGCCAGATTCTATCGTGTCTTCAGGTATAAAATCATCTAAAGTCTGGCTATTAGTCTTTCCTTTTGTATTACTAACAGTTATCTTGTTGCTATCTGTATTCTTGGTGGTGACTGATGTCGTTGTTCGTCGTGAGCTCACGTTATTTTCTACAAAGATTGATCATCGTTTTACTATAATTACTATCCCAGTCGAGAATCTTTAGTTTCCATAAATAACTGAGAAAAATACCTAAACTATTTGATGTTGGCTGCTGCTTCTCTGCACTTTTGTTGGCCATGTAATTCAAAAATCTAAAGCATAATTTTGATTAGTTGTAATTGTTAAACACAGTTACGTCATTAACTTTGACATCACAGCTCATGATGACGTCATAATTCACATTGCCGTCAGTAGTGACGATGAAGTCGTAGTAACAAACGTCAGAAGTAAAAATGACGTCAGTAGTAAAAATGACGTCAGTCGTAACAATGACGTCATTTTAGTATAATTACTTGTCATAATTTTGTTCTTCGCTTTCACGTTGAAATGATAATTCTTCAAGAGTTGCCTTAAAGCAATAAATTTGGATTATTATGCTGCCTTGAAGTCATTTTTCTAAAATATATTTTTAAATTTTCTAATGTACCTCCATATCTTCTTTATTAGTTTCCAATTGTTGGGTCAATGTTTCTCGCTAAATCACCAAAATAACTGTGTAAGAATCGTCATCATAATTCTTCAATTTCGTAAGTTTACATACAAACCTGAAGATTTAGAAATGGAATGTTGAAGAATTTATGAATATACTTGAGACCAAAACCATTTTTCATTGAACACTCTCCACAATGTATCATGGCTGAATCTTTTCCTCGATCAAAATATTTCGCATATGATTCAATAACTTCACGTTGCACAACTCTGTGCTCTTGCATGTCCAAAAAATTGGCCTAAAATACAAAATGTGATATTTTAGACAAATGAAGGTACGTACGATAGTAGAATTACGTATATATGTATCTTTCACTTACTAAGATTAAGACAGGAATATTACCAGGAACTTTAGGTAACTCTCTCTCAACATATTGAAATGTCCTGTACAATGAATTGTAAACATTACAAAGCATTGTTTGGTCATGTCTTAAGAAAAATACAAAAATTATGACAATTTAAGTAATCACTAACCATTGTTTGGTTATGTCCAATAAAATTATGCAGCCATGAGCTCCTTTGTAAACATCAAGAAACTGAGCATCTAGAACATCTGAAATTTCACTCTATAAAAATATATAGCAATACAATTGACATACAAATATGGATATCAGAGTACATTTAGGGAACAATGGATCATCATACATACTTCATTTGAAGCATCATTATGAAATTTCAATCCATCACCAGTTGATTTCTTCCTTTTTCCTATAAATTACAATTTCCCACACAACATGACAATAAACTAGTGCTCTTTTTAAACTTTCATCGTGTTCATCCAAATTATAAAGAACTTGAGTACCTTTATCAACTACATCCCATACTTCAACCTTCACAACATCATCTGCAACTGTAATAGTAAATTATTTTGATATGAAACTCAAACATTGAGAGGATTTTATTGAAATTGATACCTTTATAACTCCAGTTAATGCTGCAAACCTATGAAAGAATAATTAACAACAAAGATGTGAAATAAGGTGTCATATTAAGGATGTTGTTAAATTGTGTGAAAACACCTGTATTTGATTAGTGGGTAAATATTCTTCTCTGAATGGTTTTCCTTGAAATCTTGCCAATAAAGTACTTTTTCCTGTGTTTCGATCTCCTTTAACAACTATTTTCACTAGGAATAAAAGTATTGATTCAAAAATGAAATTCCCTTCACAAAAAATAACAAATTCAAATTACGCCATTGTATCATGTATATACAATGAAGTTATTATAAGAGAAAGTGCGCATGCAGTGTAATGTACATACTATTATAATGGATACCACGTCCAAACTTTCGTTGTAATGACTGTCCCATAGATGAGATTCCACTTGGCATTGAAGGTCGAGACTTGGGGCCATCATTTTTGCGAGAGAACTTTTTTAATGCAGATATCATGATGATTTATCTTCGTTTCAAAAAAGTGTCTAAGGTAGTTGAATTATTTGTTTGGAATATTCTCTCGTCATTTTTGAAGAATATGATGAATGATTTTCATGATAAAATTTGTTGCTTTATGAATTCAGTTGATTTCCACCATTTTACTAGATCCAGTCTCCTCTCAATTTTAATATGGTCATAAGCATATGTCATATAAGGTGGTGTGGTGGTAACAATGGTGGTGACCAATGGTTGCGTTAAGGTGACACAACTTATAAAGATGGTAGAGGTAGACTAGTCACCTACTCGTTTCTTTCAAAATGAATTTCGTGTAGCAAGAGAAACAGCACACAACCCAACTGTCCTGTTTGTCATAACCACTGGTCACAGCTATTTTTCCATTGTTGCGTACGTCACACGGTTATGACGAACTATACAGAACGTCTGGAAGACTTTAACAGTGACCTGGGATGGTTAAGGAATGGGGTGTCGAGGTTGTGCACTTACCCTAGATGGGTGGGTGTGTGCAGGAGGGGAGCCAATTTTCCTACAAAATACTAATATACCAACGTAACCAAACAATTAAGCAAAATTCACCAAATGATTTCTTTTGCCTTGAAGGAATGAAAATCCACCAACGTAAGACAATGTAATAAACAAATCAAAATATCACAGCTGGAGTCTCTTCTCCGTAGCTTATTACGTAAATAGGTTTTTGCATAACATAGCACTTATACATAATTGTCGACATAAGAATCTCGTGACTTCCTCTAACCACAACTAACGTTCACCTCAAGCTTGCTGCATTTATCTTTGAAAAGATGGCTCGTGGAGTGTTAACTTTATTGCGCAGAGCTAATGCATACTCTCTTTACGTTCTTGTATGTTTACTGGTCGCATATTTATTGAACCAACTTGATAGATATGCTTTGGCAGTTACATCGATGCCAATGTCTCAGGATATCAAGTTTGGAGACAAAGGATGTGTTCGTATGAAGAATGTCTCTTTTTCTGGTCAAACTAAACTGTGCCAGAAAAAGCCTGGCACGAACAAAATAGAGAATAACAAAACCAGGTAGATAAATTGCAATAAATACTTAAGAAGAACATATTGCCAATTAGCGTTATTATTTTTGTGACATAGGATTCAAATTAACATTTACTATTAACCTAGTATCTTGACTTGGCCATTTTTTCTGATTGCAATTTAAAATTATGATCGCACAAAATCTGGTCAGTGGATTGTGAAATACACACTTGCACCTTAGGCTCAGTGTAATAAATATTAATACTGAAAAGTCACAATAATCTCGATCATTGCATCATCCATTGAAATTATGCAAAATTAAAGTACAATCCATCACATAACACCAAGTACAGTGATTTCAACATAATTTTCATGTTATAATGCTATGAGTGCTATCTCTTTTTAGGTGTGTGGCAAAACTTGGTTCTGGCAAATACAATGAAAGTCATGTATGTCGCTGGGACTATGATGGGACTGGGGAAGAGTACCAAATACTTGCTGGTCCAGTCTTTATTGTGGTGTACACTATAACTGGGGTACCACTGGGGTTTTTAGGGGGTAGTAACAAGAGGTGTATCATACTATCCTTGTGCCTGCTATTATGGAGTACAATGACATTATTGACAGGTTTTTCAACGAAATATTGGCAACTGGTAGTCACCAGGTTCATACTTGGCATGGGGTATGTAAATTATGTCATATACGCAACACAAAATGAAATATAAATTAGTTGTTCACATGATTATTTTAAAATTTCTAGAGAGGCAGGTTGCACACCATTTGCAAGCAGTTTAATCGCCGACTACTTTGATGAGGTTCGTATTTTACTATTTTTTTCTCTATTCTAATTTAATGAAAGGTTTCCTTTTTAGACTTTACGAGCTTCAGCAATGGGAGTTTACAATTGGGGAATTTACATTGGATATAGCTTATCGTATGCCTTGGGCAATTTTATTGTTGATGCAAACATTGACGGTAAAGGATGGAGATGGGTCTACTGGATAGCTGCTATCCCAGGATTCATTTTAGCTCCTATGATTTTCTTTACTGTGAAAGAACCTGTTGGCAAGGTTAAAAATGATAGATCAATAAACATTTTGGTAAGCTGATGAATTTAAAGTTGTTCTTTTGCAAACTATGTGCATTCAGATGAAATTTGAGCGAGGTTTTAATCCTGTTTCAGACTCCATGGAAACTAGGTGGCTTTTCTTTCATCCTCAAGATATTCTTCAGTCCATCAATTCTGGTCCTTTGTCTAGCAGGATCAATTAGGAATGCGGGGGGATATGTTTGGGCTTACAATACTCAACCATACTTTGACAAATATTATCCGAACGTAAATCTTGGTTATTGGATGTCATGGATTCCTCTGGTTGGGGGATCAATGGGAGTACTTTTTGGAGGTGTAATATCAGATCAAGTGATAAAGAATCGAGGGTTGTATGCTCGTGTTTGGGTGTTGGTATTTAGTCAGGTAAAGATATGAATGTTTCTTGTTTTTTAGAATCATTTGTGAACTGATACTTATTGAACTTTTTAGCTTATTGGTGCACCATTCGCTGCTGGAGCTCTCTTTTTTCACCCTCCATATTGCTTTATAAGTCTTATTGCTGCCAACATTATTGGTGAAATGTGGATTGGTGTTGCATTGACGGTTGTTGTTGAACTTGTTCCCAAGGCACTACGTACATCAGTTGTTGCATTTTACCTCTTTATAATTAGCATTATTGGTGGTAATATGCCTCTAGCTGTTCCACCATTGAAGGAAACAACTGGAAGTCTTCGTGTGGCTCTCTACATACTTTACCCAGGTCTATATCTTCTTAGTTCTGTATTATTTTTGTTTACACTGTTTGTGTTAAAGTGGGATGCAGCTAGAGCCAAGGTAATAGAGAGTAATATGGAGAAAGATGCTTCACCATTATTGAAGGATAGCAGTGACGATTATGAATCATCAACACAGAAAGTGTGACTCTTTTTTATTATTTCCTTTTTGGTACATATTGGGAAGCTTACATGTGATAGTAATCAAGAGCAAAGCATGAAATAACTTTTATACGTCAAATGGACTATGACAAAATGTTTTCACTGCCAACATTGATAATAAAGAAAAGAAAATGATAAAATATATGTGTTGTATTTTATTTATAAATGGTTTTAATGATAAGAGAGAGAGAGAAATTTATAAAAAAACATCAAGAAGAATTACCACCAAAAACTTACAGAAAAACTTACAGATAGTGATTTGACAAAATGCCAATGTTTCTTGGGTATATAAAGCATTTCACCTTCCTTGAGTATGCATTCTTTGTAGTCAGCTGTCTCAAACAGAGGAAATGTTGAGACATCAGGATCCTCAATGTCAACCTAGGAAAGCAAGACCAGAATTAAAATATGAAACAAAAAGACATTTTAAAATTCTTAATTTACTTGGCTTGTGTTTGAAAGTAGAAAGGATTCATGAGGATAAAGTTTATCGCTCTCAGTACTTGAATAAAGACGTATATATTTCTCTCCAACAACTTGTGCTAACAAATTATTGTATGGATCATGATGTAAAGGTGATACTGTTCCTTTGGGTCCAAACCATGCATTTATTATTACATCTTGACCATTACTGTCACCAAGGCAACAATAATCTGGTGTTGTAATGTCCTTAGCAAGTTCTGGAATTTGATCAAACAGCTGATGTTGAGCTAAATATGCAACATTTTGTTCACCATTATCTTTCAACATAAAACCACTGATGAACTCATTAATGCTCATTAGTTTTTGTGTCCATGATTCATCTGTGTAACGAGAACCAATTTCAACAGGTACAGTTCGATGTCCAGCAATATTTTGAAGATAAGTAAGGTTCCATCTATGTGCGGTAAAAGCAGGCCAGTGGTTTATAGCATCTTGGATTATAACTGTTCTCTCTTCATTCATGAATTTCTTTTGAAAGAGATTGAGTGAAGGGCATGTTATACGCTCTATACAACAGTCAGTGACCTTTGCTCGTTTTATCAAAGGAATATCAAAGATATTTTGAATGTCATTATTTGTATTTTTTAGTGAAGATTGCTCGTTTGCTGTCTGCAAAACAATTTTATCTTTAGTGATTTCAGAACAGTTTTGACGTTGTTGAATTTCAGAAACAATTTTTGTTAAAATATTATCAAGGACAGGACTTCCTAGAAGTAAGCCTAGGTCACATGATTTAGTAGCTTCCAACAATTGATTATTTTGAACAAGGACCATCACCTTCACTATACTTGCATAACTATATAATTTTCTCCATGAGATGTCAACATCCTTCCAATATCCTGTATTGATTTTCTCCCAAGTCAAATCAATAACCGCCTGAACTGAAGACATTTCATCTAAGCTGTAGCCATGTTGTTGAATTCTTTGACACGACTCATCGAGAAGATAAATCAACATATCTCCACATTTTGACTTAAAACATGAAATATCTTCAATAAATTCCGTTGTTTCAAAATGTACAGTGGGAAATTCAAGTTGTAAGGCTTTTGAGAAGTTCTCCTGAAACTCCATTATTATGCACTGTCAATATACTCTCCCCCCTTACAACCCAATAATTTAATATATAATTAAATGTGTCAAGAGCAATGACAGGAGGGGAGACTAGAATTAAAATGTCAAGATGGCTGGCGTAAACGTTCTTCACAAAAAAGCTGAGGAAATTTTCAATAAAAGATTCAAGCTAAAATCAAAAAATGAAAGATATTTTCTTCCAGATATAAGCAGTATATTTTCAACAACATCAATCATCATTGAACCATTAAATAGCATCAAAGAGGACTTAAATAACACAAAAAACTTGCTAAACGATAAAGATATTGTGAAATGGAGAAGCCACACAAGAAGAACAAATCCATGTGGTTTGGTAGTAAAATATTTACGTGATTCAATAAAACCTGAGCTCTGCACTCAAGCATGGGCGAAATTCCATGAAATCGTTTCATCGTGTAACATAATTCCACAGATTTGTCTAGAAAACAAGAAGTTAATTAGTCTTCACCTCTGTGAAGCTCCGGGAGCGTTTATTACCAGTTTGAATCATTATATACAGTCCAAATACCCTGACATGTCTTGGAAATGGCTTGCAACAACTCTCAATCCTTTCTATGAAGGCAATAATACAAAGCAAATGATTTCAGGTGAAAAATTTATCATTGAAACCTTAGATCATTGGAGTTTTGGAAAAAGACAAGATGGTGATCTCATGGAGTTGAGTAATCTGGAATGCCTGATTCAAGCATTGTCAGGCCCTGGAAAAGCACATCTTGTTAGTATGTTTAAAATGATATGATCAAGCTTAAGTGTATAGAACTTAGTAGATCCTATACTTTTTGTGTAGGTAACGGCAGATGGTAGCATAAATTGTGCAGACGAACCAGATAAACAAGAACTTATCGTTGTTCAATTGTTGTATTGTGAGGTAGTTGCAGGACTCATGAATCTGGCCAAGGGAGGAAGTTTTGTGGTGAAAATGTTCACTATGTTTGAGCATCAAACTATTTCTATTCTCTCTCTTTTGTCGTGTTTCTTTCAAGATATTGAAATAATTAAACCAGGTATTGTATAAATCATCTTCACATTATCAAACAATTCTCTGCATCACTCCATTACTACAATACTTTGTGGTTAAGTGATTTTTTTTATTTATTAGGAACAAGTAAACCAGGAAACTCTGAAGTCTATTGTGTTTGTACATTATTTTATGGTCAAGAGTTCATTCCTTGTGACCTAATGAGAATACTGCAGTCACAATATCTTTCTACAAGACCTGAAAATACATTACTTCCTTACGAATCTATACCAAAGTGCTTTGTGGACAAGATTGTTGAATGTGCCCATATGTTCTCGGACTTTCAAAAAACTGCAATAAATAAGAACTTAGAACTGTTCGACAATTTCACAAAAGGAAAATGGAAATTCTTAACAAAACTACGAAATTATCTTGCGAAGGATTATGTTGCAAGATTTCATGTTGTAAAGATTTCACAAGAGTTCTTTATAGTGTCTCATACGTACCTGAATGGAATGCAGCTGAGCTATTGGCCTGAAGGCTCAAATGACAGTTATCATAACTCAGTTAGTCATCATACAGGATCATACAGTGAAAGAGTTGCAGCATCACAAATGAAATGGTATCAAAGAGTTATTGCAACATCATATCACTCATATAATGTAGAATCTTTGGTGAATGAAATAATTAACTCAGGTATCCTATTTTATCCCTATGTTTCCCCATCCAATTGGCCTGTGGTTGTCTTAATTGTTTTATTTACTTTTCTCTCCTTAGTCTCTTCTGTTTCCTGGTTGGAACCATCACGTGAGGAGATTGCCACTGATGATATACAAAACTGGAATGTTATATATGGTAAAACAATTGAAGAAGTTTGTAGCTCAAGATTTTGTCCAGCGTCATTGATAGATGAGTTCAAGGAAGCCAAATGTAATGCTAAAATATTGAACACTAAAGAAGGACAAGATTTTGTTGAAAAACTTTGCATATACACAGAAGAAAAGTGCCAGAAAGACCAGTTAAATAATCCTTTCAATGTTCTTCATGTTCTACATTTAACTGGTGTGATGAATGATGGATTGTTTTATTTATTGGACATTACAGGAAATGGTCGTTTTCTCTCTACACTGTTGATTAATGACCATTGTTTACTATCACAGCCATGTCTAGCTTTGTTACATGAAAATTGTGCAGTTGATGTTCGATTGATGTTAGAACGAAAGAGAGTGTCAACAAAGACATGTTTTAATCATGGAGATGAAGAAATGAAGAAGATTAAAAGTTTGATTGAAACTACAAGAACCATGGAGACAAGTGAAAGTTACAAAGTGTTAGGTACCAGCGGTAGTAAGGAGGATTTCTCAGCTGAACTTATTGAAAGAAAAAGCAAAACATCTTCATCAAAATATGGAGTTATCTTTGGTTCTGTATTCAACCATTCTTCAAGTGATCATGATGATGAATTGTCAACAAAGATGATGCTTATCAATCAATGTTGTATTTCACTACAACTTCTTCAACAACATGATTGGTTTGTTCTAGAAATTTCAGATACTCTTACACAATTTACTGTTGGAGTCATTTACCTCCTCCAACATCTCTTTCTTCATTTAACACTTGTGTCACCAGCATTAAGCACCAAGTCTAAACAGTTCCTTGTTTGTAGAGACTTTATCATGTCACCGCAATCTGCTATCGTTCTTGGATATTTTAATGAGATTTTGTGGAAACTAAAGGTTAAACCATCAGGAGAAGACATTTACAGTGTTGTGCCCATTAAGAATCTGTTTGGTGAGAAATTTTTTAAATACTTTCAAACACATGCGACAGCTAGTTTGAAAATGAAACTAGAGTGGATCATTAAACTAGAACAATACTTTATAGACCTAAGCAATGAATGATTGTATTGCTAGATGATAGACAGTCAATGCTAAACTTATTAAAAATGGTTGTATAATTTAACACCTAATGCTATAAATTGTTCATGTATATATTATTTAAGTGAATTATGAATGTTTACTGATATTTCAAGTTACTGATGGTTTATCTGGTTGTGACTCAAGTAATTTCACAAGATCATTTCTTTCCATTTTCTTCAATAATTCTATCAAAGCGGGAATATCATGTTCATGGCTTGTCGTCTTCCAGCTTTGCAGCAATGCATCAGCAGGACTCTTTTCTCTTGAGAAGTCTCTAACCTCACCAGCTGAATATCCTATATTACCTGCTAATGTTCTCCAGTCTTTGTTTCCCATATCATCGTTTAGTTTATTACATAGCTTGCGATAAGCCTCACAGTTTAATTGGTTGATTGATAATCTGCGAGATACTAAAATCATACACAAAGAAAGAGGAAAGTTACATGAACAACACATTAGAAAAAATGCACTTTAGGCAACTTTTAACAATCTATAAAAGCTTTTTTCTTATCAATTAAAAAAGCAGTTTTAATGTTTGAATGGCAAACAGGAGCATTCTTTAAGGAGGAGGAATGCTTAGAAAAAATGAAGAATGGGAAAATCACAAAAAAAAATTTGTACTCCAAGCAATCCTGCAACCTTTATACTAAGTTGCTCCAACTTTTTCTAACGTCAGTCTTCATGCATACACCCCCCTTCCACCCAGGAGTAACTCATGATTCTTTCTATGATTGCGCTTGGTACTCACAGGGATTTGAACTTTTAACCTTACAATTTACAGTCATTTCTCTTAACTACATGACATTGCACCCTTGCAAGTTTTGCAAGCAAACTATGAAAGTGTTGATTTCAGACTTGCCAAGTATCTTTTTTGTTTATATGCGGCCAACAATGTTAATACTAACATGTATTTAGATTTAAATATGACTGATCATGGTGTTCCTCACGATGCTTCTCATCAAATTCATTTATCAAAGGTACACTGTCTTCGGAGGCTGAAAAATGAAATCACATTACATTACAACACTACAACATGATAAAAGAACTATAAAACCTTGCAGCAAGAACACAATATTTTCCTTGAGCAAATATACCTTTACTTTCTTTTCGAGTTCTTCTTTGAGCAAAGTCAAAACTAAATCTTCGCGTAGATTTTGGCTCTAAAAAGACAGTAAACTTGAGGTAATATAAAATGGCAAAACTTCACCTACATGTTTATACCTTTTCCTTCATCATGTGTTGTTGGATAGGAATGTTGTCTTGTCAATTTTGTATTTCTTGTCTGACCTGAAAAACAAACAAGATTAAATAAAGAAAACAACAGAATCAATTTCCTCAGTTTGCATTACCCATGGATGAAGAGGTGTCACCAGAAGTCAAATTGACAGGTTCTAACATCAGAAAAAAAGAAATAAGGGCAAAATATTATGAAACAAACAGCACCAATATTTGTAGGTAGCTGTGGTACCCATTGACTACACAAAGAAAGTTTGTTGTTTACCTCGTTCTGGAACTCCAGGCAACACAGAGGTGTTACTTACTTTTCTTGAAGCACTACTTTTCCTACCTATATACACAATCAAAAAGTTGATTCGAGTTTATATTTTGAGAGTTAGTAATTCTCAACACTTTATATTAACACATAAAACCTGTAGATGACATATCTTTTTGATCTGAATTTTGAGTTGGTGTCATCTTACTTTGAGGATACACTTGTACTTGAATATCTTTAGCATTATTGTTTGATACTAACAACAGCAAAAAAAGCAAAACCATTATCAGCAAAGCTAAATTATTGTATACCACATATTCAATTGTCATGTATAAACAATTTCAAATCAACAGATACAAAATTGTCGTAACTTACTACTGTCAGGGGAATCTGACATAGAATTCAGACCAATAGCAGGTGAGGGTCTACCTTCTACATCTGGCTCTCCAAAACCAGTGACTACCACAGGAAAATTATCTAAATTAGACATGAGCTAAGTGATACAGCCATAAATTAATAAAATGCCAAGAGATATGACTTACTTTTACGAGGCATCCGGCATCTCTTATGAATGATTATGAGAATGCAAACAAAGCCAACCACAATAAGCGCTAGTGTTGAAACAAACCAGCCAAGATTACAATAGAACATGAAACAACCCTTCTTCCTCATTTCTGGATGATTCTATTAATATGTAAGCCACATGTTGCATATATTAACAAAAACTGTACATCAAAACATATTGACGGTTAGCTTTGAATAACCATTTTTCTAAGATGCCTCAATCAACAGTACAAATAAATGCTATTAACCTGAAAGCGATGAATGGTGCCATTAACCCTTACATGACATTGTCTGTCCCAAGGTTCACCATCATTTTCACATTTTTTTATCCGTGTTGTGTGACTATCTGGACATAATGAACATGGTTTACAATTGTCCAAGGAATTTATTTTTTCAGGATAATATCCTGTTTTACAGACTCCACCACAACTTGATGTGTCTCTATTCATCTCACATTTGCCATTAATTTTCTCGTTTAAATGACAATCAACACTTTTGCATGGACGACAAGATTTTCTGTCATAATTTTCAGAATACGTTTCTCCAGGAATACATTTTAAACACTGAATGCGTGTCGAGGAAGGCACTAGGTCACCACAATCAATACTCAAACCTTGACCTTTTGGACATTTAGGCAAGTATGAGCAGTTTCTACATGTTAATTTCCCATTTTTGCTGACAATTCCAAACTCATTTTTCTTGCACTCACTGAGATTCACAGGAGCTGAGAAAATTGACACAAAATTTACCTGTAGAAAACAAGTAAACAGTCAAACTTAACAAGTACAGAAAGCTTTCGTTCATCAAAACCATAATAATCATCATTAATTTAAAACTATTGTAAGAACAATGTATTATTTAGTGCTGCCTGCGTGTCAAGTGTCAAATACACTTCTTGTTCGTTTTATTTGGTTTTGCTGAATTCACATTTATCAGCAAACAATAAACACAATTCATTACTCACAAAAGACCTAAAATTTCGCCTACCGTGAGGAAGAATACACTGATCCAAACATACCAATATATGTACATTTTTATGCAAAAGAAGGAGAATAAAGCTTATTGTTCCATTACAGTGATTTATAATAATCAACTGAAATATGACGACACCATGACTTGCATTTTTCTGTTTCTTTGGGAATTCCTCAGGTAAAGTATAAATTGAACAATGAATAATTATAAAAAAAGACCATAGAAAATAGAAATTCTAGTGTTTCTGACAAATATATGGTTAAAATAAAAACATATCTAATGGACAATATTCGAAATACATACAGTCATGATCATTTTACAATGTAAATTCTCATTCTACACACTTTGATGATATTTTTCTAAAGTGATAATATTTTCTAAAAAGGTGAGGATGATTATTTACTATTTGGCACCTGAAAGGTTGTAGTGCAATAACTAATAAATAAAAATGAAAAGTTCGTCTTGAACAAATCAAGATCCTTCGTCAAATTATCTTCATCTTCAATTTGCTCGTCAAAAATGAACGTAGTGTATCTGTTTTTAAAAAAATAAATACATTATTCCATAAGTCCAGCAAATGTAAGCAGAATAATAACCTTCTCCAATAAACTTAATAATGGACAACTTTAGAACCTATTTCCATAAAATATATAAATACAAACAGATGGTTGAAAGTGGAAGGAAATTTTCAAACTAAATTAATAAATCACTCTACCTTTTGATCATGATTTTTTTATGTTTTTACACCTTACACTTTGGTGTAATCTGAAATAAAAAAGAGTTTAAAAAATCGTCAAAAGTCTAAAAGCAAGCTAATGTGTCTGATATGTGAACACTACATTTACCATAACATGATTCTTGTCTGTCGATTTCCGTTCCTGCATCTTTGGCTTCCTCTAAAATAACAAATGACAAATTAAAAAAGTCCACATGAGTTTAAAAAAAGAACACAGCAAGGTCAGGTTTTACCTTGACAATGTATATTGTTTGATGAATTGGAAAAAATGACTAGAATTCAAATCAACAGCAACAAGGTTTAGAATAATGTTGCAACATTAAGCTACAAATAAATTTTGTGAATAACAAATTATAAAAATTTGAAAGTATTAAAGTAGGATCAAATTGAAAAAGCTTAACTGTAACACCTTGTTGTTGTTCTTGTCTTCTAAAATAACGGATTGTGACATAAAGAATAAGCACAGCAATGCCAATGAGACAAAGAACACCAATAACAATTCCAACATAAATCAAGGTTTTTTCATTTTGTCGTTTAGACTTCACGGGTGGAGCAATGGTACTATTTAGGTTAGTATTGACCAGGAGACATGCAGTTTTATCTCCATTTACAATATATGATGCATTCCTGTCACACGACTGACATTCGTTGACATCTTTTGATGGTGAAAAAGTATTTCCTCGGCAAGCTTCACAATCACCAATAGTTTGATTGACATCTATCGTAATTCCACATTTAATCTTTGGCTCTGACCCAGCACCACAGACAGCACATGGAACACAAGTCAACACTTTGCCTGGGTCAGATGATTTATCAATTACAGAATGTTGTAATGTCAAATTACAAATCTGTTTTGCCAAAACAGTGTTAATGAACACAAAAGGCAAACAAGCCTGAAAGATGAAAATGATAGTTGTTAAAGAATTCATCTTGTATGAACTGTAATATGCATACGTGGTTTAGTAGAAATTGAGATAACCAACGAAGAAAAGCGATGTTCAATTATGTTTCAACTTTTAACGAGACCAAAGTAGCGCTACACTGCAACAAATTACACACCAGTGATAATAATATTGAAGCCCCCTATACACTAGACCAGACGTGTAAAACTGGGATGAACATCGTGTCAAAAACGTAACGCGATTTATATATTACTTTTAGTAGTAGGTATTTAAAGAGCGATTGCATGATGGAAATCCATCTTTAAGACTCAGTAGTATTTCTAATATTCTTTTGAGTGAAGTCTTAATGGATGTCATGCTATCGGGGTGGAAACATGAGAATTTTTACGTGGTCTAGGAATTTAACCATCAATAGCCCTTTTAAAGTCCATAAATGAGTCAATATTTGTATGTTGTCAACGTGACGCCATTGTTTGAATAATTTCTACGCGACAAAAGTTGCAGTTACCTACCTTCATATCTCTTCTTTCTATCTTGTAAACACAAATAACTTACTTCAATTTGATATATAATCTGAAATATATATTTGAACGTATTTATTGCTTGTAGATGACATCGCAAAAATAAGGGGATTCCCCGCTTACGTCATAACCTCAGTCGCCATAGTTCTTGCGTAATATAGATTGTAAAATGCCAGTAGTAAATATGCATAACATAAATCTATTCCCCGGAAATCGAACTTCGGTTTATTAACATCAGGAGGGTGGGAAATTTTCTCACCAGTTTACAGTATATTATTGGTTTTTACACAAACTGTTCACTGTAAAGAAACATTTGTAATTTATTTATTTTTCAAACATTACAAATTGATTTAATCTTCTTGGATTTTCCTCAACCAAGCTTTTTTCTTCTGGTTAACACGATCTTTACGTTGTTGCAATGAAAGACGAGAGCGGCCAAAACTGATAAAAACAATCATAAAATTAGAAATCATTCATCAAAGTGCAAATAAAAAGACATCTTGCTTTTAACTTCTGATACTTTAATTACCTTTTGGATTTGCCCTCACGAGGAGCTGATGAAGGTTTAGGTGAGGGATCTGCTCTTATAGCTTCATGGGCTTTCTTGTAAATCTCCTCAAGCTAAATAAACAATGGCTAAATATAAAAATATCTCAAACATGCACAAATCATACATTAATAACTTACATTGTCTGCATCAATTCCTTCCTTAACGAATCGAGAAAACTGACGTTTAAATGCATCCTCATCATCATCTTGCAACATTTTCATGTAGTCAGCAACATGTTGACCAAAAATATGTCTACGATGAACATCGGCACTGTATTCTTGACTTTCACTGTCATAGCCAGGGAAGCGCTTCACACTGAATAAATTATAAATATCCTTAAAATATTTTAAATATAAACTAGCAATATTTTCATCAATGACATGACAACCATATAAACATCACTTACGTGTGTGGAATATCAAGACCTCCATCTAAAGCTCCTTTCAAAGCTCCAAACACTCGAGCACCTGTACTTGTTCTTGCTAAACCTACATCTAAAAAGCACCTAAACGCTCCTGGAGATCCATCAGCATCTTCCACATTATAATCTTCACCATTGATATCATCATTACCAGTGTATATTTCATCCAGATTCAATTTTTTCAACAACTAAAACAGTTTCCACAATCTAATATTTTCAAAGTATATAAAATTTACATACTTTCCTCACCCGTCTAGCAATCAGTAGGCCAGTACAATAAGCAGCAGCATAATTAGTGAGACCAAGTTTTACACCATAACGAGGCAACTCATGAGCATACGCTGCACATATTATAACATCTCCTTCAATCTTAGCATATGCTATCTAAATTTTCAAATATAACATCATATTTTATAACAGTGAGCAACTATACTATTAAAGGAAAATATTTGGTACTTAACCATTTTACCTGACAGACAATATCTTTGTTGGTAAAGCGAACTATCAACCGATATTTTGGTGTATTGTACTTGTTTTTATCCTGGGTGATCAGACGTTGACGAGCTCTATAGTCAGTTTTACCCTCTGTTGTAAGACAAGTTTATAAATAATGGTTATTACAAAACTCAGCAAAAGAGCTTCAACAGCTGTAATTTCAACACAATAATGTGAAACAGTACCAACCTCGTCGACGACGGTACTTCACCTGGAATCTTTTGTAATACGCCTTGTTTTTGATAACTTTAACGAAACCCTATGTAATTTCAATACATCCCAATTACCACAAATAACAATTCAATCCATTACGAAACTGAGAGATCAAAACATTTAAGTAAAAGTTCTCAAAAACTAATAAATCTGCAGATGTTTTTCCATGAGATGTGGTACATATTTTTGTAATTTCTTACAATCCTACCATGATTTTCGTCCGTAAATCTGCTCAGATAGCTGTACTTGTGGAACAACCATGAGAACACAAGACAAAAGGAACGTCCTGGGAAAGACTTGATAAATTCGAAATCCCGTGTTTCCACTTTCTGAATTAAGTGTCTTGATGTCTTTGATAATTCGGGGCATTTTGCTTTGCAAATTATATTGCTTTAAAATGTTATCTGAAATACTCATTAAAGTATAACATCCCGTTTTTCTCGTAAAATATCTCTTCAGCATAATGGCTAAATCCGAAAAATAATTCTTTTTTTCTCTGCTGCAACTTCGTAGGGGTTTTCAATTTTAGCTAACACAGTCACGTGACAGAAATTGACCAATAAAATAAATGCGGCTATTTACGATTTTTTAAGCCGAAAATAAACAAACAATTTGTTCAGATGTTTTCAAATTTTAATTATTTCCTCCTGAAACAGTCTTATGATGTATTTTAAGACAAAAATGGATATTTTATGAGTTATGAAAAGTATTTCTGGTTCATTTCATTTGTTTTCGGCTTGTAAAGATTGAAAATTTGAGGATAAAATGTGTTGAAAAACGAGAAGTTGTCAAAAAACTAAGGACGCCATGTGTAGTTAGAAACTGAAGATGAGTCGAAAATCAAGTTCAACGAGTTTCACATCTTTATCTTCTACAGACGATCCTTTAATGCGTGATTGTCATGAACTTAGACAAAGATTATGGCAAACTGAACAGTCAATACAAAATTTAAGCCCTCCAATAAAATGTAAAAGGTTTGTCAATTTGTACCTTTTTCTAGCTATTGATAGGAAATATTGTCGCACAAAAATAAAATTTATTATATTACATCTTGGAAGTTGAAAGTTGAGTGAGGGAAAATTAAAGCAGATCAAGGGCTGGGGAACAAATGTTATGGATAATACAAGTAGCTTATTACAGCAACCAACATTTGTTCTCAATCATATTTATTTTGTTTTATGATTCATGATAGTTTTCCAGACGTAAACAGCCCAAGAAAGTCAGGCTCTAATGGAAATGCCCACTTATTGGGTAATTCAAAGTAAGATTTTGTCAGAAATGCTTGTTTAAAAGTGAATTGACAAAGATAATGATTTGAATCATAAATTTTATGTAGTACACGCACATCAAGACCTACATCTACTTCTTCTGATCAGCTTCCATTATTGACATTGGCTGATCTTAGTCCTTCATTATCAGATCTTCCTAAAGAGTCTGCAAGTTTTCCTTACAATTTACCAAGTACCATTGAATCATCTAGTACTGGCGATTCAAACACGATTTCCCAACATGTCAAGCACAATGGACTTGTGGTAGCTTGTTTGTGTTGCTGTACATTGGGTGGTACAAAAATTTATTGAGTTTTTTGTTTAGAAACTCAGCATGAGGTATTCCAATGAAGACAGTTACGAACACATTAGTGAGAGTATGTGGTCAAAATCACAAATTCTTCGTGATAAAAACACAGCCTTAGTAAGCCAAAATCACAAATTAATGAGTGAACTTGAGGTTATGGGATTAACATTTCAACAAGAATGTAACAAGGTGAGTTTTTTAAAAAAATTTTGACCCTCTCTCATAAATCAAATACACTTGATGTTTCTGTGATTATTTTAGGTAAAAATTCTACAAATAGATTTAGCAAGAGAAAAAGAGGGAGTACAGGAGTGCGAGGATCGAATTGTATGTTTAGAAAAAGAGATTTCATCACAAGCTCAAGCCTTCAAGTATTATAATCTTGCAATCTTTTTTCAGTTTATGAGAGGTTTTATTGAAAATATTTTTGTTTATGCATGTACATATGTAGACATATAGAGGAGAAACTTCTTCAGAAGAATGATGAGCTAGAAAATCAAATAATTCAATTCAATAAAGTTCAGAAAACATCTAAAGACTTTCAAAGAAAGTACAATGAGGAACAAATTCTATGTAAACGGTAAGTTTCTACTGTTTCTCCGAAGATAAAAACAAAACTTGTAGTTACCTTATTGACTTGTGCAGCTTGCAATCAAAGTTAGAAGAAAGTTTAGAAAAGATGGAACAAATGACAAATAAAATGAAAGAAGAGAAAGAAAAGGAAAAACAGCAAACAAAACAAGTATTTAAGCATGGACAATTAAAGAAAGTTTAAGATATAAATCAGTTATATTAATGTAGCCGTGGTTTTATTGTAGAGTTGTGAAGAGATGGAACAAATAAGTCAAGAGTTAAATGATCTAACGAATGAAAAAAATGAATTATTAGAACAGAACACGACACTTGAGGGACAGGTCATAGAGCTTAAAGAAGAGATAAGGTTTGTCAGAATTGAGTGAGCGTGGAAATATCATTCAATATTGTTTATAAATTCATTATTTAGAAATGAAAATATAATATTGTTTTAGCTTGCTTCAGTCAGAATGTGTTGCAAATGCAGAGTACAAGAGCTCACTTGAGCAGGATAATGCGGACCTTCGACAAACCGTGACACGTCAAAGTCAGAAAGTCGGTCAGCTGCAGAGAAGATCTGCCTTTGGAAATGATAGTGATACATCAAGATTACATGAGATCATCAGTATGCAGCATGAAAAGATTGCATATTATCAACAAGAGATAGAAAGGAGTAAAAAGGATATGTTGAGACTAGAGGCATTACTACATCAAGTGGTGGAAAAGAATAATGAAAGAAAAAACCTCCAAGATATGTCTGAAGTATGATTTTGTGACTGTGAATAATTTGTAAAGCATTGATCAAAAACTTTTGGAATAAAGTTAGCAGAATTCTTCTTGTTTTCTTATTTAGGACATGACAAATGAAAGTAGATCAAGCAAAGGTACACTTATGTCTACTTTGCTTTCTACAATTATTGTTTGTATAGAAATGTCTTTTTTTTATGTCAGATGCAGGTACAATGACTGGCTTGAGATTAGAATTATCCTTCATTGCGGAGAGAAACAGAATTAACGATCGTAAACAACAACACTTAGAGGAAATTATCTCAGAGCTGGAAGATCAGATAGAAACATATTCTACAAAGTTGATACAAATGGAGGAGACAAACGGAGAAAAAGACAAGACAATAAAGAGTTTAGAGACAAAACTTAATGATAAAAATGTCGATTTGATTGAAATAAAGACTGAAGTAGATGAAACCAAAGAAAGAAACAGAGAATTTGAGAAAGAGGTGAGGTTATTTAAAATAAAAATTTACATTGTAAATGTACTTGTTTTGTCTTTGTCTCTTGAGATGGACTTGTTACTGTAATTCCCACTACCTTAGATTCGAAAGAAGAAATCAGAGATTGAAAATCTAGAAGGCGAAGTTGTAGAGAAAGTCCACGAACTTGGTACTTGTGCAGAAAGACTACACGATCTAGAACAGAAAATTGACGAGCAGCAAAACTACATAGAAGAACTGGAGTTATGCTTGAAAAGAAAGGAAGAAGAATTGAATGAACAATATGGTTTGTTAGAAAGAACAAGAAGCCTTCATTCTGAGCATTGTCGTGAACTGGAGCGGCAAATTGAACAGGTTTGTTGCAAAAAAAGTACACGACAAACATAGCAAATGATCTGTGAATTTGAACTATAGTCAATATTACAGTTGCAGAAAGATTATGAAAGTAAAAATAACCAGGTTTCTCATCTTGATGCACTCTTGAAAGGTAACTAATGTCCGCTTGACTATCTTCTCAATCAATACCCCCAACTCAGTTGTACAATGCCATCAATATCTCTCAGACTGATAATGTTTGCGTCTTCTAGCTTCTCGTCAAGATTTGGGGTTAAAAAGTTCACGTGTTAATGAAATGGAGCGTCTTTTGAACGAACGACAACGCGAATTAAACGATCAACAAGAACAAAGTCGAGAATATGAGGAAAGGTTGTTAAAATTACAAGAACGGGTAAAATTAGAAAATGACCGAGGACTTAGTCTCGATGAAGCATTACTTGAATGTCGACAAGATTTAACAAAATATGTTGAAGAACATGAAACAACAAAGAAAAGACACGAAGAAGAGATAAATGATAAATTGACTGAGGTAAAGAAAATATATGAAAGAAAAGTTCTGTTATTATGAAGAATTAATCCATTTGTATATCAAGCATTTAAAGCACTTGTTCAATCATTATTTTAGATTTCTGATCTTGAAGAGATAGTAAAAGAACGACAGAAGGTATACATGTTAAAATGCAAGGAAATCGAAGAGCTTGAGCGAACTTTATCAGAACAAAACCAGGTTTTGAAGCAAAATCAGCAAGAAATAAACGATCGAGAACAAAGTTTAGAAAGACTGAAGCAGGAAGCGAATGTTTTAGAATTGGAGTTGAGTCGAGAGAAAGAAAACAATAAGGAAGAAACAAGAAAACTAAAATTATCATTGGAAAAAGCCAAAAATGATTTAGATGAACGAACAAACCAACTTAATGAAATGAATAATTCACTTGTTGATGTGCACAAAGATATGAAACAAAGTTCATCTCATGTTGTTGATCTAGAAAGAATGTTACAACAAACTAAAGCTGTTTTAGAAAAGAAATCCAACGAGGTTAAAGAGTTGTCTTCGATTCTGAAGGAAAAATCTGAGGCGCTTTGCAACAAAGATGAAAACATGAAAGAGTTAGAGGATATAATCATTGAAACAAAAAAAACTCTCGTCGATTGTAAAGAAAGTTTCAACGACATGAAAACTAGATATGAAGAAAAAGAAAGTCAGGTTTTAACAATGGACATGGAGTTGTGCAAAGCACAAAATGAGTTAGTTGAGACTACGAAACAATTGGAGAAATTGAAGATTGTTTTAGAAGAAAACATGAAAGAGTTGAAACAAAAAGACAAACAGATGGATTTTATAGAAGAAAAATTGAATAGAAGCGAAGAATTACTGGAGAAAAAAGAGTTCGAAGTTACAGAGAAAAACGCAAAAGTTCAAGAATTAGATCAGACTGTCAGGGAATGTCAATGGGAACTGAAACAACGAGTATCTGAGGTATAATTAGGCACACGTATATACACAAGGAGTTGTAGTTAATGTGCGACTTCCCATCCTTTGATATCCTTTAGATGAGTAAACTGGATATATCGATAAAGGAACAACAAAGTGATATGAAACAAAAGACGAATATTTTAGAACAAACATTAAGTCATTGTCAGTATCAACTGAACGAGAAAACTCTAGAGGTACGTATGACAACATAATTGGATGTATGACAACATAATTGGATGTATGACAACATTGTTGGATGTATGACAACATAATTGGATGTATGACATATGTTTGGTTTTGTAAAGAAGAATGTAATGCTGTTGCTTTTATTTTAGTTGAATGAACTTAGAGCAAAATGTGCAAAGAGCGAGGAGCAAGTTCAACAGAAGACAGTTCGTCTGGAATACATGGAAAATACGATAAAACAACAACAAGAAGAACTAAGAAAGCGTCTTGAACAAGTCGCTGAGTTTGAAAAGGTTCATCTATAGTGTGTTATGTTGTAGCGCTCATAGATAATTAAAACCAAAGAATTTTGTATCATTCACAGGAGTTCACGAAAATTAAAATGGAGGCAGATGAAAAAAGCGAGATAACAAAGGAGCTTCGTTTGGCTAAGGAACAAACACAAACTATGGTAAAGTGAACTCCTCATGTGATGTTGATGATGTGAAGTTTTCCCATTTTCTCGGGAAATATAAAATTTTCTTGCACATTACTAGCATGCTGAGCTTCTTGACGCTCGTCGTAAATTGCTACGATGTGAGCAGAAGGAACATGAATATTTGGACGAACTCAAAGACGTTCATGCTCTCATAACAGCTAAGGAAACAGATTGTGCGCGTCTTTCTAAAAACCTGGCTGCTAGTCAAGTTCGTGAAGCTCAAGCTGAAGCCAAAGGTATCCAGGAAGCAAGACGAGTTGAGCAGGAATTTTCCATGAAAATAAGCAACTTAGAGAGCGAGGTAAGGTTAAATTTTTATTAAGACCTTCAGGTTGCAATGTTTATGGACTTTACATGGTAAATTGACAATGACAGGTGGAGAAACTGCGTGGAAATCACAGCAAATTATTTTCTCAGAAGGAAGAAGCGGATGCAACGTATCGATTTAATCTTCAGAATTACAAAGAAAAAGAAAAATCTTACGAAAACGAAGTGAAACAATTGGAACAAGAAATTAAGAAGTGTCATGATAATATATTAAATCTTCAAGACGAGATTGATCAACAATATGATGAAGCTAAAGTAGCCCATGAAACTATTATGATAAAGGAATCTGAGGTAAACATAAGGATCATGTTTCGGATCATCAACTTGGATTGTAGAGAAAAAGAAAATTATCTTTTATTTCTTCTCTATTTCTTATAGATTACACGACTGAAGGCAAAAATCTCAGGATATGAACGAGCTACATTTGGTTCTAAACTTAAATTCATCGAGCACAACTCACGTCGTCCTCTTGAATCTTATTCCCCAAGCATTCGCTCTCAACCTCCTAGTCCTGCACGACCTTCAATTCATTATCGTACACCAGTAAAGAGAAGTAGTTCTGCGCATGATCTTCACAATATTTCCTACGGTTTAGTCTCGTTTCTTTCACCGTCACAACATGACGTTGATGACGTTGTTAACGATCAATTTGAAGCACAATCCCATCATACAACATCGTCATCAATTTTAAATCAAAGCGACACTTTTGAAAGATTATTTGAACAAGCCTGTCACGAACTGAAGAGACAAGAAGGGACGGCTAACATAGAAAGAATAAAGCTCATCATGAAACAAAGGATGTTTCCTCAGTTCCTCAAACAAAGCCTAAATATTTAGAATAAACATTTTTGCAACATTAAGATAAAGAAAGAAGACAAATACAGATAATGATTTTACTCAGATACAACTATGATTGGCGATATCTTTCAGTTTAAATATTAGTCAGTATATCTCCCATTATTATATTTTAAATAGAACCGCAACTTAGTGAATCATTTTTGTAAAATAGCTGTAATATTTTTGTAATCAGATAAGTTATTTGATTTCTTAAAAATCGTCAAATTTTAATGAATTGCGAGGATTATTCCGAGGATTGAAAATCGGAATAAAATTATTTTCATTTGATTGTGCAAAAAAAATCCAAGAACATTATATAAATAATTTTTTCAACTAACCAATAACTCTCCTCTCTATTTTCACCAATCATCTTCCCATCCATCAACATTCTGGGGAAAAAAACGACAGTCAGAGATAAAATTTTCCAACAATGTAATGTTACGATATGCTAACCTTTAGTTCATCATCATCAACAACAGCTAAAGTTTGACTATACATTGATAATCCTTTTACTGGTATTTTACGTGTATCTGACAATGTTGGCATCATATCAGCAAAGATATCATCTACATTATTCTTATTATTGGTTTTTATCTTCATATCAAACTCTTCCCAAGGTTTATCTTTAATTTTATTCTTTTCAATAAAATCTTTTTCATTACTTCTCACAGCAGAAAGTTTCTCTTTTTTCATTTCTTTTTTCGTTTCACCAATATTATTTTCATTGGGAGTAGCACTGTTTCTTGACTTGGAAAGCAAACTGCTTGACTTTGGTTTTAAAATAGATTTGCTTGACTTAGAAATATCTTCTTCCACATTACTCTTTTCTTTGTGTAATTTGACTAAATCTTTCAACGGTATTCTCTTATCGTCAAGTGCAGTTTTCGCAGCTTTCTTTATCTTCATTCCAAAACCACTCTCCTTCCTCTCTTCAACGCCTAAGTCTGGCGGTTTAACGTTAATTTTTCGTGTTTTCTCACTAAAACCAGAGTCAATTGATATTTCGCTTGAACTGGGACGTCCTGTATCAGAATCGTCAGATATCTATAAACAATTGAAAATTTTAAAGCATTTAAAATCTTTGTTGATAAAAATGGATGTATTCGTAACCTCTTCATAAACTTCTGCCGTTGCTTGAAGACCAAAATCTTCCCATGGTTCAATATTGTCTCCAGACTCCATCGCTTCTTTTTTCTCAACAAAACCACCTGGTGTGGATAGGTCAGAAAATGATATAGTAATTTCCAATGACTTGTAGTTATAATTACAAAAAAAAACAATCACCTTTAACAACAGCTTTTCTTTCTAGTTTCAACCGTTCTCTTTCTTTTCTCCTCTCTTCGTTCCTCCGTCGACTTTCCTCTTTCCTTTTCTCACGCTCCAGTTTCTTGCCATCAAAAGTGACGTTTGACTTTACTTGCGACGTAAGCAAGGTGGGCTGTGCTACTACGCTGGTAATTTTTGTTTCTCCGTCAATCTAAGAATACAAATCAAATCTTTAACATTCGTTCGTCAAGTCATTTCATTCAAATTTCTCAACGCAACACTAACTAATATTGAGATTACAATATAGAAATTCCGTTACTAAAGTATTATTTAATACCTTTAAGCCACGTTCAACAAACTGTGATTGTCTACCTCCACCAACAATAATATTTGCTCCCAACAAAGGAACCAAATGTTGCATCGCATTAAATGTTACAGATACCATTTCATTATCACTATCAATAAGACCAAGTCTTAACTAGAAGCAAGAATATGTAACAATGTCATTGATATAGATAATACATAGGTATCAAAGTATAAATTGTTAGTAAATATATGAATAATGACTCACCTGGGGTAAAATTTCTAACTTTAAAACATCTTTCTCAAACATTGAGGCATAATTTGCAATATATTTCAGCAATATCAGACGAACATGTCGATCTTTGACTTGAAATAATTTTATGACAATAGGAATGCAACATTCTCTACAGAAAAACATATATGACAAAATATTTCTATAGAGAAATATTGTTCACGAAGATTTGTGAAGTATTAAACTCACTTGAATAAATCTTCAGGTAATATTGGTTGTACATTACAATGCACATTTTGATCAACTAAAAAAGTTTGCCAAAAACTTATCATACATAAAACAAAATATCCCCAAGTGATTATGATGAATCCTACCTGATGACTGTGGAGTCAGTAAATGTGGTAAAAATATCTCTACTGCAGTTGGATCAAGAAGAACAAAACGAGATAATAAAAGATGAAGAAGACGTTTTGCTACAACATGTGGAGGCACTTCATGCAATCTAACATGAAGTGTTTGAAAAAATGATGATTTTTCTTCTTTTGTTTTTATTGTGATGCTTTTCAAGAAAAGCAAGATTTGACAATATTCCATCCTGTGAAAGACAGCATATTCATTGAAGATTTTTCACATCATGACACGAAGAACAATTGGTTGAAGTAGCAAAAAAGTTAAACATACTGAAAAATTTCATCATTTAACAGAACTTGAGCTTCTGGTCTATCCTGCATAGAAAAAATGAAGTTGCAAAAGTTTTAAGATGAAGATAAAAATATTCAATGAAACAGAGAATTTTCTATGTACTTACCTCAACACTTGACTCCACAAAATCAGTTTGTATTCTTTGCAAAAACTGATTTATTGATATTTCATCAACTTCCACAACACAAAAAAATGGTCAGCAAAAGAATAAAAGGGAAATTATGCACATTCTAACTCACCAGAAAATTCAACAAGCTCAAAGATATCACAAATCAACTCTCCCAATTGCAAAACATCCCTTGCATGAGCCAAACTTTCATTCATGAGTTTCTATAAAAAATAATGTGAAAATTAATGAACAATTAAATAAAATAATGAAAAGAAACACAGACTATTCTTTAATCAATACCTCTTTAGTAATCTCTGCAAATGTTGACATATTTTCAAATCCAGCAATTTTCCAACAGGAATCATATTGACCAACAAATATTGATGATAAAGACAAGTTGTTATGTGACAGCCCACACTAGAGAATCAAGATATCATTCTTAACTCCTGTGATTTGTTAAAAATTTTTCATTCTCAACTTTAACTTACTTTCTTGTGTAAAAATACGATTGTCATAATCACATGTTGTATACCAGCAATAACTTCAACAATCTCAAGATCAACAATAACTTTTGATAATGGTATAACAGGTTCAGTTACCATAGAAACCTCATATGTATTATCAAATACTTTGTGACATCTCAACACTCCTGGATGGCGGATCATTTGCATATACTGAAAATTGGCAATTATTAATTTTATAAAACATGAAGTTACAATCACAATAGAGCTTTCATGTTTCATGTCGTTAAATTTATTTTGTAAATTTAATTATTATAACTTATAATCATTAAATGCAACGTATTAAAAGTATTATATATTAACTTTAAGTCAATGAAGTCATGAAGTCAATCAATTCAAATTGCTCAAAAAAAATTCCAACCTTAATTGTCAGATCAACTCCCTTGTTGTCATCACTGTCTTTCTGGTGTACGAAAACAGTAAATTCCTCATCATCATCTATTCTTAAGCTGGATAAATTTCCCAAATATCGGACTCAAAGTCTAACTGCTCTCCCAACTTATAGGCGTAAGATAAACTAAGTTCAGAGCCCATTTTTTACACAAATTGTCGTTATTCACTTATCAACAAACTTTTATACTTCCAAACAGAATATATTGTTTTCTGTTCCTTTAGCATAGCAATGCTTACAAATAACGTCTTTATAAAAAAAATATCGTCAAATCACAACATTCCAGTGACACCACCATGTTTTTTAAGCTATCCAATGTTTATGAGATCAGTGTTAAGGTAAAAACGAAAGTACTATCTATAATTGCAAATGTTTTTTTTGAGAAAAAAATGGGAAAAAGACAAAAGTTATCTTTATAGTAATTAAATATCCCAACAAATCATGAAATATTTCTTATTGTACTTTCCAAGGAAAAACAATAGAATAAGACGGGAAAACGAAGGATTTTATCTTGAAGATTAGCTATGAACACACAATTCATCTCTGTCTGTATCCAAACATTCTTGATTTTAATCAAGCTGCAGATATCTTTACTCTTGTTGTGGTATTTGTGTCGATATTTGTAGACACTCTGGTTATATTTTCTGTTAATCCTGTCTGAGTTACACTGAAATGACAAAAACATGACATAATACATACTTCATTCAACAAACCATAGATTTGACGCTAATGATTACTATTATTGACGAGCATGATCACTATTATTGACGAGCATGATCACTATTATTGACGAGCATGATCACTATTATTGACGAGCATGATCACTATTGACGAGCATGAGACGAGCATGATCACTATTATTGACGCTAATGATTACTATTATTGACGAGCATGATCACTATTATTGACGAGCATGATCACTATTGATCACTATTATTGACGATGATCACTGACGAGCATGATCACTATTATTGACGAGCATGATCACTATTGACGAGCATGATCACTATATTGACGACCATGATCATTGACGACCATGATCACTATTATTGACGACCATGATCACATTGACGACCATGATCACTATTATTGACGAGCATGATCACTATTATTGACGACCATGATCAATATTATTGACGACCATGATCACTATTATTGACGACCATGATCACTATTATTGACGACCATGATCAATATAGTTGACGACCATAATCAATACATTTCTCAACAACAACAAAGAATATTGATGATAATTTTCCAACATACATTTCATCCATTTCTTCACTATCTGACTCTTGAGAGACGTGAAGATAAGGATTGTCAGACCCAGGGCGGAATTTATAGCTGTTGAGGATTAAAATAAAAAGATTATAATGAAAGTTTTACATAAGTGAAACATAGATATGAAAGGAAATTTAGCTATGAGAATAATCAAACTTACCCAGTAAGAATGAACAACGTCATCGTGGAAAGGTTCATAAAAAACTGCAAAAAAATCATTCATGTTTCATTTCAATTAAACAGAAACAATTTTTCACTATACCTAGGTGTACCTCGTCAAGCCACAAGTATTGAAAGGGAACAGTGATCTACATAGAAATATAAAATGAAATAAAACAATTGTGTATGTTTACAAATTAAGGCATTTCTGTAAATTAAGCTACGTACCTTGACAATCTGAACAATAATTCGTGTGAAGTAGATGTAGCAGACAATCTACAAGATGAAACAAAACATTTTACATTTTATGATGAAACGACTAAAAAGTTCTAAGGTATTCAAGCACAAGGAGTTAAACTTAAAGATAAACCATGAGAAAACAAAAGGGGGTTATAAAAGTGACAGAAAGAGAGAAGTGTATGAGTAAAGTGATTCTTGTGTTAATTGTAAAAAGCATGTAAATGGAAATTTAGAGTTTGATGTAGAATGTTTTAAATGTAGGAAATTGAAAGTAAAGGAGTACTACTAAGATGAAAAAAACAAATGCGAGATATGATGATACGTCGAGAATGTGCTTAGAAAGGGACAACAATATGTTCTAAGAAAAACATTGCAGTTTAAGATGAAAGGCAAGAGAAGGAGAGGATGATCAAAGAATATGTGGAAGAAACTAGAGGTAAGGAGATCAAAAAAAGTTGTTTTCAAAAATAAAATACTATAAATAGAGAAACATATGTAGAGGATTGAATATAGAATGGGGTTAAAAAACCTGCATGAAAATTGCATTGGATACGTTATTTACTCAAACATTACAGAGAGAGATCTTTCAATATAAGATTATTTACCATGATATAAAACTGTCTGAAAAGTTTTAGTTTGGCAAGGTTCACAGCAGCTATAGAAATGAAATAAAATATATTGATAAAAATATTTATAAAAACAAACCAAGAAATGTCTTCTTACAACCTTTGCCATCTGTCTGTGAAGCTTCTCTAAGATGTCTGATTGCCCTAAAAATTACTTACTATCTAAATACATTGTACAGGAAATAGTTTTGCAAGCAATCTTACTTACCATATTACAGGAAAAAGAACGGCCCCACAACATAATAGATCCACAAGGATGAAAATTTGTTTGTAAGAAATGTCAAGGAAAATATATTTAAGGTCCTGCTCCATTTGACAATTTTATTTGATGTTTCATTTGAAACATTAGAAGAAGCTGAAAAATATATTTTGTTTGATTTATAAGGATATCCATGTAACATAATCAGCTTGAGCTTCCTCAGTGGATTCCATTATGATCAAAGCAATATTGTCAAATATCTATAAGAAATAAAATATTAACAGTGTGTCTATGTTTACAGAGGAGAAACTGTAGAGGTATTCTATCTGGTCAAAGTTATTTGAGGTTGGCTTGTGTTTGAAGATGATTGTAATGATTCAAATCATAAATTTTAAATAATAAAAACCATTGGTACACTACAATAAATATCATGCAGTGCATTGTAGTACATTGTAGTACATTGTAGTACATTACATACTTCTAGTAAACTACTTTACAAACGAGTAAAAGAGAATATTACCTGCAGTGGAATAACAATCAGAAAAATCTTTTTATCTCTTCCAGAAAAAACATGTTTAATGAAGAAGTATCCAGTTCCAAGAAGAATTATTGTAGTAAAAAGAAGGCCCCCTTTGAACCTAAAATGAAAATGAGGTGTTTATTAACAAAACTATTATTTCTGTAACTACATTAATAAAATCATTTAAATATAGTTCATACAAATGTGCAATATAATGAAGAACAGCCCATGATTCAGCTTTTGTGCCATCTCGTCCAATGTAGTAGTAATTGACCTTAAAAAAAGATAATTTAAAAAAATAGACTCATAATAATTTTTTAGTGTGTGATAACAATTGAATATTTCAATATTTACAGCATTTAACAATGCATCAAGTGCTTTCAACAAGACCAACAAAAACATCAAATAATGAACTTTGAATGTTTCAGACCTGCAAAACAAAAAATGTAATTTTTAATGAAATTTTAAACAACCATTTTGAAAGTTCAAATCATGAACAAACACACCAATATTGTCTAAGAACATAAAACCAAACACATGATAAAATCCAAAAGACAACAGCAAAAAAGCCTAACACCATGGGTAATGGAGCCTTCAAGAGGAAAAAACAAAAAAATAGCATTGAGATTTAGAAATCCAATTTTTGATGAGCCAAAGAAATATACCTCTCCAGCTGATAGAAAACTACCATCATTTTTTTCAACAACTGTCACCTAAAGAAAATATTTTGCCATTAAATTCATATTGACAGTGTAAAGAAGGACAATAATGAACACTCAGAATATCTTAGTAATGATACCTAACATACCCTCATATCAACAGGATTTTGATTCTTGCCGAAGTGGCAGTTGTGAAAAAATGTATTGTATAAACCTTTATTTGTGTTGTTTTGAACATGAAGAGTAAACTAGGAAAAAAATCTATTATACATCACAAATCTCAATATTCTACCATAATGATACATACAATATCTACCTAGAGTGTATATTGAAATAAAAGCATCACTCACGCTGCCATTAACACTGATTCTTTTTCTTCCATGTTCAAACACCAGCAAAGGCAACTCTTCAATTTTTACACATTCCCGATTTTCATCCATTATTGTGTTCATTGACTTTATTGAAGATCCAACCTCACTCTCAATAACTGGTAAGATTTTACCACAGCGAATGACATCTATATGTCTTTTTCCAGCTTTACGATTCCAGTTGAATATGAAGAGATCAATGGCAATATTTTTATCGATGTTTGAGGACTTCAGTAGACACTTATCCGTGTGACCTTCCTACAGAATTTCAAACATATTAGATGAAACACATGAATGCAATGAGGCAAAAAAATTAAAAATTTAATACCATATAAGTAGCCATACCACTACTTGATGTTTTTTGAATACTGAATCCAAGCTTGATAAAAGAAAAATTTTTGGAAGAATACACACACCTGGGAGTCTGATTATTAATTGGTGTAGTGGGTGATTTGGTCATATCAAGAACAATTTGTTGTTGCATCTATCACACAACTTGAGGATACCACCATCCCACATTAATCCAATAATACAATATAAAAAACAACGCCAACCTTCATTTCTGCATCATCAGTGAATGTCAAATTTTTCACATCAACCGAAATTTCCCCTTCCTTTACAATACCAAATGTTGATATCTTTACATGACCACGGCCATCTTTCTATTTAAAAACGATTTATTTCATTTACTGTTCAATAGCTTCATTCGTGCAGTGCAACGTCTTAATATAAATACCTACGAGGTAATCATGAAACTACACTTCAATAATAAAACAAAATGGCAAACTAAACATGCAAATAAATTTTACCATCAAAAAATAGAACGAACAAATTCAACAAATGTAAAATATAACTGAGACAAAATACCCATACAATACACAGCGAGCTAAATAGGAAATTCAAAATGACTTGCAAGTCAATAACATATATTTATATATGACAAAAGGCAGTAATAGAAATTCAAGTCGTTTGCTTTCAAAACAACAAAAACGTTTTGATTTGCTTTAATTTGTAAGAAAATTACAAACCTCAAGTTGTATATTGTGAATTCGACATAATGTAAAACGAAAGAGGAGAAAAAAACCGACGCATTTTGTAATAAAATGACAAAAAAGACAAGCCATTTGCAAAATTTTGTCTATTTCTTAGGTCACATACGTCACGTGACTACACATTGAAATAATATAAGTGCGTAGATAATTATTATTAATTATGCATTCAGAGTCAGACATGTTTAATATAATTACTGCAGATATGGGTAAAAAGTTTTAAAAGAAAGTATTTGAGCTCGAGAAAGAAAGAAAAATGTTACCAAATCCATTCCGCGATGAAACTACTTTTTATATTTATTTTTTAATTGTTATGGTAGCAACAATTATTTTATGCACACTTTTGGCAAGATATTTGCACAAAAATTATTCTACGACTACGAGACCTCATCGCGTCTGAAGAAAGTCTTTGAGTTTGAGCGTGGAAGATGAAGGATTATTAAGCAATTTATTGGAGCAATTTAGTTGCTGGTGCTTGACGAAAAAAGTACATTAATTTGAACACCTGCAAAGAAGAGTTTATGCATAATTGATGAAAATATGTAAGTGTTTTTGATTAATAACTAGTGAAAGTTAAAATAACACAAAAAAGAGTTTTGAAAAGTCGCTAATCAACATGTAAAGAAGTACAAAAGTCAATAATTATTAAGATGTGTAAAATTGACCTACTTTGACATGGAAAACGTTGAATATTGTTTTTTCTCAGTGCAGCAAAACGCTTCGTTTATTTTGACAATTGCAAATATTTTCTTTTGAAAATCAATCTAATATTGAAGCCTACGTTTTTCAACATTAAATAACAAAGCGAACGTCTATAATGGAGATGAAATATTCATTTTAGAGGTGAAGCCATTATTTGATTGGCAGTTGTTAATGTAAACATTCCAAGTGACGATAGAGCGAAGAAATGCGATGTGGCGTTTACAAACTTTGTTCGTATGTTTTTTATATCCGTAACATGGCAAAATATTTGTAGCAACTCCAAAGTTCGTGAATTATTTTGAATTTAGAAAAAACTATTTTGTCGCATTGCAAATTAAATGCGGAATTTCAATCGCCATATCAATATACAAAATTTTAAAGTAAATTACATGGAGGAATCCGACTCTCAAATAACGCAGGCTTAAAAACAAGAAACATGACTCGTGAAAGTGGTCAAGCAGGAACTGATGGTTCCGAAAAGGAAAGGGATGTCATTTCACTACCGTTTTGGATATTTTTATGGACGTTGTTGGCTGTGTTTGCTGGTTTTGTTTATTATAAGTTAAACAAGGAGAAAGAGAAAAAATCTGTTGAACATGTTGGAACAAGAAATAATGCAAGAATTGCTAGAACATTTCGGAAAAAAATCACGAATACAGATTCATTGAAGAAGCCTAACTTTCGCAGTCAAACGAGCTATGAGATTATTGATGGCGAAGTCCGGATCCATTACGATGTCTCAATGCTTGACGATTCACTTGTTGAAAAGACAAACGTATCAATAAAGACTGAGGTTGATAGTATTCCACCAAAAAGCTCAAATTTTGATGATGTTGAGATCTTAACTAAAAAACTGCCATTGATTATTGAAGAAGGTGAAGAATTTCCTGATGAGGAAACATTGAAAGTTGAAACAGAAAATTGCAATGAATTGTTTGAAGAAAAATCTTACACAAATTATGGTACTTGTGAAAAGAAAATAGAAAAATCAATCAATCATCACAACTTCGTATCAAATAGAGTAGAGCAAAAGAAGAGTGAGAATGAGGCAAAATTTTCAACTACTTCACAAGAAACTATCATTCCTATCAATATCATTAATGATGCCAATACCATTAAAACTAGTCAGCAAAGAAAAAGTCAATTCCAAAAATATGGAAGTGCATGTAGTGAAGGTGATGATCAAGTTGGAAATAATACAAAAATAATATACATCATGAAGAATCTAGGCCAGAGACTGCAAATTCTTATGCACTTCATCAATTGACTAATAATCACAAGTCTGAAGAGAAGCAATTCACAGGGAAAAGGAACTTTGACATCAATGTCGTAACAAGTGCTTTGAAAGATGAAGGCCTTTTCAAGCAAGTGGAAGGTGCCATATTTGATGAAGGGTCTCATGACTACAACAAAGCATTGCTTGTTCGTGATGAAGATATTAAGGATAAAAAGATTGTTCAACGGGATGAAACTGTTCATTTACCAATACAACATTTGGTGAGCAGAAAATATGTCTTTTCACTAGCTCCAGTTAATAATTTATTACAATTATATCATAATCTTAAAAGCACATCAACTCTATACTCTATACATAAAATACACCATATTGGCAGACTTTTCATTTATTTTTTTATGAAAGAAATCTATATTTATAAAAATAACATTGAGTTAATTGTTTGATCCATGTAGATGGCGTGTTATCTGCACAACAACCTGGAATGTTTGAAAATGAAGGCAAACATACTCAGTTGCAAACAGCAGTTGAAAGAAAAGAGAACAATATAACTGCAAAAGTTGTTACAACTGAGGAAAATGAGTCAATACCTAATGTGCACATTGATGATTTTGATGAGGAATTAGATTCACATAGTCCAGACTTCAAGGAAAATATGTATGATTCTCATCCTGATGCTTTAATTACACAAAATATTAGTTCAATGAGCAGAAATAGTGTTGACTTGAAGGATTCCATATTACTCAATAGACATTCAGATAAATCTCTACTAGAACAGAATGATAAAAAAACCGACACAGAAGATTGTACAGATACCAGAAATGTTGTGCCTGTGTTATCATCTGATATAATCAAGTCCACAACATCATCCCACACAAATCAAATCCAGAGACTTTTAAAGATAAATTTGTTTCTATGCAAGAAGATTCTTCAATGATTCACTTGTCATGTGAGAAAGAAGTTAACCCTGGTACTCCTAGTGAAATTGACATTAATTCTCATGAACCTAGAGATCAAAAGAAATCCAAGTCTAACACAGATCTTGATAAAGTTTCATCTTCATATTCCCATTTGGACAATGTCAACATGGTGAACATCAAATCAACATCTGTTCCAAATATCTTCACAACTTGTCATGAAGACACTTCTAGAAATTGTCCTAAGAAAAATTTTGAAAAACAACTTTCCTTCTCATCACCAAAATTAAATTCCAAGATGAAAAAGGTCACCAAGATTAAAATCATTCAAGTGAAATTCCTAGAAATGCCATCAGATTATGACAATGCCGAAGAGGATTTATTTGTTCATAAAGGGAATTTACCAATAACAGGGAAAATAAAGAGACGAAGTAAAAATTTTTCTGATGACTTTGAAATTTTTGATAACTCTCCAAATACTGAAGTCGGCAATCCTCAACGGTCATATGACGTCACCAATTACCGGCAAAATGACGTCATCAGTCATCAGCAAGATGACGTCATCGATCAACAACAAGACGACGTTCGTAACCCTCCATTGTCTGACGTTTCAAAATCATTATCAAGCGATACACAAACAATGAATAAAATAAAAAGTCCGTCTAACGTATTTAATGTAAGGCAAAATAAGACGGACTGTGGACGATCAATCAATGGTCATATAAACCATGAATTTATAGGCAACAAACGAAATGTTGCTCACCAAACAGAGGACCGTGAATGCAAAGAAATACCGGACACATCAAAAATTGGCACAACTAAAGCCCAGTTTCATCATAGCTTTTCAACTTATGACACCACAGTAGTGTCACGTGATACATTATCAACTCCTTTATTGACTCCAACTCATGATGACTCCGAGTTGCCCAGTCCCTTGAAAAATCCTCGACACGGCATAAAGTTGTCGGAAAAATTCCATATTTCTGATGATGAATATGTCGGTGGAAAGCAAGCGATTTCAACGGACCATGTTAAAGACAATATGAATGTCGACAAACCGTCACATGGTAAACAATCACGCTCTGGTTATAAAAATAACATAAGTAATCGTCACAATGGTAAGGTTGTCGCTGTCAAGAGTGGGATAATCAGTGATCACGATTACAGTAGTGACGCTGATTCGGAAATGTCCTACAACATCCCCTCACCACCACCATCCAAAGGAAAACGATATTTTCGTCCAACAACACGTCGGTTGTATTCTGATTCTTCATCGGATCCAGACAGTCCACGACGACGTTTAAGTGATACTGGAAGATCAAAGAATATAATCGAAGATGAGAGAAGCGTGAGTTCATCTGGTTACAGAAATCTTTTCTCAAAGTTTGGAGATTTTAACCAAAGTAAAGAAAAAGAATGAGATTACTGTGAAAAAATCACGTAAAGATACTGTTGTAAAATTATTTTAGTCTGATGAGTTTACTCCAAGAAGGACGTTGATGTCTACGAGCAGGTGTCTCCTGGGAGAACAAAATTTAATCTGCTTGAAAAAAATGGAAATTAATTTTCTCAGCAGTATGTGGTGACGTCTCAAGGTTTTTATCTTTAGTTGTACATTATAAAACCTCCATCGACTGCCGTGAATGCAATCTCCACATGTGTGAAATTCTACTTTGCAATTTAAAAGATGTTTTAATTGGAGATGTTGGTAGGGGAATTTTTAACAAACATTCTTCAATCGTGCTGGGATATGAAACTAACGTATAGTTTCGTGGAACATCGTGAAGGCATTATTGTTGCCAGGCAACCCTAGGAAATTGATCACGAAGAAACTCGTTAGCATGAGTTTATAAGACTTTATAATTGAAGAAATTTGTCGTATAATTTTCCTTAGGGAAATGTTTAAACAGGATTTACCAGAACACTTTAGAGAACAATGTAGGTATGTGGATGTACATAAATAAGTATACTAACTGCCCCGTTAACTTTTTGCACAATGGTTCAAGCACTTGAACACAGTTATTCCCGAAAGTTAATTATTACTGAACTTTGTACAATTTTATAACTGCGATATTTAATATCAAATGCAATATTGATGAAACATTGTCGTATGTCGTTTTTATGTATGTAAATGAGAGGATACATGTATTAAATATTAATTCATCAAAAAATATGCAAATAAATAAACACAATTTTCGTTAACGATAGAGAACATGAAACAAACACAATATCAATAGGAATATTTGTCATTAATTTTCACGACCATCAATATTCTGTATACAATATCTCAAGGGAGATAGTGGTTTGGCTAACAAGACATCCGTAAATTGACATTAAAATGATCTTCCAAATCTTTCCATTATAGAGCGAGTTTCTACTATCCTTTGCAAGAAACGTCATTTATGATCGACTATGTACAAGAGAAAACATTTTCTTTCCTTAGAAATAGGGAATACTTACCTCCGTCAAATGCGAGAATCCTTCTATAGCGTAAGTCTACGAGAAGCCTTGCTCAAGCTCCCTTCTTTCTGTCCAAAGAGAGGAATCACAAACTGTTCTATTAAAGAAGGATCTTTATTTCTTGGTACCACTTGCGTTGAAATAAAATGACGTTCTGCAACTATAGCAACGTTCAAAATGAATTCATTCTCAGGATTGTAATGTTTTATTAAACGGACTAAATTTCTCTGATGATTACTTCTCACTCCTGATTTTTCTATATCATCTAAAGAAGAGTATGTTGGTTTTTGACTGATTTTATCGTCAATAAATAATCTAGCATCTTCAACACTTGCAAACACCAACATGACACAACCACGACCTTTGCTATAAAACCCAGTAAAAGCCAAACTAGATAACTGAGTTTGAACTAATACTTCACTTAGACAAAGTTCTGCAACCACGTTCATGTAACTCTTCATTCGTCCATAATGACAAATGATTTTATGCGATGGCCAATGATCAACACGACATTTTGTTGAACAATAATGTGTAAAACAAGCAGGACAAGCTTTAAAATTGACAGCAATCATTCCCAACAATTCTTCTTTTCTCTGACATTCGGGATTTTCACAAATAAATATCTTTTTCTCCATCGATCGTGGCGGTTTAGGTGGAGCAATTTCGTACTTCCTCGACTTAGGCAATGTCTCAAATTGTGGTGTGTGTTTGCTAGTCCTTTCATTTTTAAAAGAACTTTCTCCTGAAAGACGTCGCGTTAAATCAGATGAAGAACTTTGGCAAGCAAATCTTTCATTGACATCAAATCCTTTCCATTCTTCACATTCAGTTTTATTTTTCCGTTTCTCTCTTTTCCCAAAAGTAAAATTGCATTTTAATTTACCTCGTCGACGATTTTGAATAGAGAAGTGAGCCATTTTATTTAGCCTATGGAGATATTTGAAATACGAAAGTGCAATCACATTTCCAAAACATTCGTACAATTTACGATAATGTTTAGAATCACTAATGATACAAACTCGATCATTTAAATAAAGATGAAGGCAATTGAATATCCCTCATTTGATTGGTTGATATGAAATGTAGCACTTCTCTTAGCCAATCAGAATACATGGTTACAATACAACCCAATGAGGCATGTAACCACATAAATAGTTCGCGGTTTGAGCTATTTTTGTTGAATGTCAGTACTCATTATTAGATCGGCTTACTTTTTTAACTCTGACAACAAATGGGACTTGCATACTGATTACATTGTAACAGATCATGTTAAATTGAAAGTCTTTTACAAATACCATTAAATAATTAATAGTACATGTCCTTTATTTAATTCGGAGAGTGCAAATTAACTCAGTTTAAACTAACAAGTTTGGATCAAATTCGTTTCTTAAATAATATCATTTACACATATCAATTTAACTTGTTTTATTTTTGATGGGAAAGCTGAAACTTCTAGCTGTACCGTGCAATTTCTCTGCAGGAGAGTGTGTCACATTTTTGTGGTCAGAAAAGAATCTGACCGCTTCCTAAGCATTGTACATAAAGAATTTTAACCAACAACGAGGGACCAATAATAGAATTCTCAAAAAATTCAACATTCCTCCATAAATTACTTTGTCAAATCGTCTATAATTATCTTAAGAGGCGCGATGAATGTTTAAAGTAACGGTGTTGAAGTTCTCTTTTACATACGACAGGTGATAAGTCAGGGCATGACTTACACTTCAATAGTAGTCTATATCAATGAAAAGTTTTTCGACCGGGGATGATAGTTGATCTTATAGGAGTCGGTGAAAAGCTCGATCATCAGTACTAATCTTTCATGCACACGAAAAATAAAAAGAACTAAAAGTTTTCAATTATGATACCCAATATTTATGATTACTTTGTAAGTGCATTACCACTAATTAATGTTTTCTTTAAACTAACAATATAAAGTATATATATTTTAATTAATCAACAAGCAACAACGAAATTTGAAATTTTACAATCCACGATAAGAGCTAATTTAATTTATATATTCGATAATGTATTATTTTTTGTTAATTCATGCCATCAATTTCTATCTAACTATCGTTTTGTTCAAACCATAAACTTTAGAAGACTATGGTTTTCATAGTTTTAAAACATATTGTTTCAAATCCCTGGGCATTCTTTCTGATCATACACACACACATTTTTCTCTCGTACCTCAGTAATACTTTCTTCCATCTTGTAAGACATGCCATTCTGCAACTGGTTTATCTGAAACTTTCATTCTTCTCCAATGATCCGATTCCTTGCCGTTCGTGTTTGCACCAACAAGAACACAACCAATAATCTTACAATCATGAATGACTGTCAATAAAATATCAGTGGTATCCAGGCTTTCGCTCGCAATGTCAAATGACACGGCCTCGTTGAAAACAGGATTAAGTTTATTTTTCTTTGTCGAGGTTTTTTTCTTTTTTGTTCGACGTCCGTTTTGAATAAGGGTTACTTTAACATAAGCATCTAAAAGAAGAGTAAATTAGCATATTCTACAGCTGATTCATTAATAAGTAAAGATAAATACATGTTTGTTGATGTAGATCGTCCAGGTTAGTAGAATCCTGAGAAAGGATTGTTGATGTTGATCAGTCCTTCTCGGAACTCTACTAACGTGGACGATGAACATCTACAAACATTTAACGATACTCCAGGGTTCAAACCATTCACTTTATAGATAAATACCTGTTCCTTTAACACTCGCTTGCGGAAGGTAGATTACGAGCTTTCATCACAATCAACGTCAACCGTCCAGCTATTCGCAAGTAACCAAGAGAAAACAAAATTTCACCGAGCTGCATACGCTGTTTTGGTGAAGAGAAGAAGAAGAACTGTTTCATGATGAAGTTATTAAAGTATGGAAACAATAATTATGAAGTGAATGCGGCAATTCGTACCTGATTCGTTGGCTGCAGATCCAGGGAAAATGTCCGTTCTACTGACGCCTGTAAGTCGGCTAAAGGCAAGGAGACCTGACCTACCACAGAATGGCGGGAACCAGTCAAAAAGTTAAACACACTGAAACACAAAGTTTGTGACTCGAGATTTGACAACATAATTTCAAATTCGAAATTCTCATTAAAAACTGGAGATCTTGTTTTCTGTTGAACTTTAGACTGCAAAAGATGATGGTACTCTGGCTGAAGTGACAATGTCACATATGGATCAAGATATTTAGACTCTGTATCTCTAGGTTTAACAAGATCATTGGCAGACAGTAATGTCACAGTCAAAATGTTTCGAAATGAATCGTAAAGTAAGGAGAATTGAATTGATCCTAGCTTAACTGGTTCCAATGGATTATCATCGATGGTTTCGATCTAAATAAAAAATGGAAAATGATCATTGAAAGGATTTAAAGTTTATAAATCTTATAATGGAGGATACAAATTTTCAATTTTATAGTACCTCGTACATTGATGGATCAATTTCGTCACATGATGACGTTAATGATGTTCGAGACACAAGAGTTGTAAGACGAGGTCTGATTGATGGAGAGGATAATGTATCTAAATTATTTGACAAAATAATTATAATGAAAACAAATTTATTTCATAAAATATATCACGATGATGTATGTAGCTATTACTTGAACCAAAGAATTCTGTTGGTGTAGGAGCTGCAGGGGAAATGGCCTGTCCTACACTTGTTTCCACAACGTCAACAGGAAGTTTATTGGAGTGTGCGCTAATGATGTCATAACTTGGTATAAACTTTTCCTTTTTTACATCGTATTTGCCACTTTGTCGATACAGGAAAAATGAAATAAGAACTACGACAATAAGGACAGCAGAAACGATCGTGACGCATAAAATGATCAAAGTTGTCATTATTTTTCCACCCTAAAATTAGAACATCGAACGTTAAAAAAACATGGTGAAAAAATAAAGCCTGCATACGTTAGGAAACGTAATTTTCTAATTTTAAATAAGATGATCTAAAACAATAAATTTGCATGCTTCCCTTCATTTACCATCGTCATCACTCAAAACTAAAGACTAGTAATGCCTAGCAACACCGGATATCAGCCCTTGTAAGTTTATGGTGAACAGAGCTTATGTAAATTTTTAATAAAAAATAATTGAGAATTGAAACATAGAATTACGTTTACATCGTGTTTATCAAACCTAAATCCATACAATATGGTACAAAGCAAGGTGTCCCGAGTATGCAAGTCGAAAAAATGATAAAAATAAAAGGATAATGTAATTAAATTTCATGTCGTTAGATTTTTAAAACGGTTGGCTGGGACAACATGACTTGTTTTATTATACTCAATGTTTGCCTATACATTTTGGACATACTGAAAGTTTTATGAAAGCGAAATGTGTTTGGAATTATTAAAATAGGGTAATTACATGGAATGAATTGTATTGTTTTAAATAATACAGCAACAATCATATACTTGCTAGACACGTAACGGAAATAAGTTTTGATGTGATTTAGGTGATGAAATTTAAGATAGCGAATAATTCATTTCGACACATGTACGAAGTAAAAACTTTTACCATCAATAATTTGTTGAAGAATAAAATACTTTATGTGAAACTTTAACTTGTTTATGAAGGAGATCCCAAATCAACATATTTTAGCATATACACTATTTATCTTGCCTGTTTGAATCGAGTTTCTTTATGAGCGTCCCATCTTGACAAATAAATAACTTACTTACGATATAATGAAATTGGTCTTGTTCCTCACAAGGCAGTCCTCAAACATTGTTCTTTTATGTCATGATCAAAATGTTTACACGATAAAGACTATCAGTTCTTCTCTGAAAAGTTCTTGCATCAAACAAACCAACAACCACAGAGTAAAAAACTCCTTTCAATGCACACACTTGAGTTTAAATGCATGATTACCAAAGCATATCGTTAAAAGGTGATTGTTTTCAGCCCCCGTTTGTACTAGCACTAAAATGTTTCCATGAAGGTAATTTCAGCCAGTTAACATTGACCAAGTTGAATTTCAGCTTGAACAACTTTTCAATATTTTCAGTATCTTTCAGAACGAAATGTTGTAATAGAAATGAAATTATTGTTGATTTTTCCCGTTCAGTTTCATTATAATTCTTACGTGCATCGGCGAGGTTAAAGTTTAATAAAACTGAAAACTTATAGATAATCGACATCTTGGTGAGAACATTAAAACATTGCATGCAAAAACATCAGTAAAATTCACTAGTAAAATAATTTTACGACCAATAAATGTACAAGCTAATGACCAGATGAGATCAATTGGATTAAGCTAATGTTTTATCAATGTCCAGATCAGTTTAAACAAAATCCAACAACCTTCTTTAAGGTTTTAAAAGGATTTCATTTTTCACTCTTCCGTACCTCAGGTCGTTGTTGATGTTAATACGAGCAGTTACGATTAATTTCGAGCAATCTAGGTGACTTAGGAATTGTAAAGGCTGGTCTTCGAATCTTCGAACTCGACTTATATGCGTTAGGATTGTAGCGTCCAGGTCCAGGAGAATGATCTGTCAATATAAAATGCATTGATGATAAGTTTAGGAATTTTTTATTCTGAAAAACGATTCATTTGTGTAAGTGAAATTACGGTGTATCTAAAACAATCTGTATTATTCATTACATCAACCTGTCTTTGTTAAAAATGGCAATGTTCCTTTTCGACGACCACGTTCAATAGTAAAACTTGGAGATTTTGTCAACACTGCATTCTGGCTTTGAACACGATTGTACCGAAGCGGACTTGGAAAATTTTTCGCATCTGATGAAAAAAGGAAGATGCTATTGTTTAATTAACCCAATGCATTTTTTACACTTCAATTTTTCATCTGAACATTCCATTGTTACCTTTAGACACAAGTGAAAATTCTTTCCTTTTGCCAATGCTGTATGAAGGAAACGTTGGACACGTCATCAGCGATTGACCAATCGTTGAAGTTGTTGCGTAATCAGATGGCGAAGGCCATTTACTGTCTTTGCAGAAATTCGCTCTTATTGTCCAGCGATCATCTGTAGCAAACCATTCTTTTCCCCATGAAACTCTGTCCCCTCCCCCTAATTTACAGGGAAAAAACATTGGTGTCGTGGAAGTTTTGAATCCAAAATATTCTTAAATAAAAAATGTGTTAGCGTTTGATTTTCCTTGTGTAAAGCGCTTTAGTCAATTTGCCCAACACTCCATAACATCGTAATGAGAGAGTAAATATTTTTAGTGCTATAAACATTAACTTGCCTTTCTCGGGATACGTCTTCGGTCTCATCGTGTATGCAGGAGGGGTGGTCATATTGGGAGGGTTGACTGGGGGGTTATAAGCGGCAGGGGAAGGATTTCCAAGTTCAAGAGTCGCAAATTCATGACCCTTCGTATTCATATCTAAAATAAGTCGTAATTAAATGCAGAAAAAGAAAATTCGACTGAAGCACATTTCATACTTTTTTTCTTTTCTCTCTGTATCGTGTCGATGTTGTGTTGCCTGGAATAAGTCATGCAAAAAATATAAGTACAGTTTTCAAACACAATAGTCGTAAAGAAACAATTTATCAACGTATAATTACATTGTAATGAAGCGATATAATACATTACACACATGGCAAGCAGTATAACTGTTTATATTCAAATGGTGTATTATCATATCTAGTCTACTTTTGGCAAAGAAACTCTCCTCGTTCAAATATGTATGAACTATGGACGATCACTGAAAACCAATTATTTAATCTTTGTTATTTTCTCAACAAAGATATTAGTGTAAGTTTACTTAGCAACGTAACTATTTATTTTAATTAATACCTTTCTTTTCATATGATAATTTCAGCTTAAGGACAGTTTATTAAAAAAACAAATTATAATTCCTTGTATAACTTTGATTTAGTTGTAATGGTAGAAATTCACCCATGTCGACATTAAAATGATTATTCGTAACAATATACGAAGTTGTAATATGACACTAATATATTCAAAGCAAGTATACAGCCTGAGAAAAAAAAGCTGGTTTTGAGCAAAAGGTTTATAGTTTGTATAAAAATTGTGATTATTTATTTATTTTTGATGTTGACCGTATGGAGGCTTTATTATTGAACAATAAATAATAAAATATTAGATTGTATTAAATATTTCATTGAAGAAGAAATTCTCATAAAGTTATTTCATTTCGTTATCCATTGACGTAATCACGGTCATTTGTCGACCAAACCTACAGAAAATGACAAAAATTTGGTAGAAATCATCATTGGACAAGACGTTACACCTCAACACACATACTGTCGTGTAAATGAAGCTCGGATTTCTTCAACTTTTGACGGATGACAACAAATGGCACAGTTTGAACTCTCCATACTAAACAGACGACTAAAATATTTTTCACCGACTCTTTTCAAATCATCAAGTGTTACCTTGGAAACTCTCTGAAGAAGTGTTCTGGAGAAAGTTACTGAAATCAGTGAATGTGAAAAAAAAAACATAAAAGTCAAAAGAAAAGATTACTTGTTATAATCTTGACCAACATTTCGCAGTTGCGATAAAAGATTCTAAACACAGAATAGTCGATCATTAGTATGACTACGTTGAATGACGTCACCGTGTTAAAACATTACGTCACCTCATACGCAGCATTGCCAACTGATTCTTCTTGACCTATGACTTCAAATATAACGCTACTGATCGCAGACTTCTAACTGGACTATCTCAAATGAAACAGCACCAGTGACATATCCGTCCTAAGTATGGAAAATTAACATGAAAAACAAAACAATTTATTCACTGCTTGCATTTGTAAACTTCAAGCTTTCCATGTGTCCAATTTAGTTAAGTTCGGCACAAGGGAATATAAACGTTTAGAATTATGAACACTATATACCATAATCTCTTTGGCTTTCTCATAAGCTTTAACTGGATGACTTGATTTAAACAATATGAAGTACATCAGACCTTGTTCAGGATCGCAATGCATACTGGGTACAAAGATGTAGATGAACAATGAGGTACACAACAGGACTATAAGAGTTTTAGATGAAGTGAAAAATACCTGTAGTGATAGGAGAGTCCAAGCCCACGGATAGTACGCCACATTGGACCCTTTGTAATAAAATATGCAGTCCATGTATGAAAACGTGCAAAAACCTCAATAAATTTTTCATCCAAAGCATACCTCCAAAGCAGTCAAACACTCAATGAAGACTAAAATAGCGGGAAAATCTGGATCTGTGTAACTTTGAATACAACGACAACATTGAATGAGAAATGATGATTCCACAGAACCAACTCCAATGATTTTACTTCCAACATTTTCTCGTAAAAACACGCACACATTTTGCACATTCTCCAACCTGATACAAACATAATGGGTACATAGGAATCAACATGGATAAATGGTGATTTAAACGGAATTTAAAAAGTATCCTCTGGTAATACACACTGTAGTTGCGTTTTATATGGACAAGAGTTAGGAATGAATTCAGTCTCCCATATCTCGCTCGCCTTCTCTGGTAAAGTATTTACATTACAGGCCATGTGAACACGAATGTTATTATGGTGAGTTAATTTTTCACGTAATGAAAACAAATCTTTAATGACCTGGAAAAGATAGACTTTAAATATGGCGAATAAAAAGATTACTGAGAGTATTTTTAATGTCTTTACCTCGTTAGAATCACTTTTTAAATCATTCAGTATTTTGGTGAGAAAGTTCTTTTGATGAATGAAATTAGTATATCTGTAAGGGCTTTCTGAAGAAAAACAGCAGTCGATAAATAATACCTCACTTTAAATGGAGTGAAAAATTGAAAAATCATGAAAACATTTGTGTTTCATACGATGAGAAAAATTGCTATCTTTTGTTAAGGCGTTCACTATAACTCTTCCGTTCCGTTTCAATCTACAAAACATAACACAAGAACACGTTTTATTGTTCAAATAAATATTATTTCTTCCAGCATTAATACATACTGAGTAGCTTCTTTTATCATCTTTTTAGCAATAACTTTAATTCTTTCTTCTGTAAACTGTGTGTTGTACAAGAGATCGCGAAGGAGGTTAACAGCCACAAAATATTTTTCAACTTCAATCTAATTAAGATCAAATCATTGGTTAAAAGGAAGCTACGATTACGCCATTATCAACGTTATCTTTCTTCCACATTCTTTATCAATCTCCCGTACAACAAAAACTCACCCCCGCGGGAGAACAACCTACCTTAAACTTCAGGACAACAAATTGTGGAAATCTGCCTGGTTTGAACCTTCTTCCATTAAGGCCAATTGAAGCATCGTAATTAAGCGCATGCTCAGTAAGTTGAGCAACAATCTCTTTGTGTGTTATTAAAACTAAAGAGCGCAAAACAGTTCATTATATCTTAAAAAAGTAAATGAACATTGTGAACTAAAAGAAGTTTGAAAATCACCTCCGTTCTTCAATACAGGAGATTCTAGAATCACGGCTGTATAGAGACTTAGATAATCCATCAGACGACCAGGAAGAGGAGTGGTATCTAGCATCACAGTAATCTAAACATTAACAGTTTACAAGAAAACAATATTCTACAATATCTATTTCAGAAATACACAAAGTTAGTCCATCTCTCACTTCAATAAATAAAGAAGAAATATGATCTAGTTGAAAGGAATAAGGAATATTTGCAACTTGAAATTTTGACTCGATGATGTGATCAGATAATGTCCCCGAATTATTAGCGCTCTTTACTTGATGAAAATTGATACTGGAAATGGAAGGTATTGGAAGTGAAGCGATCATTGATGATGGAGGCTCAACCTAAATAATAAACAGCAAAACATAGCTAGAATTCTCTGCAATAATTTTATACAAAGAGAAAAATCAACTTTAACTCACATCGTTTTCCTCGTTTGCCTTCATCAATCTTTCACCACGTTCCTTTAAGCCACTAGGTCCCAGACTCTCCTTTTGTTCCTTCACGCGACGTTTTTCTGACTCAGACATATCGTTCATAAGTTTTGAACTTGGTTCACCAATCACCTTTAAAGATCAAGTCGTTAAACTCCACGGAATGTTTAATGTATTTTGACAAAAACATGGACACAATTACCGTAACTGATGGCGCATGGACGAAATATCTTTGTAAAAATTCAATCCAAAATTTATTATCTTCTTTAGCCAAACTCTTTAAATGTTTAATTGTATCAACTTTTTCTAAAAGCTAAAAAGTTACATTATCGTCAGTAATGATAACCGGAAAAAAGCAACTAATTTAACTTCAACATCAATCAATAAATGGTAAAATTTACAAACAGCAAACTAACAGCAATGAATACCTGGTCAGATTGTTTAGAATAAAGAAAATCTCCTATGAAAAATCCAGCAAATGTACCATGAGGGTCATCTTCAATCTAAAAAAATGAGAAATTCTTTGATGGAATTTATTTCATGATATTAGTATGAAATATCCACATATATCCACACATATCCACAAAGATCCACACATATCCAAAGTTCACTTACCTTATCCATTGCATCTAAGATCTCTCGATGAATTATTGACAACATTCTCTTCATATCGAGTTTATTAATGTTTTCAGAAAGATCGCAAATAGCCTCAATAATTCTACAAAAATAAAAAAGACAAAATATGTGAACAAATTTCTAACACCATTTACAAAATGAATTTAATTGTAAAATTTTGTTAGAGGTGCTTGTACACAAGATATTTATATTTGTGTAATTTTGAGTTTCACATTTTAGAGTTTCACATAAAGTAAAGAAGATGTATACTTTGGTATAACATCATTTAGTTTGTCCATTGGAACATTTTCCGCCATGATATAAAACACATCCTTCAGAATTTTCAATGAAATCAAAATCAACATCACTACAGTATGGATCGTCACATTCAACCAAAACTTGTTGTAAAGTTGCTACAGGAGAATCCGTGAGGTAAGTCATTAATACTTTGAGTGCTGCAATTTCGAAATCATCCTAAATCAAAAATCAACCAATAGATTCACATCATCAACATTATCCCCAGGTCCCACACAATAAACATCATCCCGGACTTACCGTTGCTGTAGGTCCACGGTAGCCGACAAGAGCAAGACCTGATTCTTCATCATCAGAAGGAAACTGAATGTTTATTGTAGCAGATTCCTTTAATTCAGGCACAGAACTTTGCCAAGGGCGAACATGTTGAGGTCGTGTATTCTACGTAAAACAAAGATAAGATTGAAGGTCTTCGTTGCTAATAGAATAATGAACGAGAAAAAAATTCAACTAACTTTAGAAAGTATTTTTTCCTCAAATGCTTGTATTATTTCAAACACATCAGATGACTGTACTTGACCTGTGATCAGAAGACATAAATTCTCAGGGCGGTAGAATTTATCATGATAGTCAACTACCTGTAAAAATAAAAAAATACTTCAAAGAAATGTTATCATATTCATTGTCAAGATCAATTACTAATATCTTATGCAGTAAATAATATTCCCAACCTTTTTATGACTGCATGATGTGCGAAGATTACCCATTATACCTCCAGTCTCTGACTAATTGAAGCATCGAAGTGTCACTTTTGGTTAAAGAAAAATTTAAAGATACACTTGTCGTTTACCTTATAACCACAATAACCAGGGTACATATTACGAAGAAATGCGAGATGAGTTCGACTTTTTCCTGTGTTTTCTCGTGCCTGCATTTCACAATAAACAACACCAGCATCTTCTCCTTCATCATTAATATGATGAACCTCAGTTAAATATGCGGACTCCTAAAAACATGGTATGCTACAAAACTCTTGCTTATTTACCAAAACTAATGTTAAATATATTGAATATACTTACAGTTAAAGTAGGGTAGAGAATATGATCAAGATAGATAGGAAAAAGATTTAAAAATCCTTCACTACCAGCAGTTGTCATTGTGTAACAGGTATGATCTGTGTCAGTCCATGCATTTGTTCCTTGAGCCAAACAACGATTTGCAAACAGATCCAGAATCCCCTAACATAATCAAAAATTTTAGTGTTTTTGAGAAAGACATTCAAAAGTACAGTAAACTACTTTCATTAAAGTATCGTTGACTATTTGGGGGCACATTTTCAATTTTCATAGTGTCGTTATCAGCTTTTAGACATTCATAATGAACATTTGAAAGCATTTTTAAGTGCATTTAAACAAAGTTTATTTAATAGAACCTTAAATGGATAATTTTCACTTCCCATGAAGACCAAATGTTCCAATGTATGAGGCAAGCCATCGTCATCATGAGCTTCTGTAGCTAAAATAAATTTATAACATAAAGTTCAATAATTAAGGCTTGGTTTTTATTGTTACCATACAAAAATAAAAACATGAGCAAGAGTAATAAACAAGAACTACAGAAGTGTAGTACTTGTAAGCTGGGAACACGTCACATGTGTTTAATGGTTCACTTCCTTCACTATATTGGTGGTTGGTATTGTTAATTATAAAGGAGTATAGGTGAATTACCGAGAGTGAAATATCCATTAACTAAAGGACCAGGTACATCTACAAAACATACTGTAATTCCAGTTCTCCTTGACTGGTATTTCTCTACTGTTAGACTATGTAAAAATTGAAAAGAACAAAGTTTATTAAAATTTTCTGCCATCTTTAAAATGCTTCCATTTAGGGTAACAACATTTCATATTCTACATAAGTGGAAGCTTCGCGAAACTCAAGATGGCGAACGAAAGTGGTTTTAATTTTGAAAACTGCAGAAGGTGAACTGTTTCTTCTTTGTCTTTATGCTCTTCTTTACATCTATCTTGATTCCTCTATTGCATTGATGTTGCAGAAACTTCCTTCTTGAAAAAATGGATTAAAGACACCGAAAGCTCTCAAAACAGGCACAACAATTTGTGGAATAGTCTACAAAGTAAGTAAATTAAAAATTAGACCCTGGACAGACATAGTTCATGACAACCAAGGGCTACAACGCAAATTTTAATTAATGTTTAAATTTTGTTTAGGATGGTGTCATTCTTGGAGCCGACACACGAGCAACTGAGGTTCTTTTATGTATTAATTTATTGGTATAAGAACGTATATTAAACATAAATTTTCACAATTTGTTTTTTCGTATTAGGATACAATTGTTGCGGATAAAAACTGTTCGAAAATCCATTACATTGCTCCAAATATGTAGTATGTACTTTACATAAATAGCCATTAAAAGCAGTGACTTAAAATACCTGCATCATTTAATATCACTATATTCATGTTATTTTAGTTGTTGTGGAGCTGGAACTGCTGCAGATACAGAATATGTGACAAATCTTATTTCTTCCAATCTTGAATTGCATAGTCTAAACACTGGTCGACAGGTTAGTATCAATGTTTCTGCATAGTTGGATATTTTTCACATTCATTCATTTGTACGCATTCCCTTAACCAGGCACCTGTTGTGTCAGCATGTCGAATGTTGAAACAGCTTCTCTTCAGGTGAATATTTGGTTTAATAAATTCTCTCTGTATTCTTCAGTTCCATGATCCACAATATTTTCTTCAGATATCAAGGTTATATCAGTGCTGCGTTAGTTCTTGGTGGAGTTGATTATAATGGGCCACATCTTTATACTATCTATCCTCATGGCAGTACTGATAAACTACCATTTGTTACTATGGGTAAGACATGTCAGCCTTGTCTTTCAAAGTTTATTAACATCATTGCTCTAGTCTATAAAGTTTGTTGTTATTTAAGGTTCTGGATCTCTTGCTGCAATGTCTGTATTTGAGTCAAGATATAAACCAAATATGGAGGTAATCTTTGCTAATTTCCTTAGAACATCAATTTTCATTTTTGTCCACGTAAAGTCTTTAATTTTTTGCAGTTAGATGATGGAAAAGCACTTGTGCGTGATGCTATAGCTGCTGGAATATTTAATGATTTGGTAGTTTATTAATATACATAGTGTTAGAACATTTTCTTTGCTATTTATGACCTGATGCTTCAATATTTTAGGGATCGGGCAGCAATATTGATATTTGCGTTATAACAAGAGAAGGTGTTGAATATCTTCGTCCTTATGATGTTGCCAATCAAAAAGGTGTACGTCAAGGGAAATACAAGTATCCCCGTGGGACAACAGGTAGATTTTTTACCTTACAAAAACTTGAGTGAAAAATTATTAAAAATAATTGTGTTTTTAGCTGTGCTCAGTAAAGATGTGAAGCCAATCAAATGGGACATTATTCAAACGACAGTTGCTTCAACCACTGATGAAGCTATGGAGACAAGTGAAGTTGTGTAGAGAAGCTATGAATTATCTAATGATGCAAGTATTTCGCTATGTCTTGTTGTGAAATGATAAATATGTTTTATGTGCTGTCAGCTTCATTCATTAAAACCATTTTAAAATTATTGACTTGACCCTTCATTTTTTTGACCTCAACATAGATTATTTTTTCATTTTTTCCACCAAGTTAAAACAACCTCAAAAAAGTTTGTTGTCTAGTTACAATTTGACTGACTCATTAAATTTTGAAAGCGATAAAAATTTATTGGTTGTACAAAGTACTTTAAGCCTACTATAATTAATACCATTATTATTACACATTGTATAAAAAGAAATATATTAGTATTGCTATGGACAAGGCAGACAAGTGTGGTGGAAGTTGTTAAAAACCATGAGGATCTCATCAAGTTTTGTAATCACAAAACTAAACATGGTAATATTTAACATGTACAAATAAATTGTTGAGAAATAAAATTTAGCCTCCACACCACATCATCATACTAATTCATTTTAAATTCAATTGTTGTGCCTCTATATTTTTTCTATCAGTTCAAGTCAAAAATGCTTGAAAAGCTCGATTTGCTACCTCATTGACATACTCAACATCAGGTCTGTGATCAGGGTCTGGTGTGATGCAAGCTTGAACAAGATCACGCAACTGTAATTAAAAAATCAAACAATTTAGAATGGTTTTAGTGTCATAGAATTCTTTCAATTATTTACCTCTTTGGAATAAATATCTGATGGCAATGGTGGATAGTCACATTTTTCAATTTTCTTGCACAGTGAGTAAAGATTCATTTTATCACCGTAGAAAGGCGACTGCAAAGCAGCCATCTGAAACAATCCAGAATAATATTGCATCAAATTAAGGCTAGGTCAGTTTTGCAAAAAAATAAATAAAAGTTTCATTCCAATACCTCATATAGTAAACATCCTAAGGACCAAATATCGGAACGAAAATTATAACCAGTTTCATGAATTCTTTCTGGAGACATATAGTATGGCGTTCCCACTGAAATTACACATCATGGGTGTCAAATTATGAATCATTTACATTAAAGATAAATTATCGTAAATGATTGAGAACCTAAAGAATGAGCAGCAGTTGTCTTAGAACTAAAATATCTTCCAAGACCAAGATCACCCAATTTTACAACACCAGAGGCAGTAATAAAAACATTGGCTGGCTTGATATCTAATAAAAAAACTTCATATCTTAAACTTTTTCATAAAATCACTGAAATTTGTAAAACCTATTCAAAATAATGTACCTCGATGCATTACTCGTCTTGAATGCATGTGTTGCAATGCAGCAGTCAGTTGAACAAAATATTTCCTAAATGAAATCACTTTAAAAGTTTACACAAACTGTGTGGCAGCTAATAAATAGTCATAGTTGCAATGAATAAGTACTGTTTAAAAAGTATTTAATACCATATTGTTTTCTCGGGAATAAGTTTGTTATTTTTCTTGAAATGCTGTAAGAAATGCCCACGAATAAAATGAAGACATGCAGACAAACACAAGATATAAATTATTTATTGTGTCAAAACCTTTATCATTCGTGACAAATCACCAGCATCTGCTAACTCGAGAACAATGTTTAGCTGAATGAAGAGAAACTTTGTTTAGATGAGAAAAACTCAAAAAACTCCCAAAGGTTAAATAATAACGCAAACACATACTTCATTATTTTCAATAAAAGATGCCAAATATTTGATTACGTTGGGATGGTTTAGTTGCTAAAGAAATCATTATTGCAGTGACAAAAACATGTAGAATACTTCTTAAAATAATTACTGATGACAAAAAATTGCTTAAAATTCAAAAACCCAAAAGATTACTTCATCAGTACCTTTAACAACTCTATTTCTTTTATACAATCCTGTCTTGCTTTAGCATCAAGCATTTCAAAGATCTACAATTATATTTATCATAGAAAGCTTGTTGCAATTCAATATATTGCATAAAGTAAAAAATTCATAAATTCTCTACCTGAACCTTCTTGAGAGCAACAATCTGATCATTTGCAACACATCTTCCTCGATAGACAACACTAAACTGTCCACGACCAATTTTTTTCTCAACCACGAAGTTTGACAAAGTGCTGTATACTGAATCATCATCAATAGTTGCCATGATTATTTTTTCTATATTTCTTTCTATACAAAAGGTTTACAATCATTAAAACGCAAATTCATCCCATTCTATTTTTCTTTGTCTCACTTTACTATATTTATATAAATGACAAAGAACAACTCGAAGCTCAAGACACTCGTATACCGCACTCTTAAACGCACAAAACTCAAAAGCTATGAGGTTATAAGTCTTCAATATACTATTTTAAATAAACAAATCGTGTACAAAAATATAATGAAAAATTAATCTCTTCCTTGTAGCGTTTTAAAATTGCTACAAGGCAATTGTACTCAACAAATTTCACCTTGCTTTGTGTAATCATTCAAATTTAAGAATCGTACCAAATAGAAACCGTGAGAAAATGTAAAGGCAATAATAAACAGAAAATACCATAAAATTCAGAGAATTCTTTATGAACGTTATCAAAACAATCAATGTATGTCTACAATATAGGTCTCAGTGTTTATACTTGTACTTTGTTACGCATGACAACAAGTTTATGAAAGATCAAATCATAACAATTGGAAGCAGTTAAACAAAAATTTACCATAAGTAGTTAAAGTTCATTTCTTCATTAACTTCGTTGCCATGAAAAAAATGACAAGATGTGAAAATGGCAAGAAATTATTTTAACTGTTAACTCCTGCGCGATTTAATGTTTATATCCCGAGGACAATACGAGAATTCGCGAAAGAACTCGAGAATAATTAAAGTGATTAGTGGTTTTCTACTGCGCATGCCTACGTATACGTAACAGACATCTCAAACACACTTTTTGATTCATAAAGTCGAATCTGAGCATCTAATAGTTTTCATGATTGTATAAATTGTGGTCTATTGCTTGAAGAAGAAACCGTCGTCTTCCACACATCTTTTTCCACACATTCTGAAGTTCTTGAGGTAGAATTTGTACCAATTGAAATAGGGCGTGTCGCACGCATTTTCTTTGTAAATCGATGGAACCTTAACGTAGCGAAAGCACGAACATTTAATTTTATGTAAGTCGAAGCGTAAAGAAGTGTCAGTGCCATTGCAATTTCAAGCGAGCGAGCACATGTGACAAATGTAATAAACTGCCAGTGTTTCGCCCAAAAGACGACAGTGCTCATAGTTTTGAACATATGAACAAACGCCACGCTGTTCATGACTGTTAAGCCGACGCAAAACATTGACGCTGCCAAGGTAATTCGCGCAACTTTTGCCACAGATTTTGCTTTACGTAGGTCTTCCTTCGATGCTAAAAAGATCAAAGACAATTTACTAAAAAAGATTTTTAATTTGTTGTACACACGAGTTTTAATTAAAGGGATTTTATGAGTTAACTCTCAGTAAGCGGTGTAAAAAAATTAGTAAATAAAATATTGATAATCAGGATGCAAACTGTATTGAAATATATTTAATAATCATGACAAATACTAACAAAGATCATCTTACAAAGATGTACTTGAAATACCAACTGCTAAATTCACCTTCGTTAAAAATAATTGATCATTACCTAAACGCGGCAAGATAAAAGGTGGCTCTTTATAATCACATCATAGTATTAGAGCGGTTATTAGTCGTTGTCTCTCAAGTAATCCCACAAAACTGTTCAAATGAAAAAGATTCAAACACCTTTAAACTCATAAAACACGATAGCACTAACGAACCTGTAATAGAAGGGCCAGACGACTTTAACATTCGTTGATTCTTTGAAACAGTGAACAAGATGCTTAACCCACTGTACAATACAGTAATTGTGACAATAGAACAGCCAACAACAGCTACAAAGGCCGATGCTAGAAACATATTGATCGTTCCCGGTATTAAAGTAGAAATAATTTGGGATATTACACCAAAAGTAAAGTAAAACGCCACTATGATCAAAATTATGGATGTTTTAAGTAAAGGTTCATGATTGTAATGTTTGGCCTTTACAACACGAAGAAATGAAGCATGAATTAAACCAAAACCAGTGGCTATGGATGGTTGTCCAACAGCATAGATTAACCTCAAAATAATCATAGGAGTGTTACAAGCCAGAGCCATGTTAACTTCATAAGGATTCAAGACAAGATAGATTGCACGAGACACGCATAAAACAAGAATCATTATGAATACAGACAAACGATAACTTCTAGTTACATTTGAAGCAAAACGGATTGACTTGAAGAGTAATATACACGATAAACATCCAGTTAATAGAAATAATATACTAAACACGATCCAATGTGCTCTCCAAACTTTCTCAGGCAGGTGTTTAGTCGTCGGTTGTGATGTGCTATGATTCTGTACCATCATCGCGTCCTCTTCTAATGTGCTTATGTTCAACATTCTTCTGTAAGTTGTACGCTGTGAAAAATACGTTTTCACAGCGAAAACTTAATGTGCGTGTTACAGTTTTATTGAGAATGGTGTCCATCCCACGCCATAAATTCGCCGCAGCTTTCGAGTGCTAACATGAGTGTAGTCGGAAGTCGCATTTTTGCAATTTACATTTATATGGAAGTTCTTTCTTTTACGATGGATATTAATCATTGAAAAGGAAGCGCAAGTTCTTGCAAGAAAGCCTTTCACGAGACAAGGAAAACACACCATTCACGTGCGATGCCATATTCAATAATTAATCATTTCGTGAGAATTTTTTCTCAAACTATAAAAATTATTTCAATGAATTATGAGTAATTACTTCAATCTTGCCATTCCTGCAGCGATTGTCATGAAAATACATATGGAACATTGTTATTACACCAAAAAAATACATACATCAATATCGTTTGGAACAACACATTTCTCAAAGAACAAATGTTGCATTAAAAGACACAAAATATTTTTTATAAACTTTTCAAATAACTTTGATAAATCTTTTGAATAACAAAAATACTGCATTAACAGAATCTAAACAAAACTCAAAGACAATGACCTGGCTTATCTCCCCATAATTTTACAGTTCCATCTGATGAAGCTGACAACATGTTTGATTTTTCAGGATGAAATGATAGTGAATATACAGTTGTCTTGTGTGCTTTATTTATTGTATGACAAAGTTTTCCTTCAATTAAATCCCAAAAACAAATTCGACCATCTTCACTACCACTGATAACTTCACTATCTGTGTGGGAAAGACATGAATCTAGTTTGTATTTTGTATTTTCATGTCCAGTGAATCTAAAATGAAGTATTTAAGTCAAATAATGATAATGTTAGAAATACGTGCAACTTAAAAGAAAAACTATGACATACTCATTAAGCATTTCTCCGTCTCCTTATCCATCAGTCGTATTGTACTATCCAAAGAGGACACCAGTACACACTGACCATCACTAGATAATCTTACTGATGTCACAGGTTGCCCAATATGATCCACTCTCATCTTTCCAATTCTGATGTCATAGCAACGTAAATTACAATCCACCGACCTGTGGTATTGATGCATAAATAAATTAGTTGCATTAATAACCGAGTCTTCTACATCTCACTTACCCAGTAAAGATTTCTTGCTGGGAAACATGTAAAGAAGTAATGCTGTCTTTAGCTTCTTCTAAAACCTGAATTGGTTCCATGTTCCGGGATTTTGTGTCCCATACACGTACAGTTGAATCGTAAGATCCAGATAAAATCAATGAGCAGTCAGGACGATTGAACTGAACACAGTTTATTCGCTTGAAAAAAAAAGGAGGGGGGTGAGGGGTAAAGTAAGTTGATATCTCAGCTGAGTAAAACTTATTTAAACAAAAATTACTCTTACACTGATATGACCACGAAATTTACGAACAATTTGACCTGTTGATACATCCCAAAGTACAACAGTTCTGTCGCTACTACACGATGCAATTTTGCTGCTATCATTTGATGCTGTTGCATCTAGAACCTCATAACCATGTCCAGTATAAGTGCTCAGAACAGTACCAGTGTAAGGATTCCATAATTTCAACAGTTTGTCGCTACCACAAGTGATGCAATAATTACCGTTAACATTAAAACGAACAGCCCTAACAGGTCCTTCATGGCCATATAATTCTTGAACAACGGTTGTTGGTAGCGTTGCCATTTTGTGCAGTGTGGTCAAGTGGCGAGATTTCAGACCTGTGGCTGAGATAGTGATATAGATAGGCCTACCCTGGGCCTAACTTCAAGGCAGCTTCTAATTCATAGCAATGTGTTAGGCAGGTGGGTAAAGGCATTAAAGTCTATAAATAATAACATCTTTTGAGAGATGTAATAATAAGTTTATTGTTGCATTGAATATCATAATAACAATGATGCTCTACAATCGGAAGTTCGAGTCGCTTACGAATGTTTACGAATAAATACGATCCTAGGTTACACATGACCATATCTGACCAATGGCGTTTTGATGACCTTAAAAGGACATAATTAGCGTTCCCGCTCTTCACATTTGATTGACGGTTGAATTCATTTTCCCTTCAGTCAGAGAAGAAGCGCGATGGAATACAGTCGTATTTGTAAGTATTGCACCAAATTCCTATTTTTTGCCGAACTAGTAGGATTTATAACATCACAATGCATTTAACTTGTTTAACAACAGGTTCATTTCTTTGAAGCTGTTGAAAAAAGGCGTTCAAGAAGTCAGAAAAGACGCAGACGACCGGCAAAGAGTTAAGGCATTGTGGAACTTTTTCAACGTACATGGTAGGGTATTTTTACCAAAATTTTGTCAATTTACCCTCAAATAATAGCTGCGTATTTCCAAGTCAAAAATTTATACCTTCATGCACGATTATTTTTTAAAGCTGACGAAAAAAGACGTTCACGAACTCGGAAAAGACGTAGAGGACCCAGTAAAGAAATACCTACTAACGCCACAGCGGAACTTTTCGTTTTCGCTTTTCGTTGTACAAGGTGGGTTTTTATGCAAAGTTTTTTGTCACTTGCGTTTTTATCCACAATGAATTATACCTTTATAGATGATTACGGTAAAGGTCGTTGTCTGTGACAACGCTTCATTGTCTAAACAAAAAACAAAAGCAATAAAAAGTGCAAAATTAACCAATATTTTTCTTCAGTTAAGTGAAATTATACCTTGAAGTATCAAAACTAGGCATTTGTATTCGAAAATTAAGATATGACCAAAATACAAATCAAACTAAATAACACAACAGCGTAAAACTAACTAATTAAACTCAGCAAAATTAAACTTTTATTGCATAGTTGTCAAAGTTGAAAACATGATAATAAAATCAAACAAAAACAAGTCCTGTTACTTATATCTTTCAGTCTAAAATAGTCCTAAGCTTTTTTTTTGCTCACATTTCCACTGAAAACCATTCAAAAGCAAATAATTTTGCAACGTAAGGCAAACCTCCTGATATTAAAATATGACTAACGCATGTCCACGAAGAAACAAATGATTGAAGAAAGATTTCATTCTGTTTTTCTTTTTAAGAGTGAAAGGCGTAACGCTGTGTATTCGTTGTCATTTTGCGATTTCAACAATTGAAGTATCGGATTCCAGTATTTGCAAATACTTTGTAGCATTGGATTCCATGGTTAGGAAATTATTTGGTCATATAACACTAAAGAGCCTTTTCAAATGACGTAAATTACATTAAATATATAATTTTATTTTAAACCAGGTTGATTAAATCTAATTCGTTCAGTAGCTATATACTTGCAGGCTACCAACATGTACGAATTGCGTACCTATTTTTTTAATGTATGCTTTTTTCATGAACGCAGTGTTTTGGGAGGTATACCCAAAGGCCAAGAAATGAAAAAGAAACGTGAATATTCATGATAGCTACAATAAATAATGTTATGACAAATGACATCACTTGGCCCCAAATGTGGACACTGTTTTTTTTTCCAAAACAAAACCAAATGGGAGGGAAAACCGATAGATCCGGTAAAAAACCCTCCAATAAAAGAAAAGATCAAAAATTTAGAAAAATTTCCTCAAAATTTTGTAGCTTTTGAATTTTTCATGTTTTTTGTTGTTTCCAATGATCCCGATGATCTACTTTAATATGCAGCGTATTCAAATCGTGCGTTACAGTCGTATAGAAATTTAAATTTACAGAGAGACTATTGACACAGCAAATATTTTGTGTTCGAACAAAAGAAACGCAAACTTTGGTAGAGAACAAAATATGAAAGAACGCAGAGTATTAACAAAAATTTTTAAATAAACGAAAATTGACTTGCATGAAAATTATTTTTGATGTTTTCTAGACTTCATTCGATTGAAAATTTCCATGTTGCTTCATTAAGCCTTTCATTAATAGCTGGCTTTCACTCGTTTGTTTCGTCAGAAAATTCAACAATTGTGAAAATTTAGTTTTACGGAAATTTCTAACGGTTGAATTTGAAAATGCGTTACTGTTGAAACTGCTAAAAATTCGCAGTTGCAACTTTTGTTATGCTTTCAATAAGGACGCTTGTTTCTTGGTGCTTCTGTTGGTCCTTCATTCATTGTCCAGTTAGTAGGCCCACAGACAGCTACTCTATAAAAAACATGTTATAAACGTCAGCCTAATTAATTCATGAATAAAAACAGAAATTAAATATATTGAAAAGAAAAAACTTTAAATACCTGATTTTCAAGCGTTGTCCTGGTCCGTCTGATCCAGACGACTTAGTAAGTCTCTTCCCTTATGTTTTTATCGCGCAGTTTTTACGTGTTTATCATTAAAATTTATTGCAAACTTTTTTTTGTAAACGTTAAATAAAATAAGTAAAAAGCAGCGAGTGAAAGCCAGCTATTTTTTTCGCAGCAAGGGACATCTTTTGTTAACATTTTTTTTTGGTTGTTTTCTATGATTTAGGTTCAAACAATAAAAATAGATCATCAGTATGCTTTTTAACTATCTCATGCAGTTACGCATAAAACACTTATCTACTCAACTTACAAACCACAAGACATAGATTGTGTATTTCCACTCGCTTGTTTTCCATCTTCGTAGAGCGTAGTCCGTTTATACAGTCATAAAACTCCAATGCTAATCTTCATTCGTACATATGTCGTTATGCGATGTCCATTCAATTCTTGGATTGCAACCAATCACCAAAGGAAGCCCAGCGAAGGAGAAGGGATCACTTTAATACCCTAGTTTTATAATTACTCAAAGAATGCTTAGTGCAGAGTTGATCTTCTATGAATATCAGTTGACCACCTTTAAGTGGGCTCATATAACAATGGGGCCCATCATCATTATATGAACAAACAACTGATATCAACAAAGAATCCAAACTACAAATGAACATTCTTGGCCATGAATCACCATGACACATGAGTAATGACAAACTAGTAAGAGTAATTTAAGTGAATGACACAGGTGGTAAAGGGACTTTCACAACACCATCCATGTGGGATCTACAATATAAGAAAATATGAAACACATGTTACGAGATTTCATGATAATAATTGTGCATATGACGTTAGCTTGCGATTAAATTCTTAATCTAGTATAATGAGAATGAGCAAATTACAATTTATGTTCCGTTTGACTATCCAAATTGTAGAACATTCACCTATATTGCACGAATAACTTTAGTCAGTTGAGTTCGAAGGATGCAACAAGTTTCCAACGATCAAAGGCTTAACATCATGATCAAAGCGTTTTACAGTGAACGTTTTTATAGCAGGAGGTCTATCCTAAAACCAGTCGATTATTCCATGTAGCTCATACCTCAGCACTTCGTCAGTAAATAGACAGAATTTAACTTTCTTTCACCTTAAATTGACTAATATTCCGTTGTTAACATTTCTTTAATTGACGTCATGACTAAAATTTTTTAGTGTGATTGGCTCCTTAGGAGCATGTCACCTTTCACAAAGACAATATGTAATCCTTCAATGCGTTTGATTAAAAAAATTAATTAGAATCTTCAGATTATTTTGCGTTTGCAAAATCCTCTCCTGACGTTAACCTAGCAAGATCCTCTCCTGACGTTAACAAAATCCTCTCCTGAAGTTAGCAAAATCCTCTCGTGAAGTTAACATAGCAAGATATGACTGCAAGATTCAATGAATATTTGGACAAAATTAAAGTCTAGTATCTAATTTCTTCATAGTCTCGTGAATCTTAATCTTACAGCATCATGCATTGTTGCTTTGCATAACGACATTAAAACGCAATATAATCTGAAGATTCTAATTAAATTTTTTTAATCAAACGCATTTAAGGATTACTTATTGTCTTTGTGAAAGTTGACATGCTCCTAAGGAGCCAATCACAATATAAAATTTTAGTCATGACGTCAATTAAGGAAATGTCGACAACGGAAAATTAGTCAATTTAAGGTGAAAGAAAGTCATAATCTGTCTCTTTACTGACGAAGTGCTGAGGTATGAGCTACATGGAATAATCGACTGGTTTTAGGATAGGCCTCGTGCTATATAAACGTTCACTGTAAAACGTTTTGATCATGATGTTAAGCCTTTGATCGTTGGAAACTTGTTGCATCTTTCGAACTCAACTGACTAAAGTTATTCGTGCAATGTAGGTGAATGTTCTACCATTTGGATAGTCAGACAGAAAATAAATTGTAATTTGCTTATTCTCATTATATCTGTTTAAGAATTAAAAAACGCCAACTAACGTCATATTCACAGTTATTCATTATGAAATTTCGTAACATGTGTTTTATATTTTCTTATATTGTAGATCCCACATGGATGGAGTTGTGAAAGTCCCTTTACCACCTGTCATTCATTTTATTACTCTTACTAGTTTGTCATTACTCATGTGTCATGGTGATTCATGGCCAAGAATGTTCATTTGTAGTTTAGATTTTTTGTGGATGTCAGTTGTTTGTTCATATAATGATGATGGGCCCCATTGTTATATGAGCCCACTTAAAGGTGGCCAACTGATATTCATAGAAGATCAACTCTGCACTAAACATTCTTTGAGTGATGATATAACTGGGGTATTAAAGTGATCCCTTTTCCTTCGTTGGGCTTTCCTTCGAATGAGTTGACATCTCTTTGATTGACGTCATGACTAAAATTTTTATATCTGACCACCAACATGGCTGTCACGGTAGAATATTTTATTAATGCCATTGTTGGCACCAGACGACGTGGGCGTTTCAAACTGCTTCATAATTCCCTGGTGATTGGTTGCAATCCAAGAATTGAATGAACATCGCATAACGGCATATGTACTGTATGAAGATTAGCATTGAAGTGTTATGACTGTATAAACGGACTATGCTCTACGAAGATGGAAAACAAGCGAGTGGAAATACACGATCTATGTCTTGTGGTTTGTAAGTTGAGTAGATAAGTGTTGTATGCGTAACTGCATGAGATAGTTAAAAAAGATCCTGATGGTCTATTTTTATTGTTTGAACCTAAAACATAGAAAACAACCAAAAAAAAATGTTAACAAAAGATGTCACTTGCTGTGAAAAAAAGCTGGCTTTCACTCGCTACTTTTTACTTATTTTATTTAACGTTTACAAAAAAAAATTTACAATAAATTTTAATTATATCCACGAAAAAATTGCGCGATAAAAAAAATAAGGGAAGAGACTTACTAAGTCGCCTGGATCAAACGGACCAGGACAACGCTTGAAAATCAGGTATTTAAAGTTTTTTCTTTTCAATATATTTAATTTCTGTTTTTATTCATTAATTAATTAGACTGACGTTTATAACATGTTTTTTATAGAGTAGCTATGTCTGTGGGCCTACTAACTCGACAATGAATAAACGACCAAAAGAAGCACCAAGAAGCAAGCGTCTTTATTGAAAGCATAACAAAAGTTGCAACTGCGAATTTTTAGAAGTTTCAACAGTAACGCATTTTCAAATTCAACCGTTAGAAATTTCCGTAAAACTAAATTTTCACAATTGTTGAATTTTCTGACGAAACACACGAGTGAAAGCCAGCTATTAATGAAAGGCTTAATAAAGCAACATGGCAATTTTCAATCGAATGAAGTCTAGAAAACATCAAAAATGATTTTTATGCAAGTCAATTTTCGTTTATTTAAAAATTTTTGTTAATACTCTGCGTTCTTTCATATTTTGTTCTCTACCAAAGTTTGCGTTTCTTTTGTTCGAACACAAAATATTTGCTGTGTCAATAGTCTCTCTGTAAATTTAAATTTCTATACGACTGTAACGCACGATTTGAATACGCTGCATGTTAAAGTAGATCATCGGGATCATTGGAAACAACAAAAATATGAAAAATTCAAAAACTACAAAAATTTAAGAAAATTTTTCTAAATTTTTGATCTTTTCTTTTATTGGAGGGTTTTTTACCTGAAAAAAAACGGTTTTCCCTCCCATTTCGTTTTGTTTTGAAAAAAAACAGTGTCCAAATTTGGGGCCAAGCGATGTCATTTGTCATAACATTATTTATTGTAGCTATCATGAATATTCACGTTTCTTTTTATCTCTTGGCCTTTGGGTATATCTCCCAAAACACTGCGTTTATTAAAAACAAAGAGCATACGTTTTAGAAAAATAGGTACGTAATGCGTACATGTTTGTCGCCGGCACGTGTAGAGCTACTGAATGAAGTATATCTGATCAACATAGTTAAAATAAAATTACTTATTTTGTATTATTTACTTCGAACTTTTTCACGATTTGGAATTTTAGTGCTATATGACGAAGTAGTTTCCTAGCCCTGAATCCAATATTACCAAGTAATTGCAACTGCTGGAATTCGATACTACAATCGTTCAAGATGAAAGATACAGAATTCCAGAATACTTCAAACATTTTCTTGTTTTATGATGAGAGAAGCCTACACAGAATTAAGTCACTAAATTGCTTGATGCATCTGCAAAATGACAACGAAGCTTGAATTGAAGCTCCAAGCACATGTCGGTGATACAATGAACTAGTTTAAGAGTTTTCATCCATTCTTTACGAGAAAGTTTATGGACGTTCAATATTATCTAGTGGTGACGTTAAAGTCATATTTTTGCAGCTAAATATTAATTATATTATACGACACTCCAAACAGGGCCTTTTTTAACTATATAACTGGAAGGCAGAGGCCCCCTTAGCCTTACATTCCGCCCCCACTGTTGGATTTTTGCCCCCCCCCCTCATTAGGTATAAGACATTCCTTTACATAACAATTAAAAGAAGTTGAGAAATATGTGAAATAGATTACTTTTATGTAATATGGTGTAAAGGAAATGTAGACGACGTGTTGGTTTACTAATGTTTGTGTACTTCTATTTGTGTTTGTGTACTTCTATTTGTGTTTGTGTACTTCTATTTGTGTTTGTGTACTTCTATTTGTGTTTGTGTACTTCTATTTGTGTTTGTGTACTTCTATTTGTGTTTGTGTACTTCTATTTGTGTTTGTGTACTTCTATTTGTGTTCGTGTACTTCTATTTGTGTTTGTGTACTTCTATTTGTGTTCGTGTACTTCTATTTGTGTTCGTGTACTTCTATTTGTGTTTGTGTACTTCTATTTGTGTTTGTGTACTTCTATTTGTGTTTGTGTACTTCTATTTGTGTTTGTGTACTTCTATTTGTGTTTGTGTACTTCTATTTGTGTTTGTGTACTTCTATTTGTGTTTGTGTACTTCTATTTGTGTTTGTGTACTTCTATTTGTGTTTGTGTACTTCTATTTGTGTTTGTGTATTGTACAAGAGTTGTTGCCACTGCGAGCAGAAATCCTGGTGGGGTGGCGATGGCCGAGTGGCCCAGGTCCTGGGTCCTGGTCTAGGTTTACGACAAACTGTATATATTTTAATACTTGTTATACAGTGTCGTCCAGTTTGTTTAAATAAATATTTTGTCTATGATTCTCTTTTTACTAGCGCAACGATTTTTTAAATGTTTAAATTGATTATTCTTTCAAACCATATTTTGTCACTGCATGTTGGTCTCTGGTTATCTCTGTTGTGCAGAAATGTGCACTCTCATTCTGGTGTATCGATGTTTGGTAAACATTTTGGTGCAGAAGTTTGCGATAATTCCGATGAAAGTTCTTGCAATACCAAGGTTTGTTCATTTATTTCTTTGTGATATGGAACATAAAAAAGAAAAACAGTCATTTTATTTGTATGTACTTTTTGTTTCTTTTCTATAGCGCCATTGCTGGGGGTATGAGAATGGTTGTACAAAGCCACAACAATGGTATTTAAAACCAAATTGTAATGATGAGCAAGGCTATCGAAGATTTGAAACGTAATTATTTCTAATTTATGGCTATTTACTAAGGTGACATTTTTATGTGTTTCATTGTCAATATTTTTGTTAGTATGGAAGACAAGAGAAATGCATGGTGGAGACAAGCTGATTTTGGTTTTGTGAAAAATGTTCAAGATAGTCTTGTACCAATTTGTTTGGCAAAAAGAGGTATTTCATTTGTTTATGTAATGAATATTTCAGGATACGAAGAAAAGAATTTTTCTTTATTAAAAAATGAAGATAACCTATGTAATTTAAGATTTGGAAGATGTAACAATTGCTAATTTAATAATGTTATTCTTTGCAGAATGACTCCTCATTTGTTTGCTCAAAAGACATTACGTACTGTCATGCAAAACATTTGTTTTTGGATTTACGAAGTATGCAAAATAGTCATGGATGGTAATATCAAATACTTGTTTATACTGTAATATTTAATGATTCATGTAGTTGTATTTTTGTTATTTTAGGCTAAGAGATAATAAATTAAAGAAAGGAGAAATTGGCGGTCATTGTCAATACAATTATTTACCCTCACCGACAGAAAATAAGGATGCTCATCGGATGACTCTTTCATCTTGGTTGGTTATCATGAAATGTTATTGTCATTATTGTGTTGGTGTAATGTGTTGTCACAATATATGGTAAATTATATATATCTTTAGGATCAGTGACATTGAGAATTATTCGTCATTACCTTTCCAACCTACAAATGATAACCATTGTGATGTGATTGTTGAAAAGCCAACATATTTTATGAAACTTGATGCAGGTATGTCAACAATTTTTTCTTTCATATTCTCTGAGCCGAAACCAAGCATAATTTTTTCTCTGAGCCAAAACCAAGATCTAGCCTAGTTTTCATATTCCAAGCAGCACCCAAATGAGTTTAATTCTCTATGTTTAAGGTTATCTAAGATAAACTTAGTTGGAATTTATTGAACTGTCTTATGGGTACACTTAATGCCATTTATTTGTCTTCTTTCAGAAAACAACCATTTTCTCTATATGTACGTTAACCTATCACAATATACGTTGTTATCACTAAGCAACATTCAGAATTTGAGGCTACACCCAAGCTTATATTTTCTCCCTGCATTAACAAAACCTTGACCAAACCTCTTGATATATATATATATGTATACACACCGTGTTTGTTGACACTTACTGTTTCCACTGATACTTCATGTAATATTTTTGTTGTTTTAATTTAGTTGTGAACATGTATCATCATTTTTGTGATTTTTTCAACCTTTATCTGACTTTACATGTCAATGGATCTTTTAGCAAAGATATTAACATTGTACTATGGGAAGAAGTAAGAAGCACATTTCACCTTCTTTATGCACTCCTGTGTCATTAATGTAGTTTCTTTATTCAATAGAACAAAAGACGTAGCTTGGGAAATTTTGGAGTAACTTGGAAAGCATTTACTGACAATGAAGTTCTCTATTTGGGCGATGCATTTCGAAATAAAAAGGTCTGTATATAGCTAAAGTGACGATTATGAAAAGGTTTGTAGTTTCATGCTTTGAATGCTGTGTTTTTGGCAATTTAATGGCAATATAGGTGTGTTTTAAAGATGCAATATTTGCTTTACTGCCAAGAATGGTATTTGGACTGTTTTATAACACGCCTCTGGTGAGTGTTGCTATATTTATTGTTATATCATTTTTGTGTGTTGTTTAGCGTCTGTTATGTGCCTTTAGGTACCTGGCTGCTTCAAGACCGGTGTTTTTAAAGCTTTCAATCGCTTTTTAATGGAACGACTTCAGATAACGCAAGAGAGAAACGTCACGGTTCTTACACTAGATTTTTGTGTAATTTCTCATAAAATGACTTACTTAAAACTTTCAATTTGTCTTGTAGAATCTTGATCAACCAATTCGTATTGGCTTATTATCAAGAGGAACTGCATATCGAAAAATTTTAAATCAAAACGAAGTAATGGAATATTACATGGAAACACACGTTGCACAGAACACATACCTTTACGTGTGTAATGACGAAATCTTCATGTTTATTAAATAGATTGAGAAAGCTCTTGGAGGTCTTGTGGGCACTCGCTTTGAAGTTCTCAATTACAATTGGTAATTTTGCGACCTTTGAAACTTGAGTTAGCTATATTGCCATACATCGATCGTTCATTTATTTAAAGTATGTTCGTTTATTCGTTTGCAGGAAGATGCCTTTTATTGATCAAATAAAGGTGAAATTTACCATTGAATTTTTATGAAAACATGTTTGAAAAAATCTGAGCTTCATCTAACCATCTCCTAGAACAGTCATAATTTGGACATATTTATTGGCCTGCACGGAGCAGGTCTTACTCACTTGTTGTTCATGCCAGATTGGGCAGCTGTCTTTGAGATGTAAGTGTAAATCTCTGCCTTGTGAACTTGTTTTATTGATTTTTTATTTAAGATAATTTCTACTTTCTATTACAAAGATATAACTGTGGCGATCCAAATTGTTATAAAGATCTTGCAAGATTAAGGTAAATTTTTCTTTTCTCGTTCAAAGTATTGACAGATAACCAATCACTACTATGTATTTCCTAAGGGGCCTAAACTATTACACTTGGGAAAACGAAGATAAGCTCGTGGAAAAAACGGAGGTACGTGGGTATAAAGTTGCTGAAACATTTATCTTCGTCATCCGTCTTCTCATTTTCAATGTTTATTTTTCTACTTTTTAAACAGAATAAGCACGAAAAATATGGCGATAATTTGAAGTTTAGAAATTTTGCATTTAATGTCGAAGAGTTCATGAGGATTGTTACATTAATGGTGGAGAAAGTACGACTTAACTTACGTCATCATGAAGACATTTGATTTGTGAAAACATGAAGTATTGTGTAGAATTTTTTCTCTTTATAGTGATGGTGCAAATTTGTGGCTGGTACACTGCCCTTATAGTATTTTACCATTAAGACAATTGTTTAGAGTCAAAATTTAATTTAAAGTAGAATTGAGATGCACGCGCGTACTTTCACTATTTTTATGCATTTAAGTGATCTATTGCTATTATGATAATTTTATTGAATAATTTGCTTATCTTCGTGGATATTTTTCCTACATTGTGCTACTGTTATCTCAGCGGATATTTATATTGTCATCAGTTTTTTAGTCTTAAGTCGTTACACGAACAATAATGTAGGACGAAATTATCCCACATATTGTTCAATCCTGTTGAAATTGTGACTGTGAAATGTTTTTTCAAGTTGTTTGTTTGTGTAGAAGAAGAATGATGAAGTTAAACATGAATGTTAATGAAAGAAAGGCAAGTGACAATGAACGTTATATTTTTTTAAACGAAATGTTTTCTACATCACGAAATGGATGAATTCAGTAGAGTTTTCACGAGAAATTTACAATTTTTTCCAGAATTTTCTTTTGGCAACACCATGCTCTTCTCTGGGCACCATCATTCTTTTCTCTGGGCACCATCATTCTTTTCTCTGTGCACCACCATGCTTTTCTCTGGGCAACAATATGCTTTTCTCTGGGCACCACCATTCTTTTCTCTGCACTACCTGTTTTCTGGGCACCACCATGCTTTCTCTGCAACACCATGCTTTCTCTGTGCACCACCATGCTTTTCTCTGGGCAACACCATGCTTCTGGGCACCATGCTTTTCTCTGGCACCATGCTTTTCTGCAATCATTCTTTTCTGCAGCACCATTTGCTTTTCTCGCAACCATATTTTTCTTCACATTTTCCACCACTGCTTTTCTCTAACCACCATGCTTTTCTCTGGCACCACCATCATTCTCTGGCACCATGTTTCTCTGTAACCACCAGGCTTTTCTCAAGCACACGCTTTCTTTCTCCTGCTACCACCATCATGCTTTTCTCTGGGCAACAATATGCTTTTCTCTGGGCACCATCATGCTTTCAGCAACACATGCTTTTCTCTGTCACTCACCATGCTTTTCTGGGCAACAATATGTTTTCTCCAGCACCACCATGCTTTTTCTCTAAGCAACACATGTTTTCTCTAACCATGCTTTCTCTGGGCAACAATATGCTTTTCTCTGTGCACCACCATGCTTTTCTCTAACAACATATGTTTTCTCTCTAACTATGTTTTCTCTAAGCAACAATATGCTTTTCTCTCACCACCATGTTTCTCCAGCAACAATATGCTCTGTGCACCACCATGTTTTTCTCCAACAACATGCTTCTCTGGCACCAACATGCTTTTCTCTGCAACACATGCTTTTTCTCTATAGCACCACCATGCTTTTCTGCAACAATGCTTTTCTCTGCAATATTTCTCTGGGCACCATCATTCTTTTCTCTGGGCACCATCATTCTTTTCTCTGCTAACCATCATGCTTTTCTCAGCACCATCATCTTTTCTGGCACCATCATTCTTTCTCTGCACCACCATGCTTTTCTCTGGGCAACAATATGCTTTTCTCTGGGCACCATCATTCTTTTCTCTGGGTACTACCGTGTTTTTTCTGGGCACCACCATGCTCTTCTCTGGGCAACACCATGCTTTTCTCTGTGCACCACCATGCTCTTCTCTGGGCAACACCATGCTTTTCTCTGGGCATCACCATGCTTTTCTCTAGGCAACAATATGCTTTTCTCTGGGCACCATCATTCTTTTCTCTGGGCACCATCATGCTTTTCTCTGGGCACCATCATTCTTTTCTCAGCTATCATCATTCTCTTCTCTGGCCAACATCATTCCTTCTGCTCAGTCTTTTTCTGATTATAAACATAATAAAGCAATAGAAAAAGCGACAAAGGCTGTGGTGTATTGTTTCATCATGATTAAGTATAAACTGAATGTACAAAATAAACTTCTTTACTGCAAACATGTTTCGGCAATAAAAACGTTTGTTTTATACATTCAGTTTATAATCTCAATTGTGGTTCTACGTAAATATGAAAAGATTAAGTATAAGCTTGTAAACACTTATTTTCTATCTCATTGATAAACAATGGCAGCTTCGGCTGTATTATTAAGAGAAAAGTTTGCGTTACGTTGAATGCTTTTGTAATGTATGGTAAATTATCTTTTACATGTGTGATCATTGCTGAAGATGATATGAATTCACTCCGTGCTTTTGAGGAGGATGCTGGTGTGACTTGTAAGTGTTTTCTTTTCGTACAACTCTGCTTATTTCGTTGTTGCTACAAACTGACAATCCTATATAACTTCTATACTGTCTCTTGGAATAATGACTATCATATGGCCATCCCAATACTGCTTTTCTGAAAGTAATTTGAATTTAAAATGGAGGAGCTGAAATTTGTTTTGACATACACTAGATCTGCCACTGTTGACAGTGTGCGTGTTAATAACGTTTATTTATGATTTTTTTTTGGTTTTTTGTATAAATGAAAGGCGAAATAGAGAGATGACATGTTTTTCCTGTGAGTAATAAGTATGTTTACTGCTGCTAAAGAATATTTAGAAACGTACAAAACTATAAACTTATCAATATTGTAAGGAAGTTAGGAAGTAAAATAATAAGAAATTAAAAGAGGAATGGAATGGAGTTTCCTTGCACATTAAGTGGAGGTTTGTATTTATTGATTAGAAGGCTTTCATGAATGGAGAGTTCATAAATATCGTTGGAAGAGGAGATTATTTTAAAGTCGTCTAAGTTGGGGGTGTGTCCAGTTGCGTTAATGTGAGCAAGAATGCTTGATGATGCAGGGGAAACTTGGTTGCCTGTAAGGGGATATTCCCGCGCTCCGAAAATCTGGTGTGTAGATGACGTGTGGTTTGACCCACATACGAGGCGTTGCAGCTTCGACACTTGAATAAGTAGACTACACCAGATCTCAGAGGTTTGGGAATTTTGTCCTTAAAGGGGAAGAAAGAAGAGATACGTTGAGAAGGGCGGAAAACAAATTTAATTGATATATGTGGGAAGGCTGCAGCACAAAGGCTATTGATTTGTGTCCTTTCACGAAAAATCCTGGCTCAATAAATGTCCTTCTTCATTCAAACCACTACTTTACCGACGCTACGTTGACGACTGTTTTTTACTTTTTCATTCCTCCGATCACGTCCCTCTCTTTCTTGACTATCTGAACCGACAACACCCTAACATCACATTCACAGCTGAAGTCGAACAAAACAGAAACCTCTCATTTCTTGACATTGATATCTCTCGTACTAATGGAAAATTCACCACTTCCGTCTCCCGCAAACCTACTTTCACTGGCCTTTTCAATAACTTCCACAGCTTCATCCCACTTACTTACAAACTTTCATTAGTCTCCTGCTTACTTCACCGCATCTTCAATCTTTGCTCTACTTACGAAAATTTTCATACACAACTCGAATTTACCAGAAAGTCACTCACCAAAAACGGTTTTCCTTCACGCATAATTGACCAAATCACACGTCGCTTCCTTAACAACACCTTTGCCCCTAAACCACCTGTCTTGACTGCTCATAAAATGCCCATCTATTTCTGTCTTCCTTTCACCGGCAGACACTCCCTTCAAATTCGCACACAAATCAATAGCCTTTGTGCTGCAGCCTTCCCACATATATCCATTAAATTTGTTTTCCGCCCTTCTCAACGTATCTCTTCTTTCTTCCCCTTTAAGGACAAAATTCCCAAACCTCTGAGATCTGGTGTAGTCTATTTATTCAAGTGTCGAAGCTGCAACGCCTCGTACGTGGGTCAAACCACACGTCATCTACACACCAGATTTTCGGAGCACTTGGGAATATCCCCCCTTACAGGCAACCAAGTTTCCCACCCTGCATCATCAAGCATTCTTGCTCACATTAACGCAACTGGACACACCCCAACTTAGACGACTTTAAAATAATCTCCTCTTCCAACGATACTTATGAACTATCCATTCATGAAAGCCTTCTAATCAATAAACACAAGCCTTCACTTAATGTGCAAGGAAACTCCATTCCACTTAACCTCTTAATTTCTCTTTATTTTACTTCCTAACTTCCTTATCATGTATCCATTCGACACCGCTTCCATTAGTAGTAATTTAACACCTTTTTGTATATATAATATCTTGTCTTAACATCTTATCAATATTGCGTATAAAGTTTATTTGCATTTTACATATGGTTGTGATGGCATCAAAATAGTTTGCAGCAGTTTTAAATAAGTTAAAGTACATTGTATTTTGTTTTGTTCAAAATAATCCTTGATTTGGGTATAATATTACACGTTGGACTTTAAAATCGTGACATGTGTATCAAATTTAAAAAATTTTAGGCTCTCTAACAGCCAGCCATAATTAATTCATGACAATTTCACTTTAGTTCAGCTGGAGAACGTTGAATATCATTATATATCAGCAGTGCTGTTAAAGTTATCTGTCAGTCATCCTGTGAACAGAAGGACAAAGAGGAGACGTTCAATCATGTCAACGGAAGAAGATATGGAAGCAATCGAAATTCCGGACAGGTCTATTGACGAAGGTCTTCCTATTAATGAAATTTCAGGTGAATTTACTGTTAGTAAAATTTTAAAGTGTATTTCAGTGTCAAACTAAATAACAGTCATTTAACTAAATTTACAACTTAAACTTCATTAAAAAAATGCTGTTTTGCATTTAATGGGAAATTTCATCTTTGCCATTCTTCATTTGGTTCAGTTCGTTGACCATTCATCTTCAGTATTTTACTGTTTCATATTTTCAACTATTTGAAACAACGAGTGTAGATGTTTGTGTTTATGTTGCTTACATCTTGTGCTAAAGTTCTCGTTAATCATTTCTTTAATAAAATGCTTTCGGGAATTTTTTATAATAATGATTGATTGAAATTATTGCAATGATAATGTAAATTAAAGTGAATTTTGCGTTTGGGGAATTTGAAAAAGGACGCTACCTTCGACCATACATAAACATCTGTGAAAATTTTGAGTATTTTCAGAATACACGCTTGCCAGATATGCGCACTTTCATGGCTCAAATATTATCGAGGGCCATCTGGAATTTTTGTAAAGAAGATAACTTTCAAATTTATGTATTTATACAAATTATATATCACACTCCATTTGTCAGCTGTCTTTGAGATCAGTTAGTCATTTTTGCACTTTCAGCATATTCTTTATTTTAAAACATGGCCAGTCGGGTTTTGCATAAGTCTGTTGCCCCGGAAGGTAAGATGTTCATTTTCTCTGTGAATACTTGAAAGTCAAATAACAATACTGCTATAAATTTATTCGTATCCTTGAACGCATGCCAAAGGTGCGATTGATTGCTTTGCCAGAAGTCAACATTGGAAATAAATTTTGCTGTTTTGCTGTTAAGTCAACATAATTATATAAATGCCTGATTTTATGTCCTGACTGTTTGTCCTTTTATCTCAGGGACCAGTTGCACGGAGCTTGGATAGCGAAAGTTTTCAAATATTTAAAAAAGGTGTTTATATTTTTCTTACGACAAAGAAATTTCGTAATCTTTGAAACAATATTTTATTTCAGTGATTGCTCAGTTCAAATCTTATATTTTTTGCATGTTAAAAGGTTTTATAAAAGCTTGAAAAATATTGCTATCCAATGGATAACGCTATCCTCCAGGCTTTGTGCAACACGTCCCAGATGTGTATACTTAATACAGGTCATGTTTTTATTGCGGTGATTTATAATGGCATTGCATGTCGTTTATTTTGGCTGTACTCTTTGCTATTCTTAAAAAATTATATCTGTCCAATGATTTTTATTCAGAAATACAACTTAATAATTGGTTGTTGTACTTTTAATAATTATTTTATGTGTTTAACAGAAAATCCTTTAACTGATGTTGAGAAAACAAATAAAGGTCTTGAATTGTGTGACTTGATCTTAACAATTCTGTCGTACATTCTTGTCATCATCACCTTTCCATTTTCTCTTTTCTTTTGCATTCGAGTAAGTTTTGTTGCGTGGTTTTGCATTTATATGAATATGATGGTGATGAATAATGGATGATGTTGTATTTTAAATAGATAGTTCAAGAATATGAACGTGTCGTTATTTTTCGTCTTGGACAACTTCTTCCTGGTGGGGCTAAAGGTCCAGGTAATGTATTTCATTTTTTTTATAATTCTTTTCAAAAACGTCCATTATAACACCTCTTATCAATTGTAAACGCCTTCTTTTACCTTGATCCATTGACAACAACCTGATCCGTCTTTAATAGTTAATATCTAATGTCATGTTTGGGCTCTCACTGTAGTGTAGTTTCCTATTTATAGGTCCTTCTTAATACATCATCAATATCCCTGAAAATCCAACATTTGTGGATAATACATGTTTGTTTTTGCTAGGGCTATTTTTCATCTTGCCTTGCATTGATTCTTATCAAAATGTTGATCTTCGTGTTGTGTCTTTTGATGTACCCCCACAGGAAGTAAGTATGGAAATATGCCCACAACATTAGGTAGTCAATCATGTATATTTCTTTATGTTCAGATTATAAAAGTTGTGTCAATATTTTACATGATTCATCATTTTCTTGTAGATTTTATCAAAAGATAGTGTAACAGTTTCTGTGGATGCAGTTGTTTACTACAAAATTTATAATGCCACAATGGCCATTATAAATGTGGAGAATGCTAGTAGATCTACTCGTCTATTGGCTCAAACAACACTTCGTAATGTCCTTGGTACAAGAAGCTTAAGTGAGATTCTCTCAGAACGAGAAACCATCAGTCACAGCATTCAGGTGTGTGATGTTTTTAAGATCAGCTGGTTGTATGTATGTAGTGTTCTGAACAAAACATTTTATATGCTACAGAAAGAATACAATTCATAAAATTTTTCATTTATAATTTGAATGTGATTATTTCACTAGACAACACTTGATGAAGCAACAGATGGTTGGGGTGTCAAAGTTGAACGTGTGGAAGTGTAAGAAATGAAAATATTTATAATAATTTAAAATAAATTTCTTCTATTTTTAGTTTGCAGAATTGTTAGGTTTGAAATGATTAGAATGAGAAAGATTTGTGTCGAACTACATTAATCCTAGACCAGACAACAATTTCATAAGATATAAAATAAAACATAATCCAAAAAAGGACAACTGGCCAACTTAGATTCACGTTATTAAACGAGACAATTAAAAGTGTAATATTTCAGTTTTATTTCAAAACCATCAGACTACGTTAACTTTTTTTGTTTTCCATTCATATAATTGCTTTTAGATTTTAAGCCTCTGTCTTTAAAACATTGTATAATAGATATTTTATGTAACCTTAGCTTTATTATTTCCTTCTCTTTTTCAGACATGTACAATGTGTCATTAGTAGTACTGCGTTTGTTCCCTCCCCCCGTCTTCTTGAGTGGTTTAAATAAGAAATATGATTTAGATACGTAGATAATTTAGTAGTACTGCGTTTGTTCCCTCCCCCCGTCTTCTTGAGTGGTTTAAATAAGAAATATGATTCAGATACGTAGATAATTTAGTAGTACTGCGTTTGTTCCCTCCCCCCGTCTTCTTGAGTGGTTTAAATAAGAAATATGATTTAGATACGTAGATAATTTAGTAGTACTGCGTTTGTTCCCTCCCCCCGTCTTCATGAGTGGTTTAAATAAGAAATATGATTTAGATATACGTAGATAATATTTCCGTCAAGTTGAAATGCATAATAAACAAATGTAATAGTGTCAACTTTGATCTTTTGATGATCTTAGAAATAATTAATGTCGTTTCCAGGTTTTATAATTTTTCTTTTTCTTTTACAGTAAAGATGCTCGTCTACCACAGCAACTCCAGAGAGCAATGGCAGCCGAAGCTGAGGCAGCGAGAGAAGCAAGAGCAAAGGTATTTATTCATATACTTTTTTTTAACTTAAAGTCAACATTTATTACGTCCGTCATGTAGTCTTTTCACATGTCGATGTTCGGAAACTGCGTATTGAAATGATTCTCTTTAATCATTGATAACGTTTTACTCTTGACTTAAATGCTTACTTTCATTGGGAGATGCGTTTTAACTGCTTTCGGCTACATTGAGATTTTCGAATTTGTCGAGGTTTTTGAATATATTACTGGAGAGGTTTTATGAAACTGCATTTTTACATTCATGGAAAGAATGCAAATTTTAGCCAAAGCTGTTTTTACCCTTATTTATGTTATACAAGATTTTGAGGTAAGGTTTACAAATGTTCGTTGCTATGCTTTAATTATCTCGTTGAGTCAAATTTCGTTTAGTGAAATTTTGTTGCGTCAAATTTTGTTGTGTGAATAATTTTTAACTTGTTTTATCAAACACTTCTACATTTATTTTTTAGGTAATTGCCGCTGAAGGTGAAATGAATGCATCACGGGCTCTAAAAGAAGCCGCTGAAGTGATCTCTGAATCACCGCAGGCTCTACAACTACGTTATTTACAGACCCTCACTGCGATTTCGGCTGAGAAAAATTCAACAATTATATTTCCGTTGCCGATAGAGCTGATTAGTAGTTTAGTAAAAAATAAGTAGATTATAACAAATCTTCGTTTGAACTGTTTAAAAGGCAAGTTTGGTTTTCGTCGAAGATTGCAGCTCAAAATATTGTGTGCTTTTACGCGATTTTCTTGACAGCGCCGTCGTGAAGGTAGGGAGTTGACTTAGGAGTGGTTGAAATTCAAATCTCTTGAAATGAATGTGATTATTTGGAGTGATTTATTTGATTAATGTTTTGGCGTTAAGAAGCATAAACGCCGACAAATTTAAATTTTGCTGACAAATTTATCCCTTGGAAGATGTTTTTCCCTCCATTAACGATATTTTTAGGAAAGTGTTATACTCTCACTTTTTAAAGTCCCTTGGAAGCTTGTCATACCCTCCCTTCACAACGTCCTTAGGAATGGATCATACACTCCCTTCACAACGTCCTTAGGAATGGATCATACCCTCCCTTCACAACGTCCTTAGGAATGGATCATACACTCCCTTCACAACGTCCTTAGGAATGGTTCATACACTCCCAAATCAACGTCCTTAGGAAGGTGTCGTACCCTCCCAAATCAACGTCCTTAGGAAGGTGTCATACCCTCCCTTCACAACGTCCTTAGGAATGGATCATACACTCTCAAATCAACGTCCTTAGGAAGGTGTCGTACCCTCCCTTCACAACGTCCTTGGGAATGGATCATACCCTCCCAAATCAACGTCCTTAGGAAGGTGTTATACCCTCCCTTCACAACGTCCTTAGGAAGGTGTTATACCCTCCCTTCACAACGTCCTTAGGAAGGTGTTATACCCTCCCTTCACAACGTCCTTAGGAAGGTGTTATACCCTCCCTTCACAACGTCCTTAGGAAGGTGTTATACCCTCCCTTCACAACGTCCTTAGGAAGGTGTCATACACTCCCTTCACAACGTCCTTAGGAAGGTGTCATACACTCCCTTCACAACGTCCTTAGGAAGGTGTTATACCCTCCCTTCACAGCGTCCTTAGGAAGGTGTCATACACTCCCTTCACAACGTCCTTAGGAAGGTGTTATACCCTCCCTTCACAGCGTCCTTAGGAAGGTGTCATACACTCCCTTCACAACGTCCTTAGGAAGGTGTTATACCCTCCCTTCACAGCGTCCTTAGGAAGGTGTCATACACTCCCTTCACAACGTCCTTAGGAAGGTGTTACACCTCTCTTCATGGGGTCTCTGAGATAGTGTAAAACCTTGCGTTTGCGACGGCCTGTTTCTTGAAAGTCATGCTGTTGTCTAAAACCGTTTAGCTGAAGATGATTAAAGATAAAAACAAGTTTAGAAAGTCATAAGAAGCTACATAATTGTTAGCATGAGAGTTTGCATGCCTTTGTTATATTGTAAAGATTACCTGCTATTTATCATATTAAAGATGGGATTTTAAATCAATGAAGCTAAAACTTTGATTGCTTTGATACAAGTTTATTTACTGATTTCACGAATAATCTATCACAATCTGATCTACAAATATTACTATGCAATTATTTTCGTACGTGCAGGATATTAATTATACAAAAGCTCTTCTCTAATTCTCGAGTTCTACCTGTAATTGAGAGAAACACAGGTCAAATAACGTGAGGCTGTTGAGTATGTTTTTTACACCAAAGTTGGACGAAACTTCGTCAAACTTGTCGAGATCGTTTGCAATGTCATCATCAGGTTGACTGATGCTTTTCTTTAAGTCCTCCAAAAGAAATCTAAAGGAAATCAAATGACGTTTGTAGTGCTTCAATGCTTCAGTAGCACCTTATAATGTGACGTGGTGTTTTAGACAAAATGAACGTAGTTTAAACACACAACAAATTAAGCCACATTACTTTAAAGATTTTAGTGATTCTTTAGTCGTCCCAACGTCATCTTTCTCTTTTAATTTCTCGGCCATCCTTTCAACAGAAATAAAATTTTTGTTTGCGTTGTGTACATCCTTTAACAACCAGCTTGTCTCTTCTTGATCCAAAGATTTGAAAATTTGATGGCAACTGGTTTCCTGGTGCGTTAATGGTAAAATCTCCAATTTCTTCGTGGGACTACAATCTTCTGTTTTTCGTCGTTTTGATTTGACGAGAATGGACTCTTTGCAGGCTGATGCGACCCTTTCTATATCGTCTGCAGTACATCTGGTCAGTGGCCACTCTACTGGAAGTGATCTTTTAGAAGGGTTCATTTTCAATTTCTAAGAGGAGAAAATTGCATTAAATGTCGTGTTTGTATCTTCGCTCACTGTCGGGTCGGCAAATTAACATTAGTGAGTTCCAGTGCTAGTCACGTATTATTACTTCTATTCATATGAATTGAAACTAATTTAAAATATTGGCCCTGGCGTCTTCAAGGCGTTTACTATTCATTTCAGCGAAGGTCAATTTTTATATGAATAATAATTTTCGTGTTGTAAACGCTCTTTCCGTTCAACAATCCATTTGATCAAGGGTTTTGTTTAAAAGCATTAACCAACTCCATTTTATATTGAAATGTTTCTAGTCATTTCGCTTAAGATTGAAATAGAAAAATGCAACTTTTGTGGTTAAATTGTGGTAATTAACTAAATGATGAGAACTTCTTAACGCAAGTAGATATTTCGAGAAATGAAATATAAATGTGGTTTCATGTGTTGTTTTTGATGCATTCTCCCACCTTTCATTCAACATCACTTCGCTAAGTCTCTTATCTCTATCATGTTATTTGTTTACCCTTTTTTTACCTCGTGATTACATCAACTGGCAGGTCCTTTGGACTCACATCTTTACCGACTCTTTATAGACCCGTCATGTGTTATTTACCAGAAATATTCGCTACTGCTTTTTCTCAAGTTTCGTTTCCATCAAAAATGATGTGTGTTTTTACTAGTGAGAGCTTTTTAACGGTGCTTGAGTCTAGAACAATGTTTGGTCTCTACATGTAGTAATGGCAGGTTGTCAGTCTGTCTGACATTATTCGTGATAAGTAACTACTAAAAGAAATCATACCTGTGATAACTATTATCTTAACTACTAAGTTTTATAATGAACGAACCTCCACTGGTCGTGACGTTTCAGTTAATATTTTATTCTGGGATATTTTTAGTTATTTCAATACGATGACGATTGACGATGAAATCTCCTCCCCCCCGTCTCTAGCAGTACTTGTTTTGTAAATTCAAATGATTTAAAATGAGAAATTACCGAAGCATTAAAACCACAAGTTATTTAAAAATTGTGCAATATACAATTTAACTTTCTTACATCTTTTGCTTCAACATGTTTTTTCATACTCACGTTGAATGTCAACATTCTAGCACATTTATGAAGAGTTATTGTTTTGTGATTATATACCTTAACGAGTGACAGTAAACATGATCATTAAGCTTTGCGTGATTTGCATATCGATTGACCTCCAAGTTTAAAGAATGTACTCTCTCCTTCATTGATTTAAAGGGAACGTTCTGTATTGTTATTTGGCATAAAGATTGCCAAACACACAACACGATATAAATATGTCTATTGTATTTGCTATTTTGTCCAACATTACACGATAAATATTATATAACTTAAAAAACGCTTTTTTGCAATGCTTTCTCGAAGCAGGGGGCTTGTACTGAACAATGACCGACATTGCAGACCTTAACTTCATTGTATAACACATCCACCTCTTCTCATCACTGTTTTATTATCCTGAAAAATTGTTCAAAAATTTTATACCTTTACTTGTTTTTTTTTTGTACTGAGTCCAGAATCTTTCACAATAGTTTCTTTTGTCAACTCTTCATTTGAGTCTGTTCGTTGTGATGTACAAATTGTTGCATATTTTACGCCTGTATGAATATTCTTTATTTGAATACTAACCATGAAACATCTGCTATCTGATTGGTTAGTATCCGTGTACTAACAACCAATGGTACAGCCGCAAATTAGTAATTGTTTGTTTAGTCAAGATGTTTGCCTTGCATGAATGCTCCATTACCCAGATTTGAGATATTTTACCGCTTGACTGTCTATGATCTTATGACTACCAAGTGTTCTTTATACTTGATATTAAAATGGCATTGCAGAGTTTGAAGTCGACCAATGTAGGCTGTTGTTGTTCAGTATTCTTTACCAAGGTCAATAGTCCATTCCATTCATTCGTTACATTTTTTTTCACGTTTTACATTCAATTTTTATCGTCTTCCATAAGCAAAGTTCCTTTTGTAGCTCGTACAATTTAGAATATAACTTTAAACAATATTTTCTCCCTGATTTAATTTATGTCTGATGTCTTCAGGAACTTGTTTGGTCTTGGAGACACCATAAATTAATGTTTTCTTTAAAAAAAGAATAGTAAACTTCAGTACTTTTACATTTGTACGATACTATGCTCGCCCTGATGCTCGTTATTATCCAACAAACCTCGTTGACTTCTTTTCCAATCGCATGACAAAATAAACCGAATCTAAATGCTCGTTTATATGGGGCGTGTCTTTGGTCATTCCGTTCGAATGATGAATAAAAACGCTCAAGTTTTCATAAACCATAAAAACAATGAATTTCATGTTTAAATTCGTATAACAACAACATCTATGCTTTGCAGTTTGCACGAAATTTATTGTTTCTACTCATTCTTCACATCAAAGCGCAATCTTCTAGTATTTTTACAAAGCTGTGCAAAATCATATCATTCCATCTAAACTATCTTCATTAGCAACACAAAGTTCATATACTCATATTAACTCGGACTCGTTTTATAAAATGATTCTATAATTTAACATCTACAGCGTGCATTGTATTCTCAGTGTAATTTACTATTCTTATAAGAAAATACTTAAGCCGAAGTGTACGATAACTTTTCCCTTCAGATATCTAATGAATTATTTGGTAGTCTTCTTGTACAGCAATTGCAAAGTCGATATAATTGACAATATTTTTTCAAAACGACCTTGGCCTTTCATTTGTCCGTCGTCGTTGAATATTTGAGAAACTATGTGGTTTATTTAGTGATTCCACCGTAAAAACTCGGTGAAATCAGTAAATAAACTTACAAACTTTCCCTCGTGTCTCTAGCTTTTACTTGTCACGATCTTTTTCTTAGAAAATTGAATGTCTTCATCAAATAAATCGAGATGATCTTCCTAAAAATAGCATGTCTAACAACGTAGAACAAATATATACATATTTATCTTTCAAAAAATTCAACTAAGTTACATTTGAGCATATATAATGTTATGGATCTACTTGCGTTGGGTTAAAATGACATTACAAATTTGCAGACATTATCAAACCTTAGTTCCTTACCATATTTCCCCCCTAAATCTTGAGGCGCTTTGCTTTTACTTTGCCAAAAATTGTACTGTTCACCATAATCTCTATGTAATGTTCTTTACTGCAGTGCATACTTTACCATAAGTATACTCGTATCCCAGTAAATATTTCTGTCATTTGTGGCCACATTATACGAAGCTAGAGTCATGCATCAATGTTTTCTCGTCCGATGGAAATGAATATTTAATGAACTATTCATTCTTCTTTATCAGTCATGAGGAAACACGTGCATCATGTTTCCATATTGGTTTTGCTATAGAGAATATTATCTTCCGCTCAACAGAGAGAAAATTCTTTCATTTCAATGTGTTTGGTGCTTCTTTTCTTCTCTTGTGGCCAAACGACATTCTCAGATTAAATGTATTCTTCCACTTTAGCAACACCTCAGATAATAGTTACATCCAGTAATATGAGTTAAATGAGGCGATATTGGTTTGAAATATATATTTCCTGTCGTTTCTTCTTTTCAAAATCATCATCCTTAGCAAACATTTGAGATATTTTAACTTGATCTTTTCTCACTGAACTTAATAGAAATATTTTGGCAGTCTTGCGATAACAGCATTTTAGATAACTCTTCATTCACCTTTTTAACCTTTTTTTGCGTTCAACGGATATTAAATCCACCAATAGAAGAGCTGACCTGTACCAAGTGCAACATCGTTAATCATTCCTCTAACCCTTGAAAATACCTGTACCCTCCCCCTGAAAATATAAGTGAACATTGATAATTGGTAAGGCGTGATGTGTGTGTTTGTGTGGTAAAATTTATAAATCGAAGGTAAGATCTTTGAAATTCTTTACTGAATGTTCTATATAATGGAGAGGATCTCAAATTACATCACAAGAGATTGCATATGTTGCGCTTCATTTGTCGTTTGAGGAAGGATGAGTTGCGCTCGCTCACTGAATAATGTTACTATAATCGGTCGCTTTTTATTAATCGCTGTGTGTCGTATATCCTGCTCATTTCATAAGGAATAATTCGTTCTATGGTTGAACCTTTACTTTTCTTGTACCATCAACATAACGATTGCGGAATATGAAAGATTTCGCTTCCATACAAACATTGCACAATTAAACGTAATTTGACACGCTCCAAAAGTTCTACAACTTGCCAATGTTTTAAATGTTATTTACTTTCAGGTATTACAATTTCATATCATGAGAAAGCTAAAGTTCATCGAAAAACGCAATTTGACAATGATTGCATTTTCAACCCGCATGTTTTTTATGGGTGTTGAATATGCCGTAATATTTCCTTCTGTATGGCTGTATTTGAAAATATTCCATGTACAATATTGGTATCTTGGATTGGTGCTGTCTGCTTATAACATGGTGGGTATTTTAAGTACAGCTATAGTCGGACGGTTAGCTGATATCACCCGTAAAGTAAAATGGATTTGCTTTTTATGGAACATTGCTGAAATTGTGGGAAACTTCATGTATTCCTTGCCATTTTGGGTGGGCTTTCCTCTGCTTGGTCGCATGATAGCTGGTTTTGGAGAAGGTTTCATCTCTGCAATGTGGGGTGAAATGACTAGAGTCACGACAAATGAACAACGTACACGCTTCTTCGCCATTTTGAAAGGATGCAATCTCCTTGGTGCTGCAGTTGGACCTGCTTTTAATCTTGTTTTACGCAATATTGATTTCAGTATTGGTTCGTGGTTTATTGACTACAGAACATCACCAGGTTTTGTGATGGGTTTTATTTGGATTGTTGTCTCTTTACTTATGATCTTCTGTGTTTTTGACTTATCGCTAGAACTACAAAACAATTATCATCTGCTTCACGAAGAGCCTCCCGTCAATCTAGAATCTTCTCAAGCAAAACAACTCAAGAAAAAGAGATCGAAAGATCACCGGAAATCTCCGAAGACGCAACCAATCAATCAGCCTGAAAAACGGACGAGTAAGAAGAAATATGTCCGTTCATTAGCAGACTCTCATCCTCCTCAGGAACCAAAAAAGACTCTGTTGTCTTTTGTCGAAGATGCTCTTGCCTTGAAAACTATAGGAAGTGATGGTGCTGCAAAATATGGTGTGGAAAATGATGATATAGGAGACATAAGTAATGTCCAATTTCGAAAAGATTCCATTGCATCCCATCATACATCACATGGTGATGAAGTAATTGTTGAATCTAATAAATCAACATTCGGCTCGCTTTCGGAGAATAGTCTGACGTCATCTGATAGTGAACCAGAAGAAGCTGTAGAAATTGCCGCCAAAGTATCATTCAAAGTCGCTATTTATGATATGTTTTCGAAAAGTCACGTTGTAGCTTTGATTTATCTTCTTTTCTTTATGTATGTACTTCATACTTGCCTTCAAGGTATCACCCCTTTGATTGCGGAAAATGAGCTGTCATGGAGTGTAAACCAAGTCAGTATTTTATATACCGTATGGGGAATGGAGATTATCTTAGTTCTTGTTATTCTTTGGTGGATTTCTCCTAAAATTTCCGACCGTGTCATCTTGCTGTCTGCCGTCGTATGTGGTTGTTTATCAACTCTATCCTTTATCATCCTCAGTTACTCCATCCCTGGAAGCAAACTCTGTTTATGTAGTTTTCTCATAACTATATTTCTCGCCGGTATAGGAATCTCAGTCACTGTTGTTGTAGGACGATCATTGGTCTCCAAACATACTGAAGCAGCCAATCAGGGACTTGTACACGCAATACTTACATCTTTTAATCGAATTGCAGGTTTGACAGGACCTTTGTTTGGGAGTAGTTTGTATACAGAAAAAATAGCAATGGCTTGGACACTAACTTTCGTCGAAGTTGTTGGTTTGTTGTTCCTGCTATATGTCTACAAGAAACTTAAAGTACATTAAATAGCCTATTTTGTTTGCGTATAGAATAAATTGCTTGAAAATTTAGTCATCAGATCAAGATTTTTTAAATATCATGTTAATATGATTGTAATGATTTTCAAGCATTCATTTGCTCTCCTTACAAAGAAACAGTCACTATGTTTGAACCTACAACATGTTAAATATATATCCGACGAAGTGTTATATGATGAGGCCAACAAAAGGTATTGTACAATGCTTTGGTCTTAAATATGCAAATATACGAGAAGATTCGTTGTTGATGTGCTGTTTTTGTTTTATATCAAACTCTATGCATGATAAAGTTACAAGTTGTAAAAATCAAACAGCTTTTTTAAAGTTCTACTACAATTTTAGCCAACGAAAAGCTTGACGAACTTCTTTTTAATAGTATCTATTATATATTATCTTTAATGCTTCGTTGGGTACATCTGTACCAGAGATTTTTCCATTAATGTTAACTGTATAGCTATTAGGTTTATAGCATATTTGACACAATTTCCATCTTTTGTGGTATTTTACTGACATTGCTGCCATTCAAAATAATGTTTACAAAATGTTTTTCGTTCTGTTTAACTTTTCATTTTCTTATAGTTGACCAAATCCTGTATTGGCTTTTATAGCTTTTCATTATCTGTCTATGTTGTTTTTTGCAATTAGTGGTTGTAGTACACAAGAGAGCCTACTGCGTAATGTTCGTGTTTCCAGACAGCTTTATCTTTTAGTGGTTAATCATCTGTGAAGGGTTAAGTGGGACAGCTGGGAGCCTGCGACATTCTAATTGTCATAAATATGAATCAATGTAATTTTCAGATAGTTCAATGATAATGTCTCGTTTTGTTACGATTTAAAACTTCCCATAAAACACATATTGGAAAATTTTTATCATTGCCGACCTTCTAAACGCATTCAAGAGTAAAGTCATTGTTATGCATTGATGACCACATTGATGAAAGATATTTAAATCATTACCCCTAAGACATAAAATGATCTTGTGTACCATTTAAATGAAACGAAACAGGAATTGATTCCACCTTTATGCCAAACTAGTGCATTTTTTTTAGTTTAGTGACGACTGAAGAACGGAAACATTCAAAGAAGGCTACGTGTTGTATGGTGCTATATTTAATTATGATATGTGGTACGCGCTCAAGCAAACATAATTAGATAATGAACGTCACGGGAGTTTAGTTGCATTGAATACATCGAATGCGATAGGGAGCTATTGAAATTTCTGGTTATTATATTAACAAAGCTTGCATGTTGAGTTTATTGTTTGTCTTCTCTTCGTGGCCGAATCATCATGACCTTGTGATCAAATCTGAAATTGTTATCTGGATAAATAAATCTACAAGTTTACATAGTTCACTTAAGGAAGGCAAGATTTAAAGGTAAGTCCTTAACGGGCCGATATATCATTATCAGAATTGGTTGATATTTGTAGATAATGTCTTTCTATGCATGATACATTGAATATTTTAGTTGTTGTTTCATGTGTTCCAAGTTGCGTTGTCAAACTGAGCATGAAGAGACGTTCACAAGATGTTTTATGACTAGAGATTATTAAGAGCCTGATGAACATTGTTGATCGTGTCATTACAGTTGACTGACTTTAGTATAAGTTGTGTACTCCATTCATAGTACATCTGGAACATATTGAAAATTTCTAATTATTTGAAGCCAAAATTGTCATGTTAAACTTACAATGTTTCTTGTTACTCTGGTTGATGAAGATTGTGATTGTATTCCCAAATTAATCAAAGCAACTCATTGTAATAAATGCATTTGTTCAGGACCTATTATTTGTGAAATTATTATGCTTAGAATGAAATTGAAATGTTCTTATTTTAAAACGCTTTCTTTCTCAACTGAGAAAGTTGTTATCTTAGCAAAGTGGAACTGACTCAGTTTTTTATCTGTTGTTCGTAGTTTGAATCAACTTGTATCACGATGGCGTCTTGTGTTGTTATGTGTTTGGGTGATAGTAGAAATTGGAAACTAAAAAGAGAAAGTAATGAAATAAAAATAGACTCGGGGAAAAGAAGAAAAGTTGAAAATGTACGCGATGAGAAAAATCATAGAATGTCTCAAACTTACAAGAAACCGCTCTCAGATGTAACCAGTAATCATGCACAAGAAAAAATGAGTACTTTAACTGAGTCATCTCAAGATGTCCTTGGTGGTAATATTGGAAAAGCTGCAACAGAAAACCTTGACGACAGCGAAACTGTTACATATGTTAACAACCTATTCAGCCCTGTGAACAAGTTACAAGCAATACCGTTGACGCTTGGCGAGCTTCGTAGAAGAAGCCAGCATCCTGAGTACTTTGGCCGGTCGGAGATGGTTGCCTATCTACGTCATTCAAAAACGACTGGAAACGATCTTGTGTCACGTTATGATCTTAAGACAAAAAAGAAAGGAAGCAAAGTCAATGTCCTGTCACGATTGTGCGAGAGAGAAGCACAAACTTTAGCCAGTGGCATTCACGACATCAACTGCGAGTACTTCCCCACTGATTTCGTTGTTGAAAAGATGAAAAATAAAATGGAAGATAAAAAAGTGGATGAAAAAAATGTGATAGTTGATGTAGAGTGTGAAGATAGGAAGAAAACAGTCAATAGTACCATGTGAGTGTTTTTCATTTTTTTATGTTTTTATTTGTAAGAATTCTTTCGTTGTATTGATTTGTTTTATCTCTTACGCAGTACAATGTTGCAGAACTTAAGAAAATCACTTGAAGAACCTGATGAAGACATAGCTGAAGATCTTAAAATATTTGACAGAGCTACACACACTTTTGGTTCTCAAAATATCAACAATCACATAAACTTCATTGTCAACTGCCTCACTCAACTTCATGAAAAACTTTGAAGAGTTAAAGCAGTTTCAAACTTTCATGGGATAAAGGAGTTAATGCATCAATTTTTTATGCAACAAATTGTGTGAAATTCACCCAGAAACTGGTCCATAGACCTTATTTTCTATCTAACATATTGCAAATTTATTTTTTATTGATGATAATGTTGCAGATATTGCACATTAAAGGGGAATATTTTGAACATTAAACATAATTAATATGCAAATTAATATGAAAAATATGCAAAATTAAACACATCAAAGACTTGTATTTTGTGACCCAGGTAATGCCAACCTACATTAAAGCTAGTTATACAAATGTAGTTTTATAAAATGTATAGCAAGATTACATTGGATTTATCACAAACAATGTGTGACATTGCAATTGAAAAACAATCGGATACAACATATTTCATATATTTTGAAATGTCATATAACAAAGATGAAGGAAAACATTTCAGCACATTTTACGATGCAGAATTCTTTAGGGAACTGAGCATATCTAGTGGAAGAGGGAAGATTATGGTTGAATTTTTCTCAGCAGAAATAGCACTCAATGTTTGAAGATATCTCAATTGAAGAGCCTGAGGAGACTCTGCAATCACTTCTGCTGCTTCTTTTAGAGCTCGTGATGCATTCATTTCTCCTTCAGCAGCAATCACCTTTAAAGTGAACATTACATTGAGTGTTTTCTAATTCATGGACTAAACATTCATTCTATAACCTTCAATAGATCATTTCACATACCTTTGCTCTAGCTTCTCTTGCTGCCTCAGCCTCAGCAGCCATTGCTCTTTGGAGATTCTGAGGCAGGCGTACATCTTTACTGGAAGCATTAAAGTGAAAATGTCAAAATAATACCCAAATTCTAGTTACAGTAGAACCAATCTACTTACACCTCAACTCTTTCTACTCTTACACCCCATGGGTCAGTGGGCTCATCAAGGTTTGCTTGGATAGCATGACTGATAGTCTCTCGCTCTGAGAGAATTTCACTCAAGCTTCGTGTGCCAAGAACATTACGTAAAGTTGTTTGAGCCAACAAACGAGTAGAGTTACTGGCATTCTCAACATTGGTAACAGACATTGTGGCATTATAGATCTTGTAGTAAACAACTGCATCCACAGCAACTGTCACGCTATCTTTGGTTAAGATCTTAAAATATCAATTGATAATAAACAACACATTTGTCTTTTAAAGGATGAAGACTGCTACAACTAGATACTTACTTCCTGTGGAGGTACATCAAATGAAACAACTCTAAGATCAACCTTTTTATACGAATCAATGCAAGGCAAGATGAAAAATAGACCTTGAAATAAACAATAAAAGTGATTTTTTCAATGCCTAAATTAAGGTAAAGTTCATACATTAAATCATAAAACATATACTGAGATGAAAAATAATGTAACTGTATAAGCCCTTGATATGTATGTGAATAGTAAAAACTTGTTACCAGGGCCCTTTGCTCCACCAGACATCAATCGACCGAGACGAAATATGACAGCCCTCTCATATTCTTGAACAATCTGTTTTGGGTATGAAAATGATAAATATTAAGCATATAAAAAATAACAGCACGTTGAATATGTACACCAATGAAATAATGTGTGAGCTATTTTACTAAGTTTGAGTTCTTTTAGGAAATTATCTTATTTTAATTTAAGTCAGATATTTATGGAGATGCAATACTTTTTGAAACACATACAAAGAAATCATAAATAATGCAAAAGTTTAAATAAATGTAATCAGCCAGATCAAAATCAAAACTATGCTAGGAATTACAATTCCTTTATGAACTTACTTTGAGACAAAACAGCAAAGATAAAGGGAAGGTACATATGACAAGAATGAATGAAAGAACTGTGAGTATAACAGCACATATTCCACTGCAGAAGCCTTCGTCTGGCCGATCTGAAATATTAATAATTTAAATGTCAGACATAATTAAAATATTTTAAATCTTTCATTCTATGTCAATTTTAAATACTTTGCAATTGCTTATAACCTCCAGCATTTTTCATTTCCATTTTGCAGTTTTAAGTACAAGAACAATATTCGAACATTTATTGCGCAATATTATTCACACCCAGCCTCTCCCTCCAGGGGGGTTAGTCCTATAAATGATTAACTCATACTTATGTGAATGATGTCGTAAAAATGTTTGTGAAATGCAACGTTAACTACTTTAGATAGCATAGCTATGAAAATGTTATTTATAAGAATATTTTCGCGATAAAAGTCACAAAACGATAGACTTTGAAAACATCATCTGACGTTCATGTTTGCGCAGGAAATCTTTGAATATGAAAACGCAAAGATTGAAGCTAGATAATAATTCAAATGTACAAATTTAGCGTAGCAATAAAAACAAATATTTAAAATCTATGTGTACAGTACAAATACAAACTCCAAGGATTTTATAATTGAGCACTTGCCACTTCGGAGGAAAGACAATGTATGTGACAGGTGGTCAAGTATGTCAAATTCTTCAATAAAAACACATGTATTACGTTTACCTTTAGCTGGGTTTATACTTTCGATGTCTTTCGTGTTCATACTTAAGTTATACACCAATAAAAAAAGAGAAAGTATTTCCTACGCAACAAGATTTTGTTTACACCACCAAACTTCGATGTGGAGGGTCTTGCCCTTGCAGCAACTTGCAGCTGCATTATGAATCATTTCACGCGTGTTGTCCACGCGTGTTAATACATTTACTCGCAACATGCGAGTTTTTCGCGAGATATCTCTTCGGACAGCGTTGAACAATGTCAAGAACAACTGCTTTAATAATTAGTTTAAAAATTAAATGATTTACATTAATGATATTTGATGAAATTTTGTGTACGTTTCAAGATAGTTTTAGTTTTTCTTTTCATAAATATTCTGGTGCTTCTTCTACTATTTCTCTACAAACCTGGAGAGCACCAACCAGTGCAAAGTAAGTAAGTGAATATATATGAAACCAGTTCTCATTTTAGTTATGAAAATATTGTGTTTGTGTCATATGTTATGCAACTGATAGCTTTCTCCACATTTAATATTTCTTCTGCTATTTTTAGATAGTGTTAACTATCCAGTTAGTGAAATATCTCTGACAATATTGATCTATGAATTTGGTGAGTGTGTTTTATATTGTTGACAGCAAATGTACATATATAAAACTGAATAATAACATATTTATCTTATTTTAGAGGAATTTGAGAATGATATTTATGGTACTCTTACTTCAATATCAAAAAAATTACCTCATCAAGTTACATTTGTTGTCACTAAAAAGTTACCTTATCCTCCATTAAACATTCCTGATGAAAATGTAAATGTATTTTACTACTTTGATAAAACCTTTTTGCTGTAGTCATTTTAGTCAATAAACATGTTGAAAGAAATGACAAAAAACTTTAGATAATTGTTCAAGAGCAGCCAGCTGGCAGTCCTAAAGAATGGGGTGAACCATCGCTGTAAGTGGAATGTTGTTTTTTTTATGTTTGTTAACCTGTCATTACATGTTTGTAAATGATGATTGTCCAGGTTAATAAGGTCCTGAGAAGGACTGTTTTTGTTGTTGTTGACTGACATTTTGACAACCTTAGCGGTAGTCATCTTCAGAGTTATTAACCTGGACGATCATCATTTACAAACATGTAACAATACTCCCGGGTTCAAACCATTTACTTTAACCTGTCGTTGTTATATCTGTTAAAGTTGTAGAGGAAATTATGTTTTTATCAGTGGGTTAGCCATCTTCTTATTTAGTACTGCTATGCAAATACTTTTGTGTGTATTTTTCACTATTTCTAACAAGTTAAAACAGACCTGTTGCAACTGTCAACTGCATCTTGCCCCCAATACAATATTATTACTGAGAAAGTTATTCCACTTTCTTTAAAATTTCTTGAGATGTTGATCTGTGTTTCTATTTAAGGTATGTTTTAAACGTAATCTTTACCATAAATGTTGATATTTCTATTTGTTTTAATTAAGCTATATAAAGACAAAGTATGTACTGATTTTACCTGATGCTACACGAATAGGAAATGCTAAAAAACTGGATAATATTATCAAGGATATTTTGGAGAGAGGAGATAATCCAAAGATTCTAGCTTTTCCTCTTGATAGACAATCAAAGTGTGCACAACTTACCGCTGATTTGAGGTAGATTTTTGGTCCTCATTCCATTGATATTGCAATTTCTAAAGTTAAAACATTTTCCTGCAAATGTGTTGATAGAAAATGGACACTTTCATTTGAAGACATACCACGTAAGTTCATTCATCCAGTAATTTGAAGTCTTTTTTTTTTTGATTTCCTTTTACATTAATTCCATATCTTATATAGATAATCGTGTTTGTGATGCTTTAACAGGCTCTTCTAAAATTGCATTGCTCCTATCAACTTTTTACTTTATGAAACTAAGTGAACCATTTCTTAGGCCTTTTCCTCAAGGTACAATCTTCATATTTACTTGTTTCATTTAATTTTCTAAACCTCTCTAGTTATCTTAGTACTAGCTAAATTTTACATAATGTTCATAGCACTGTTCATACAATTTGCTGTTAGAGGATGGAAAACACTTGTTATAAGAGAAGACATTTTCAAAATTGGCAAAGATTTATTCAGCAATCCACATCAAAGGTACTCTTTGTACATATATTATTCATTTGTATGGCATACTTCCTTTCTTACCAGAATACTCTTCGTCTTTTGTGCAACCTGATTTATTTGTTATGAGTTTATGTTTTTAAATATTTCTACAACTTCAACTTCAACACGTTTATTGAATCTCTTTTCTTTCTAGATGGAAATATGAACAAAAGAAAGAAGAAAGATTATTGTATTCCTATAAAAGGTGGCAAAACTGTCAATTTTCCCATGGCATTGATTTCAATCAGTTATATTTAGGAATTTTATAATTTATTAGACTTGGTGTGAAACTTGTATCTCATAATGGTGTTGAAAAGTGGTATGGCTGTAGGAAGGTAAATGATTGATTAGGTTGTAATGTTTTGTAGATTTTGAATCATAGTTTTACTTTTAAATTTGATTGCGTGTGTGTAATATAGGAAACGTCGCGTTGTTTTGGAACTGTTGTTGATGATATGCCAGAATATATTTACAATGGACAATGGACACCACCTTGTTGTATGAGTAAGTTAAAGATCATTACCTTCATTGTGCTAACGTTAGTTTCAACCATTGCTCTTTCATTATTTTCTTACCTAGGACATTTAAAGGAAACGATGCGTTATGTTTTTAAAATTTTTAACGAATGTGGCATTAGCTATTGGCTGGAGGTGTATCGTCTTCTGTATCTCTTTCGTTCTTCTACTATAGCTATCTAACTTTCCTCTTTGTGTAGGGTGGTAGCTTGCTTGGTGCTGTACGTAGTAAAGATATAATACCATGGGACTATGATGTTGATGTTGGTATTTATAAACATGATGTTATCAAGGTGTTATTCTTGTTTCATTCTATAAATTGTACTCTTAGTTATGAGCACTGACTATATAGGAAATTTATTTAGTGTAAGCAACTCCAGAAAATTGAAGAATCATCTCATAAGAAATACTTAGACAATGAAGGTTTTCTTTGGGAGAAAGCCAACGAAGGAGAATTTTACAGAGTTCAGTTTAGCGATATGAATCATTTGCATGTTGGTAAGTGTTATTTTCTCATATTTTTTAATCTTCTAATTCACAAAACATTTGTGTGCAAGAAATCAGAATAACATATTTTTCTTTAAAAATACCGAACATTTTTTGTTTAGATATTTTTCCATTTTATGAAAGAAATGGTACTATGACCAAGGATACTTGGTTTGAAACACATCGTCAAGATGCCGAATTTCCTGCACATTTTCTAAAACCTTTGGAAACTTTAGGTAGTAAAATAATTCTTACTATTGTTTTAGGAAACAGACCCATTGATATCTTTAGGTATATTGTTTCCACAAATACAGAATTTGCAGGTATTCAAGCTTCAGTACCGAATAATTATCGTGAATTTTTGGAAATGAAGTTTGGAAAAGGTGTTATAGAAAATCCACAGTTTCCAAATCCTAATAAAATCAAAGTGAGAGTATACCCTTTGTGATAATGTTTTAAAAAAGGCCGGAACTCTTTTAGATTTGGGTTTTAAAGTTATATCATTTCTACTTTAGAGAAAAAAGAAAAAGTTGAACACACAAAGAAAAACGTCGTTCGTTGTATTAAGATATGCTAGAACAGTTTCAGTGAATGAAAGATTATGGTATCTATGTAATTTTTATGTAAATATTCATTCCATTTCCACCATTGTCTTTCACGTCAATGATTTTGCATTTGATGCAGTGGTTGAACATCTTGATAAAACAGGCCCAACGCTTGCTTGAATTCGTTCAATTCTCTTTCAAGATTTGCTGAAAATGTAAAAAATGATGACAAAATCTGTTTGTATGAAGAAAAATTACGCGTTATTTTTGACTTACATATTCTGTCTAGTACAGCGAATATTTCCTGGAGCTTGTCTTGGATCGTTTTGCTATTTTCCTCATAGATGCCTACCAAAGTCTCTTCGATAATGTTTCCTGTATTTGCTGCTTGTACTTCTAAAGCCTTTCGCACATCTGAATGACAATTATAAATATTGACTTATCGTAAATTTTTGTTATTTTTATGATGTTTGAAAAGTCCTTTTACGGTAAAGACCTGCCAGTGTATCAGCATCCCGTTTTCTTTTCGCATTTATATCGTCCACAAATTGTTGTGTGTTTCTTTGAAGATTGCTGTGACTGTAGAGCAATGGTGCTGGGCTTTTGGATGAAAATGCAGCATGTATTGTTTTCGCGTTTTTATGCTTATGGGATTCGTTTCTGCAATGGATAAATAGCGAGATAATGACCCAAAGTATTTATCTGACCTAACGTTTGTCTGCATGTTTAGCTTTAGTACCTGTTTGGTGTTGTTGGTTGGCTTTTGGAGGGTGCATTTTCCAAGTTGAACGATTCTTCATTGCTTTGCTTAATTACACCAAATTCTTTGGTTTGTTTTTCATGCTTCAAATCCATATTTCAGCGAGTTTCCGGCTGACCTTGCTACATGAAACTACTGTACGGAAAACGGAAAAATAAAGACCTTTATGTGAAATGAACAACAATGAATACAATTACGTGCCGAAAACTACTTTTCAGTTTGTTGTTCAATGTTTGAAATCTCGATGATATGAAAATGCAGAAGCAAAACAATGGCAGAAACCATAAGAGACAAAAATGAAGAATTTCCCGCCAACAAACATAACAGCTTCTGATTGGTTGAAATTTTAAAGCCAATCCAAGTCAATCACAGTCAGTTCAACATCATTTGTGTAGTTGTGTTTATAATTGCATAACAGGGTACTTCCCTCTTTATTTTGCCCATATTTTATGCTTCAATTTATGTCGAATGGTTTTGTATATGGTTAGCAATTCTGGGTATGTTAAGTACATACGAATTTCAGCATCAAACGACGGAGAGTAAGTGTAGATTTTACTATATTTCTACTTTATTATCAAGGTGATCCGTTGCATACCGAACTAATAATGCAATATAGGCCCGCTCTATGAAGAATAATACGAATAGCATGGGTTAGCGTTTCGCAAATTTTACATGGAATTGTGTACTTTGATTTTGTAACGTTTGTTTTATGACAAAACAATGTTGGCATATACATATTGTAGTAGACCTTAAAACTTTAATTGTTCAATGTATATTATATTTGTCTATTCAGTTGAAACTTTGGAGGTGTGACAGCAAAAATGGAAACTCTTCAGAAACTGGCCCGATCGCTTCGTACAGCAAGAGCCTCTGATTTACCTGAAGGTACAAGTACGCTGAAATTTTCGCTGCATGAATTCTCAAAATTATGTATGTTTACATTTTATTTTTAGATAATGATTCAGCTTTCTGTATCTTAATGCAAATGGTCATGCAAAACCAACACAGGTTTGTCATATAGAGCACTGCACCTTGCAATGCATGATGGAGATAGAAATATGTTGTTTTTCATGAAGACAATTTTTCAAGAGATCTCAACATTGTCTAACTTTACAAATATGGTGTCTCATGGTTTCATCTTCATTTCTCGAAAATTACAGAGCTGTGTCAGAGCTTGTTTCATCTTCTTCCTATGATGTGTCCCATAAAGGTAGCAGGGCTAAACGAAGCCTTCTCCATGTTGCTGCCAAGTAAGAGATAATTTAATATCATTGTTGCATCCTTTTCTTTGTGTCAATTTGTGATATTTTTGTAGCGTTGGAGCTTATGACTGTCTTGCATTCTTGCTGAGAAAAGGAGCAGACGTAAATTGTCAAGATATTGGTGGAGTTACACCACTTCAATTGTCTGCAAGAAACGGGTAAATTTTTATCTGGATGTATGAACTGTGTGATGTATAAACTATAGAGGGGATTTATTTTAGTAAATCCTACTTCATTATGCTGGTATTGATAATATTGAAGGGTTGTATCAATTTTATAGCCATACAAAGTGCATTCAAAAACTGCTCGAGTATAAGGCTGATATTCATATACATAACAACGAGGGAATGACAGCAGTATGTATTTATACCTTTCCTAATTGTCGTTAATATTTCACTAAAATATGTTTGTTTGAATCAATTGTTAATTTATGTGTTTGTTTGTTGTTTTCTACACAAATTTCAAAAGAAATCGATTATGAAAGTAAATTTGTGCTTAAACTTTGATAATGGAAACCTCATGATGAATTGAAAACCTAACGAAACTTAATGATGCATCATAAAACCTTAACAGCAGTTTCAAGCTGTCATTTCTTTTGTGTACAATGGATATAATGGACTTATTGCAAACCAATATGTTTATAGGTTCATTGGCTTGCATCAAATGGTAGAACAGAACTCCTGGGGGAGCTTCTGAGACATATTGTTGATGTTGATATTGAGGTGGTCCCACTTGTTGGTGTTGACTTCCATTGTTTTCTCTGATATTTAGAAGTGATTATTGACAATTTATTTCAGGACTCTCAAGGACAAACAGCTCTTCATAATGCATGTCTTTCAGGACACACATCTGTATGCCAATATTTGACTTTGTGTTAATGAATTCATCAATATGCTCTTAATAATTTTGTGATGTTTTTTTCGTAGAGTGTTCTTTTGTTGTTGGAAAGAAAAGCTGATGTTTCAAAAGCAGACCGCAAAGGATGTACACCTCTATACTATGCTTGCAGGTTTTACTCTTTTGGTCATTAATATTTTGATCTTTTATGCATCTGAGCTTCTTAAATATTTTGTTTCATATAGACATGGTCACGAAGATTGCGTAAGATTATTACTTAGTAGAGGTGCACAAATGTTATGTACCCATGACAATGAAAGTCCTCTTGAAATTGCTGTGAAGGTTTAATGATTGTAATGTCTTATTTCAATGTTTTATATATGTCATTTTTATTTGTTTTTTTTATCATTAAACATCATTAATTATCCTTTGGACATTTTGTAGAATGGTTATGAGAGTGTGTGTGCCCTCATTCTTGAGTATTATCCACAACTCCTTTCATCATTACTGTCCATGGCTCAAGCAAAGCATGTTGAGGAATCTAAGGTATTGGAGATTATACATTAGAGGTATATTGTGTCAACTGTTTTCACCAGTGTGCTTATACATTATTCATATTATCAAGATCAATTACATACGTCATTGCTGTTGATTTTTTCATTCTTTAGATTCAAAAAGTTCTTCAATATCTCTGCCATTGTAAAACATCTTTACATAACCAAATCTTATCTGATCTTGGCAGCCATGCAGCAAACGCTGGATTGGAGTTGCTAAGGTTTTAGATCTAAAGCAAAGAGCTAATAAAAAGAAAATCTTTAGTTTTAATTTCTTTTTTATTTCAGCTTATCCAGTGACTTTGAAGCTGCAGTACCCAAGTTCTTGAGAGTCATTAGAATTGCCTGCAAACTTTTTGTCAACCCTATCTTGATTAACAACCCACGCTCTAGTGTTTATAATTCTGGCGTTAATTATAATGGTCGTGCAGACAGTACCAGCAGTCGTATTCGTGCAGCATTTACTGGTCGTTCCATTAGCAGTTCTTCTAATCATGGCGATGAAACAGATTCTGTGCATAAAAATGTTTTTGAGCCACTTGAGGAGGTGTGGCAGGCACTTGATGAATGGTTTCTTTTGTTGTTCAATGAAATGGAGGATATTGGAGTAACGATAGAAGATTGTAACGAGCAGGATAAAGGTGTACACAGTGGTGTAGGTAAGCATGAATTGATTGTACTTACGTGTATATTTAGGAATTGTATACACACTGTAACACACCATATGTGTCATCCTCAGTTTGTGTGTTACCAACTCATAAACAATATATTTTTTATCATTTTTCTTTCAGAGAAATCTTTTGTAACCCATCACATGTCGCAACCATTATTTCCAAGAAATTCATTCTCATCTAAACGAGATGATTTATTGTGTGATCCTAAATGTTCATTATCACGAAGTGTATCTGCTTCAGGTCGTCTTGGGGGTGACGTATCACGAAATGTTGCTGCTGCTTTAGTACCTTATCGCTTATGCAGTGAACGAAATAAACTCCTGCGAATGGGTAGTGATACGACTTTTAGACTCAGTCAACCTGCAATCGAGATGAACCTTGCCAATTCATTCAATGATGATGTTAGTCATGGCTTTAATAATCCCAATGATAGTCATGTGTTTAATCAACGATCCATAAATAGTCCTGGTACACCCGAGCAATCCCCTGGTAATCGTTTCTTTTCGTCTGACCGTAATGTAAATGTACATTTCTATCAACCAGAAGAAGGTAGAGATTTGACGTCAATAACTCATGTTGACGTCCGATCACGTGATGATTATGACAGACATGAAAATCATATGAGTGGACTGGGTTCAAATGATAACCAAGACCATTGTGAGCCTCGCTTTGACTCACGAATCATAAGTTCTGCTTTGCCTTCCGTCGATAGTGACGTCATTACAATGACCGCTGACCGTCTGTGTGTTATTACTCATGGTTTTTACCTCGTTTGTTGTAACCAATCACATTGGGACAGACGGTAAGGTGTGAAAAGTTGATGAAATTATAGCCAGTACCCTGCTCATCTAAGTGATACTCTTATATCATATTATAAGCGAAGGTGCTCCTCCAAGATTCGTAGATTTCATCAATAGACACGAGGCAATTTTGCAAGCTCTTGTTGCGAGGTATGAAATGCAATGGTCTTTTACACTGTCCTATCTTTAAGTTAAGTTGATCTGTTTGCCTTTTCATCTAGAAATCCGAAAATTTTATTTTCCCATTTTCATTTTCTTCTGGATAGTCCTGTTTTGATGCAGAAATTTTTGCATGTTGTCCTTGCTCAGGTATATTTTGTACACATATCAAAATTATTGTTTTTGTCCCGACTGAGCTTCTGGTGTTTATGGAGAAAAGTAACGAATGCTTCATGTATTTACGGGCAATCTTATGCTTTCTTTAGCCATTTCAAGAAAGACAGAAATGGTTTTATGACAATCTATTCAAGCAAAACAATCAAGATGGTCCCGGTGCTTTTAACGTTGATGAAAGAAATGTTATCGAAGTAGAAAGAGGTAAAGTGTTGTTCCTTCAACATTTAAAAGCTAAGATAATTCAAAATGGCGTTTTTACTGCAGGTGACACATTGTTCAACACGAGCTGTGAGGTATTGTCAAAAATTAACACGGAAATACTGAAGAAATATGTTGTCGTACGCTTTCTAGGAGAGCCTGGTGTGGTGAGATTAACCATTGGACAATTCATTTTTAAAAATGGACATTTTTTTAGTAATACATCGTTTTCATTGCTCAGGGTCGTGGTGTTACCAAGGAATGGTTGGATTTGTTATCTAAGGAAATTCTTAATCCGGACTATGCGTTATTTACTCAATCCGTTGATGGTACGTTAATGGTATTTTTATATAGTTTCTCATTACGAATAACCATTTAAAATACAAAACATAAAAAACTTGACTACTGTTCACATTATGAAATGTTATTGATAACTTGAAAGATCATTTATCAGGAATCAAACGATGTATCGAAACTGTAGAATGTGATGGTGGACATACCTGGGCACCACCGTGTTTCACTGTTTGTATTATATATATTTTCAATTCCTAGGCACAACGTTCCAGCCGTGTAGTAACTCCGACATTAATCCGGATCATCTAAACTATTTTCGTTTTGCCGGTCGGATTATTGGCCTGAGTTTGTACAATCGTTTACATCTCAACGTTTATTTTACAAGATCCTTTTATAAACATATCTTGGGTAATGTTTCATGTGTCTTCCTTTAGGAATTCATGGATTTTCCTATTACTGCTGACTGATTGTTATTCATATACTTACATATCCACAGGTGTACCTGTTAGCTATCAAGATGTGTCATCAATTGATCCTGAGTATGCCAAGAACTTGCAGGTATTTAAAATATTTATGATAGACTTACTTGAAAGACTTGAAAGTTAGTAATTTCAAAGTTTCGTGTTTAGTGGATACTAGACAACGATATAACTGATCTTGGTTTTGACCTTACGTTTGCTGTTGAGACTGATGTATTTGGTACAATGAAAGAAGTTGAATTAAAAACTGGTGGAAGTCAACTAATGGTTACTGAAGAAAATAAAGTAAGTCTATGTTTACAATAATTGTCTGTCTGGTACTATGGTAATCTGTGTTTAACTTCACTTTTGAATATGTTCACATTAATTATCTGTCTGGTACTATGCTACTCTGTATTTAACTTCACTTTTGAATATGTTCACATTGATTATCTGTCTGGTGCTATGGTACTCTGTGTTTAACTTCACTTTTGAATATGTTTACAATGATTATCTGTGTGGTACTATGGTACTCTGTATTTAACTTCACTTTTGAATATGTTTACAATGATTATCTGTGTGGTACTATGGTACTCTGTATTTAACTTCACTTTTGAATATGTTTACAATGATTATCTGTGTCGTAGGTGTTGGTTTTCATGAAGGTGTTTGTTTACATATGCTATATCATCATTTATGTTGATATTTTCAAGCCTGAGTATGTCCAGTTAGTCGCTGATCTCAAGTTGACACGTGCTATACGTCCACAAATATGTAGTTTTCTTGATGGATTTCATGAATTTATCCCTCATTTTCTGGTTTCCCTCTTCGATGAATACGAACTGGTAATTTTTATGTGTTTCTATGTACTTTTTATTTTATTATTGTTCCTAAACTACATGGTTATCTTTATCTTCACGTAGGAATTGCTAATGTCTGGTTTACCCGAAGTTGACATAAAAGATTGGGAGAAAAACACTACTTATGCTAATGGTTATGATGCTGAATCTCCAGTTATTTTGGTATGTAATCTTTGTATTCTCCCCATGTCCTATGGATTCTTTAAAATATTGCATCCAACTTACTTTGTTTTCCTACGCGACTTTCCCTTTCTTATGACAACTTCCCCGAAATTAACTTCCATTTCTTTATTTAGTGGTTTTGGAAGGTTTTACGTTCTTTATCGAAAACAGATGTTGTATTATTGCTACAGTTCGCCACAGGAAGGTATCTAAAATCATAATAAGTTTATTGGAAGTTGAAAAGGTTTTCTGATTCATTTTGTTGTCGTTAATTAGCTCTCGTGTACCTCTTGGTGGATTCTCTAATCTTTCTGGAACCAGTGGTCCACATCAGTTCTGTATTTCAAAAGTGGAATTCAAACCTAACCTATTACCCAGCGCTAGTACTTGGTAAACTTACTGTAACAGTTAAAAACTGCTATAGTATATGTTTGTTTCTTATTATGTACTTTACCTTTGTGTTGTCTTTTCTGAAGCTAGGAAATGGAGTGCAGTGTTCATCATTAGCTAAATTTTGTCTTCTAATTTGTAGTTTCAATATGTTAAGACTTCCTGAGTACAGATCAGAGGAACAATTGAAAGAAAGATTACTTGTCGCATTACGTTGTGGCAGTCAAGGATTTGATTTTGCTTGAAAAGTTTACAGATCAACACCAATGTATTGTAATTACTAGAGGCACTGTGCCGTCAAAGTTTTAGACAAAAATTAATGCCAATGTTTTTTAAATAAGACTGTAATCTTCATCAACACAGTACTTATTGGTGACTTTCTAATGATTTCCTAAAGAATCTAAACATCTAAGCTACCTATTGTTTTTTGTGAAACCGTTATTTCTTTTGAACGATTAACTCTAGAAAATAATTCCACCAATTAATCTCCCTTGTTCAAAAGAAAAGAATGTGTAAATATCTAATTATATATTCTATTCAACGGAAATACCATATCTAATGTTGTATCAAAGCTCATAAAAGTGTAGCCAATAGCAACGAAGCACCGGCTCCAAAACCAGCCAATGACATCAAAACAAAAATAGCACAATTTTCAGTTCTTCATTTACCGCTTCACTGCTTTCAATGCTTTGGCTTCGTGTTTGAGATATTGCTCTTGGAAATGCTTGCTTTTTGAAACTTATAAAGGAAGCAGACTGAAACAAACATGTTATTTTAAGTATGAATGTACATCAGTAAAGAAGAGGTAATGTACGTATCTGAATTTACTTGAAAATATGTGTTTGTACTTCTTTGTAATTATGTTCTTCTTTCTGCGTTTTAAGTTGTGTCGCGTTGGTTCTCTTACTTATGTGAGATGTACTTAGTGTTTCGTTGTTATATTTTCTCCATGAAACACTGCTGTTTTGCGTATTGATGGTTAGAAAATGCTTCGAAGAAAAATATAATTGAAGAATGTTGAAGTACAAATTTTGTCAATCATCTCGTTTCAGACACGAACTTTCTGCCACCACGAGTTTAAAGCTTTAACGCAAAAAAGAAATAAACGTCAGTACTGTTGTTTAAAGGAAAGTAAAAGAATGTTAAGGTAAGGCAAGTACTACCTATGGGTTCCTTTTGACGTTTAAATTTTACATGACATAAAAATATTTAAATATGGTACGGAGGAGTTTTATATTTTTTGCGAGCAAAACAACTTTCGCGCTAATTTTCATATCACGTTCATAAGGAGAAAGACTGGGGCGAGCTTATTGAAGTAGATTAACGGAGATTTCGTTTTGACTTAACAAGATCACAATTGAACAAAAAACAGAAGTGATTGACGCATATGTAAAAATGAGTAGAACACAAACGTCCCCATTTCCCTAAACTTTATATTCTTTACATAAAATAAAAATATTTTTAGAAATTATTTTTACATTTGCCAAACGTTAAGATACTTGGATGTTCTTACCCTTTAAAGACGACAACACACTAACTTAACCGCACCAGTACAGTATTGAAATATTAAAACAAAACAAGTGTTTTAAAATGTTTCATAGTAATATAACAAAATAATATTTAACACCAATTGTCGTCGTCAGTACCAGAACCGTTAAGAGTATATGAATTTTTGCTACGACCAACAGCAAGATATATATGTTCATTAATTTTTTGTATCATACGATCATAGTATTCTGGTGTGTGGTGTCTCTCATGACCGAAACGTCCATCGTAAGTTTCATTTCTTGGTTTCTTATCTCGTTTTAAAACTTGTTCACAGTCATCTGTTGCTTTACTTAACTGCTCCGAATTTTTAAGTGAAGTAGATTTTACTCTGCCAAAGTCATCCTTCAACATCTCGTTCTTGGTGTGACAAGGAGAATATTCGGTCTTTTTTTCTTTTTCTCGTTCCATTTCGTGGTAATGAGTAAAATGTGAATCTCCACCTGGATTATCTTTTTCTGTTTTGTCATTTTCATGTCCCTTAAATGAAGATGATCTTTGAAAAGTTGACTTCTCAACAGTGAATTCTGGAGAAATGATTCGCTTATAGATATGGTTCTTATTTCTCAAGTAATCTTCGTTACTCGTAGGATCTGGGTATGATTTAAAGAATGGCACAGTAGAACAATTGTCTTCAAGATGATCCAATCGCTCAAGAATAGAGTGATCACTTTTTTTTTGTGGTATGCTACGTTGTCGTTGATGTCCTGTGCAGTCACTCAATTTCCTTATACTTAATCCTCCATTATGCTTTGTATCATTAGAGACATTTGAATATGCTCTCGTTAACTGTTTTTTTCCTTTTGAATCATTCTCATCTGCGTCAGAAAGTTGTTGCATCTTCTCTTCCAGACTAAAATCTCCTAATTTTTTATGCGAGCTACTTAACCTCATTAATCGATGTCTTTCACGTGATGTAACATCTCGGCGGTCCATTATGTCGCTTGTGCATCTTTCAATGTTATTCCTATGTGTTCTTAAGCTTGTTGTACTGTTCTCTACGTAACTGTTATTTTGTATTTGTGCGTGATCACTCCAAAGATAATTGTCGTAAGATTGTTTACTTTCATTTCTATGATTTATCGCTTTTTCTCTCTCTCTTTGAAAAATAAATTGAGCATTTTTACTAAATTGGGGCGAATTGGAATCTTGAAAGGGCATGCTATCTTCTAATGTCTTCGGATCTTTTGAATCAAAACAAATATTTTTACTTGTCGCTTCAGAACTTCCCTTCTCTTGAAAAATAATGTCTTGAACGTCAACTATAGTTGAGTTGCAATTGATCAAGTAAGACTCTGTCATATTTCTTGCGGTTTGTTGTTCTTTTTGCCTGCCAAAGCCAGACTGATTTCGGCGGGACTTTTCATTTCGTACGCCGAGATTGAGCGCGTTGTCTTCTTTACTTTGGCAAGTATTGGCTGCAAAACAATTGAATAAATGAGTGTAGAAATTAAACCAGTTGACGATGACTGGTTATGTAGGTACTTTAGCGTATTTTAAATTTCACATGTTTTACTATTAAAATTAATTAATTTTATCCAAGCTTAGCGAGGAAGTTAAAACATTTCTTTAAACAATTATATTGTCTTATTTATCATTTACTGTTAGCAGGACTTTGATATAAGATAATTTTCTCGTTTTTTATTAAAAATTAGTTTGACCCTAGGTTGTCATTTAAAGAAAATTACGTTTTAATATGATGTTTTTTTATTACCATATCCATTCAATTTTTTCTTTTCATTTTCCTTCATCTGGTAGCTTGACGAAGGTAGACTCAATGCAATAGCTATTTTATGTTTACGAAACGATGGTTGAGGAGAGGAGGACGCTGATAAAGTTTGTCTCAGCGAAATTTTTTAACGAAATGAAATTATTGTCCTGTGATCGTTGGCCCTGAAACAAAGTTTATTTGCTCAATTTATAAAAATACACACGAGGTCATAGTTAATACTGAGCTTGCATCAATTTAAGGATAAGGTGGCTCATTTTTCTGAAAATACGTTATGAGAAATTTAAATTTTTAACAGGTGTAAAAAAGAATGATGACTTATAATTTAATCATTTTCCTTTAAAAATTTTGTTTAAATTTTATAATTCAATTGAAATTCAAACCTTTTTTGCCATAATATCATCGTATGAGTTACTTCTTCTGAAATCTTCGGACGTTACGGTATAGCTAAATAAAGAAAAAAACAACATTTTATGTGTGATTTCATGCTATAAAGAAACTGACTTGATAGCTTAGTTTGCTGCACGAACTCATCATTTTTGCCATTGGTTAGATTTATAATATGGACATAGGGTACATTTTGAAAAATTTCCTTTTCGCTGATGACAGACACATTACGATTATGTAGAATTTAGACAGTCAATGTCTGCATACTTTCCGTATTTTTTAGTTGAACTAATTTTTGCTTCGAGATTTAAAACATCTGCTGACCGTTTGTCTGATGACTTTAATTGTTATGAGCCGTTGCATCATAAATGTTTAACGTGTTTGGTTGACAATATGAAAAGTAATTTAAGTATTTTAGTGAACAATATTTCATGAAAAATTATCACACGTCACAATTCCCTATTTTTGTTGGTGTCGCATGCGGCATTTTGAAAATTTATAACGTTTTACAACTTTTAGCTACATGTTTATTATGAGTATGCGTGTGATACGTACAATGGAAACATCATATTTCTTAGATAAAATTTATTCATTTAGAATTAATGAGTTTTGAAACGATGTAATTTGATTGGATAACTACAAATTAACTTTAACCATTTTTGCTTATTAAATTAATCATGATAATAGAAGCAAAATATGAGTTCTGCATGACTAATTAGAATTTCTATTTTCGTAATTAGTCATGCAATTAGAGAAATAATTTCTTCAAGCAAAGCTTAATCTACATACATTGCATTACAGTAAAAATATTTCGTCAAATATTATACAATCTATTTTTAACTCATCAAAAATCGCTTTAAAATACAATAGCCAAGTTTCCAACACTCGTAGCCTAAATAGCTTTAAGGAATTATGGGAAATATTATACTCGGTACCAGGGTCATATTTTAGAACGTATAGCGCATTATGTTTGCTTGATGTACCTGTGATGACGACGACGAGGACCATCTTCACTTGTTGGCGTTCGTTTTTGATGTATACTTCGTGACACGGATCCAAGAAAGCGTTTAAAAACGTTTGGTTTCTGTTAAGATATGTTTTAGAATCATAAATGGACTAAATATAATGGTGATCGTGTACAAAACGTGAGAACGTGACCAGTGGTTTAGAAAGAATCATAAATGGACTAAATATAATGGTGATCGTGTACAAAACGTGAGAACGTGACCAGTGGTTTAGAAAGAATCATAAATGGACTAAATATAATGGTGATCGTGTACAAAACGTGAGAACGTGACCAGTGGTTTAGAAAGAATCATAAATGGACTAAATATAATGGTGATCGTGTACAAAACGTGAGAACGTGACCAGTGGTTTAGAAAGAATCATAAATGGACTAAATATAATGGTGATCGTGTACAAAACGTGAGAACGTGACAAATGGTTTAGAAAGAATGAAATGGACTAAATATAATGGTGATCGTGTACAAAACGAGAACGTGACAAGTGGTTTAGAAAGAATCATAAATGGACTAAATATAATGGTGATCGTGTACAAAACGTGAGAACGTGACCAGTGGTTTAGAAAGAATCATAAATGGACTAAATATAATGGTGATCGTGTACAAAACGTGAGAACGTGACCAGTGGTTTAGAAAGAATCATAAATGGACTAAATATAATGGTGATCGTGTTCAAAACGTGAGAACGTGACCAGTGGAGAATCATAAATGGACTAAATATAATGGTGATCGTGTGCAAAACGTGAGAACGTGACCAGTGGTTTAGAAAGAATCATAAATGGACTAAATATAATGGTGATCGTGTGCAAAACGTGAGAACGTGACCAGTGGTTTAGAAAGAATCATAAATGGACTAAATATAATGGTGATCGTGTACAAAACGTGAAAACGTGACCAGTGGTTTAGAAAGAATCATAAATGGACTAAATATAATGGTGATCAAAACGTGAGAACGTGACCAGTGGTTTAGAAAGAATCATAAATGGAGTAAATATAATGGTGATCGTGTGCAAAACGTGAGAACGTGACCAGTGGTTTAGAATCATAAATGGACTAAATATAATGGTGATCGTGTACAAAACGTGAGAACGTGACCAGTGGTTTAGAAAGAATCATAAATGGACTAAATATAATGGTGATCGTGTACAAAACGTGAGAACGTGACCAGTGGTTTAGAATCATAAATGGACTAAATATAATGGTGATCAAAAACGTGAGAACGTGACCAGTGGTTTAGAATCATAAATGGACTAAATATAATGGTGATCGTGTACAAAACGTGAGAACGTGACCAGTGGTATAGAAAGAATGGCGTTAACCTGACTCGCAGGATTTTCTTCTTCTTGTCTTTTCTTTTTTTTCTGGCGGTAATTTTCGGCGATAAGCTCTGCACAGTAGATTTTTCCCACTGTCATGGGATGACTATCTAAATCTTCAGAAATATAAAAATATATCACTAGTCTTTCAAACCGTACATTAGATCGAATAATGAAATCAATTTTATTCATCCTTTACCTGAATTCTTTGGTATCATTTTATCTAACGATTTTGGCGATATTTTGGGCCAATCTCCTAGAATCATCTTTCGAAGTTTTGTGTCGTTAGAATTCATGTTTCCCTTTGTTGCAATTTTGAGTGACGTACGAACGAGGGCAAACAACGTCGATGTGAAATCAATCTTTTTATCCTCGCTCACGGGTACATTCATCGTTATTAGACGCTGAGAATGTTATCAAAAAATTTTTTTTTATGATTATCTGCCATGAAATAATGCTAAATTCATTTAATCTTACTCGATAAGCGACTAATTTTGGACATTTCCAACCAAATCCAACTGGTGGCGATAAACTCTTCATTATATTGTATAATTTAATATAAGGTATTTCTCCTCTAAAATATACAACACTGAAACTTAAAACAAATGATCGAAAATTATTTCAATAAGATTTTAATAAATCAATAACTGTTGAACTCATACTTGGCTTCAGGATCATAAACAGACCACATTTGAACAAATTCGTCGAGATGGGGAGGACCCAGAATTGATTGATCTCGTGTTAAATAATCAAAATTATCCATGATCACAGCAACGAATAGATTGAGCATCTAAAAATTATTCTTTATTATGAATTTGACACAATAAAGCGCGAAGTATCTAAAAGTCGAAACGAATAAATTTGTCATTTTACTTACAAAGAACATACACAAGAAGATAAAACTACAAAAATACGCTATGGCCCATGGTGTTGAACCACAAACACTAGAAGAAGGTCTTGCTTTTTCGTCACACAAAGCATCAGAATAACACGCTGACATTATCTCCTGCCAGTTCTCACCAGTTGATGATCTAAAAGTATTTAAAGAAAGCCATCAGTTGAGAAAAATATATTTGCACGTCAGTCAAACAAATCACTTACCTAAAAAGAAGAAGAAGAGATTTCATGATAGTTTGAAAGTTGTTGTATTCGTTTATCTCTGTGCCATTATCCACTTTGATTTTACCAAAGAGCTGAAACAACGTAATCCATAGTTGAAATGCATCACGCGTTAAAAATGAATATATAAAAGATACAAACCTGCATTCCCATAACTGCATAGATAAAAAAAACGAGAAAGATCAACAATGTAACGTATGGGAGAGCCTGGAAGACAATAAATTTTCTTTATTGATTTAAACAATTAGAGAAAAAAAAAACATGACTATGTAATAACATCATGTTCACAAAAGCTATCTACCTTAAAGGATTGAAGGAAGGCCCATAATAACACACGAACACCTGAACCTTTCTTCAGAATTTTTATTAATCGTGCAGCACGGAAAATTCTGAACATACTAGGATCAAACGGAAGACTTTCGTATTTCTAGAGAAAATTATTATAGAATGATGTTGAAAAATCGATTGAATTGAATAAATATTACGAGTTGATTAAATATTACATGATTATGATTGATGAAGACTCACTCTGAATGTTAAAGCTGTATCCACGATACTCCCAACGACAATTATGAAATCAAATACGTTCCATCTATCCTTGAAGTAACTCTAAAAAATCACGGCGAGAGTTCCTCAAGACAAGAATATTCGGAAATAAACAAATTTGTATACTCATGCTGCTATATATCAAATAAAATACCTGTTTAAACGCAAACAATTTTAAAGCTGCTTCCAATGTGAACAAGAATGTTAAAGCAGCGTTCAGATACTGTAATGCATCATTATAATCTTTTGGTTCATTACGGTGCTGAAAAGAAATGAAAAATGTGCTGAATAAAATGACATTCATGATAATCAAAGTATTTACATCTTTCTACCTCCATCATAAGAACGACAGTGTTGATGACAATCAGTCCCATGATAAAAAATTCAAATGGCTTGGAGACAACAATCAACCATACTTTATAAGCATAGCTTTCTTTGTCAGTTGGCATAAATGTCTCCAACGGCTTTGCGTTTATTACAAAATTCAAACAATCTCTCTATAAACAGATCATTGGGTTTAAATATTGGAGTGTAAAGGAGATACGTGCGTGTGTGTGTGTATGTGTGCGTGTGTGTGCGTGTGTATGTGTGCGTGTGCGTGTGTGTGCGTGTGCGTGTGTGCGTGTGTGTGTGTGTGTGTGCGTGTAGCATTGCTACTATAGCATGTTTCATAATAACCTGATTACGATCCAATTTACTTTTCACCAGTTGCTTTTCTTCCTGCTCTTGGAACGTAAGGACGACAAGAGCGACGAATACATTGAGGAAAAAAAATACAAAAACGACGACGAATGTTATATAAAATATTGCATTCTCAACGCTATAGTTTCTGATTGGACCTTTGTCGACCTCTGTCACATCCATTGTATGGTGCATGGCACTGAAAAATCAATATTATTTATTAAATATTTAGCATGTGTTTTTGAGTGAGACTCTTTTAGAGCAGATAAGTTTATTCAAACATTCTCTTTAAGGGTTCTTGTAAAGAAAACAAAGATATTCTTGTAAAGAAAACAAAGATATTGTTGATAGAAAAACCTCGGCCATCCTTCTCCAGTTGCTGATGTGTATAAAGTAAGCATTGCAATAAATACGTTGTTGAAATTGAATTTTCGTAGTTGCCATTCTCGTTCTTTCACATTGTCCTTCAAAAACAAATTACGTTTGAGATGCGTTTTCTTTTGACATAGCTAACTTTGCAAAAAAAATGGACCAACCTTGTTAATCTGCGTAATACTAGTTGCTTCACCAAAATCAATATAATTGCCTCTAAACAAAAGCAAATTTTTACCAAATAACCGCGAGTAGAACCGTGAAAATAAACTAATATCATTTAATTTTTATCATACTTGCATTCGTTTTTAGACATTTTTGAGTCATCTGTGCAATGAAAAAACTTTCCCTGAAATTTTATTATAAACTTAGTAAACCTGGACAGACATTAATGATGTATTTTTTCCTGATAGTTTATGCTTGCACTTACATTGAATAATTGGACCCCAATAACAGCAAAAATAAACAAGAACAGCAAGGTTATTAATAAAATATTGGCGACATTCTTGAATGATTTCCACATACATTGAAACACGGCCTTAGAAAACACATAGAAAAGTATTTACTTTCAAACAATGCACAACCAACGGGCTTTAATCATCACAATGGTCAGTGCTATAGATATGGAGAACAACGTACACAAATAATGTTATAAAATAGAGACTTTGTCGTGGTGACAAATCTGTAAATAGTTCTAAAGGTAGCAAATACCATAGTGAATGGTAAAAGTAATATAACGAGTTGATAGTTCTTAAAAGAACTGTTTTAAGTAAAGAGCACTAACCCAATAGTTCTAAATTAAATGACACGATGCATTTCGGCAGACTACTCCTCAGGTGTCAACGTCTGCTAAATGAAAATTTACAATCTACCGATATTTATAATGCCAAGAAAGAGTGTACGTCATCTCCAAAAGGGGAGATGACGCTCAAAACAGGGATAAATTAAAAACATAATCCTCTGCCGACAAAAAGAGTAGTCTGCCGAAATGCATCGTGCTGTTTAATTTAGAACTATTGGGTTAGTGCTCTTTACTTAAAACAGTTCTTTTAGGAACTATCAACTTATTATATTACTTTTACCATTCACTATGGTATTTGCTATCTTTAGAACTATTTACAAACAATGTAATGACTAACTATAAACATTGAATGGCCTTGCAGTGGTCACGGATACAAATGAGGAAGGGTTTGGAATGGATAACAAAAAACGGGAAAAGTTTGGTACCTCAAGTTTTTTTAGTTTATTCATAATTTTTAACGGTCGAAGAACACGCAACACACGCAATACTTTAGAAATGATCCTCCAGACACATCTTCGCCACATTCACTGCTGATACGATAATATAAATAAATAAAAATGTCGAACAAGGACTTTAAAATTTCCCTCATATAATACCTGATCGAAAGTGAGGCTATGTTACAACATACAACCAATGCATCTATAAAGTTCCACTGATTTCTAAAATACGATCCACGATGAAGCACTGCACCTAAATCTATAAGCTGGCAAAAACATTAAAAATGATGGAACCTTTCATCTTGGAGCGATATCCACGAGTGGAAAAGACACGAACACGATAAATTGGACAAGGAAGAAGGATTTTTTCTTCTTAATTAAGGAAAATAGAGAATTATTTTGGAAAATTCATTTGTTAGGATGCACGAAAAACATCTCCGAAAACTTTAACGATGCCAAAAGTCAACTCACATTTATTGTGTTTTTATTCATATGCATATGAATATGTTTCCTACTTAAAATCTGTTATAAAAAGCTTTTAAGTAGTATTGAAACAATATGAAACATTGTATTTCTCACCTTTACAAAAACTTCAAATGCAAAAATTGATGTAAAAATGTAGTCAAAATATCGGATGACCTGTAGAAGGAAACGAAAGTACTCTTGTCAACGTGATCATGCAAGAATTCGTTGGTAAAATTACCCTGACAACAAAAGCACCACGTGACCCATGACGTGCCTTACTTTGTTTGTATCTGAGCAATCATCGACCGGATCTTCTATAGAAAGGACAATGCTGCTCACGATTATGATGAATAACATAAAGTTGTCAAAATGTCGAAGATTGACTATATCGTGACAGATCCGACGAAATCTAAAAGATTTTTAAAACACTATTGTCATGACCATCTTCATGTAACGCCTGATAGTAAGATCGAACTCACTTGTTTTCTGGTCCAAATAAAAAGAGTGCGTTAGTTGCTCTGAGTGGTACATTTTCACTAAAATGCCTTCTATTGAGTGTCCTCAATGGTTTTCTATCAACCTTTTCGTCTTGTTTGTTAAAAGGAAGGAAAAAGGATGTGTGATGATATTATCGTATAGCAATCTTCACTATGTCTATACCTACCATTGCCATTGATTTGTTCTTGAGAAACCCTTTGGGCTTCTACGTCAGTTTCATCCTTTATTGCTTTTTGATATTTCTTGATATTCTTCCTAAGAGCTTGCTAAAAGTAGAAATCATGTAAGTAAGTCTTTTAATAGTAAAGTGGAAATGATGCACTTTCTACCTTTGATTCTGTATTATCTTTTTTCTTGTCTGACGTTGTTCTGAATGAGGAAAAAATACTTTCATTAATGGTATTATTTTTCAAAATGATACTCATTTATTTCTCAATGGCGACTATCTACAGACGCAATAAAAGCGTACTATTCCTGATGAAGTGAACAAGACATACAGATGAATATGAAATTATTAAGATTTTACCCTTTACGGTGTTCGTCCTCTTCATCTTTTGACTTCTCTGACAAAGGACTTATCGTAGGCGACGATTTTTCTTCACTACTTGTCATTTCATTGCCATTTACCGAACGAGATGTTTTTAGTTCATTTTCCTCACGATCCTTCCCTTTATTTTGCTTCTGTTTCTCATTTTCTTCATCTTTTGTTAGTTGATTGGCAGTCGTCAGGTTGTCAACAGCTATTGCCAAGAATATATTTAGCAAGGTATCTTGTTCTTTGTTAAGAAAGCAACTTTCAGGGGATTTATAATAAAAAGTTTATCTATTTTTCCAAAGAAAACGCTAAGGATTTCTTTTCACAAGGATACAATTACCAATTATGACCAACAGAGCAAAATATATTCCAATTGCTAAAGCCAAAGCATCATTTGCACCTCCATATGCATTGATACCCTCATACATAACTGCGTTCCAGTCTTCACCGGTCAGAATCTAAGGTGAAATATTGTAAATGAAAGATACACGAGGCCGGACGGAGTTATTGGCATCGATAAATTTCTACCTGAAATACAGTTAACATGGAGTTTGGAAAATCATCGAAATTTGTCCTAGGATTCGAGTCGAACCTATAGAATGGTTGAAAATGAATGTTTGTGATTAACATTATCAATTATGAAATAAAAACAATAAAACGCATGCGCTGATTGCATGGTCTAAAGCTGTGTTTGCATTAGCCTGTGCAAATCGATCTGAGCTCAACCAATTAATCGAAGGGAATTTGCAAACTAGTTAGGCATAACATTTTAGAGGAATCATTAAACGTTTGTTTTACATTTGTCTGTTTCGCATTATTGTTATTTTATAAAAGAAGTAAAAGATTTTTTTCTTGTTTGCACTGGCTTAGCAAACTTTGGAGACGTTTGTGAACTCCCGCGCTTGCACTGATCAACTCTCAAGTTCTCCCAAAGGTCTCTTCGGTAACACTGATCAACTCTCAAGCTGTCCCAAAGGTCTCCTCGGTCACACTGATCAACTCTCAAGTTCTCCCAAAGGTTTCCTCAGTCACACTGATCAACTCTCAAGCTCTCTCCAACACTGATCAACTCTCTCTCCCAAAGGTCGGTCACACTGATCAACTCTCAAGCTCTCCCAAAGGTCTCCTCGGTCACACTGATCAACTCTCAAGCTCTCCCAAAGGTCTCCTCGGTCACACTGATCAACTCTCAAGCTCTCCCAAAGGTCTCCTCGGTCACACTGATTAACTCTCAAGCTCTCCCAAAGGTCTCCTCGGTCACACTGATCAACTCTCAAGCTCTCCCAAAAGTCTCCTCGGTCACCCACACAGTAAACATTTTTTATTTTTTAACTAAGCACAGTCGTCTATGGCCAGAACTATATCGTTTACCTTCCTCCAAAAAATTGCATTCCCAGCAAAGAGAAGATGACAATAAAGAGAAATAACAGAAACATTAAACTAATTATAGATTTAATGCTGTTGACCAAAGATCGTACAAGATTACGTAATGATGACCAATATTTCGTCATTTTAAATATTTTCAGAAGTCTTAAGCTACGTAAGACACTGATCCCCAGTGGCTTCTTAATGATTAACTCAAGCATTCCAAACATGATTACCTGTAGTAGAAATACAAAGAAACGTTAATCACATTTTAAATGTAGTCGTCTCTTTGCTAAATGTGATGTTAATTTGAACAACTAACCAGTACATGATGACTCATAACTTGGCATTAAACATACTTCTATATTCATTTTGCTTAGAAATATCTCATTATAGAGTTTATAACTACTTACAAAAAAATCAAAAGTATTGAATGTTGATCTAAAATATGTCGATGGACCCAAACCGTACAACTTTAAAAACATTTCAACAAGGAATATTGAAATAAACACAATCTCAGCCTTCTCTGTAAAAAGAGGAATAAAGTATTTATAATATATATACTACGCTCATGCATTACGATTGTGGCTATTACCTTGAATCTCTGTCAGCCAATACGGTTGATTATAGTGCTCAGTTGCTAAGCAAATTGTGTTTAACAACACAATCAACGCGACACACCAGAAAAAAATTTCATTTTTTACAAGGCGGCGAACCCGAAGTCTCAGTATTCTCTCCTGAAGACGAAACTTGGGAAAACGTTTGTGTCTAAAGAGTTTTATATTAAAAAAAATTAAAACTGCGAAAATATGTGAAATATCTGCTAAAAAGCTCACCTCTCTGGTAGATTGAGTCTATATCCTTTTCCAGATTCGGCTGCCAATACTTGAATCGGATTTAAGACAAATTGGGCAGGTGTTACAATTCTGGTTTGACTGGGCTCAGTTTCACTGACCAAGTCTTCAACAACTATTTCCTCTGCAATGACAATAAACTAAAACTTTAATGACATTCTTCAACTTTTCTTAGTCTTGCACCACCTACCTGCTCGAGTTATCCATTCTAGATATTCGTCCACATGACGTTTAATCTTTTCTTGTCTCCTCAGCTTGAAGAAATTTCGCATGGACTCAATTTTTGTTTTTTGTTTTGCAAACTCTCTGCAAATACATATATTATATACATTTCAGTAAAATATGAAGACGAAGTGAAATATGTAGCTGTGTATTTTCTTACCCACTCAGAACACCCAGAACAAGATTTAACATAAAAAATGAACCAAACAGTATCAAGGAAACATAGTATATTGTAAAAAAGTATCCGCTTTTGTCTTTAGCATAAAATGTCTGTAAAAATAAGATGACAAAAAAAATTAGTAGTTTCTTCTTTAGTTAAAGAAAGAAATTCAACATTTCTACGTACTGAGTACATAACATCAGTCCATCCTTCCATAGTAATACATTGTGAAACGGTTATTGTTCCCAGCCAAATATTATCGAAAGTTGTTATGCCCGAGTTTGGTCCTTCCCAATATTGTCTGCAGGACTCGTTCTTTGATTCGTCGCATGTACGACCTTGAAGCCATCCTTTTCTATAATAGTCACATGGTTGAACTGTCTCTCCCACTGGAACAGGTTCACCTTATAAAAATAATTTCACGACTTATTTAAATTTTTTGTGATTTTAAATATTTCAAAGTAGTATAACTGCGATATGTGTCCACATTCGCACCTGTTAAATTGCTATAACAAGTTGCATGAAAGTCATCGACAAGAAATGAAACACCGACAGTAGCATATATTGTTATGACAAACATGTTTAACACAAGAACTCGAAACAATGGCAGCATAGCCCGCATTAAGGATTTTAGAACGACTTGCAAACCTAAAAATGGAAATCATAAAATTTTCTTTCAACTACAAATAGAAGATTGGTGAGGCGCAATATCAACAAAGACATGTTTATAAGTTTTAAGCAGAAATTTTTTCTTTCAAACCTATAGGCACTTTTAAATATGCCTATAGAGTTCTGTTGTGCTTCTGAACATAAATCGCATGCTCACTAAACTAGCAGGGCCGGTTACACGAAGCCTGGATGGCCTGATCAATTGGATAGTAATTTTTTCAAACTTTCGAAGAAGATGTTCATCTTTTTACGATGATGAAACTTCTAGTACCAATATTGTATTTTATTGATTGTCCAGTTTAAATCGTAGATTTCTGCTTTTTGAAGAAATCTTTGAAGCGTTCTAAAGTATTACCATTCAGTGAATAGCGCTATTCCGCCTTCTTGCAACCGGCACAAAAACTGTACGTATATAATAATCACGTGGCTCTATGACGCGTTTGACCTTACTTAAAGGAGTCATTTTAGAAGCAAGTTTGTCACCTGTTAACAAGAACTGGTGAAATAATTCTTGGACGCTTACGTTGTGTAGTTTTTAATTTATGCAAAGTTATCTATTCTTATTTCGCCTCCACCCCACATACATTTACATCTATGATGATGAAATATTCATAAAAGGCTGATGAGAAATTTTCAGAGAACAAGTGTACCGTTCCAAAGTGTCAAAATGATTTAACTCACTTAGCACATAAGTAATAATGGTTACTAGATAGTAGATAACTTTAGTTCGTGTGTTGTCTGACACTTAATTGACACAATACGGTGGGTCGAGTTCACGTGAGAAATTCCCATTGCATTATGGGTAACAAGTCGAGAACTTGAAGTGATTTCCTTTGACTTCATGAATGTCCAAAATTCAAATCAAAACTTACTTGGAATATTTGATACAAGTTTAAGTGGTCTTAAAACTCTGAAGGCTCGTAACGGTCTCACGTTTCCAAGGTTACCACTTACCAAATATCCAACATACCTTAATATAAACAAAGACCAAACTCTAGCATGCCTTTAAACAATAGTTTATTCAACATGTAATGGGTTCGTAAATTATTCGGTCAAAATCTCGTGAACATTATATAGGATGCTCATAACGAGCATATGTTGCTTTAAAATAAATGCTCGTTGTGCACATGTCAAATTTAAGGATACAGAACATCAATTTCGTGATGTTCAGCGCAGCTGGAGACCTAAATACCTCTATTGTTAAATTTTTCTACTGAAAGAAGTAGACACTTGCATAAATTGCCCTACTGCGTGTTTTAAGAATCATTTGCATTAAACAATAAACATTGTTGGGGTTAGGAATCTGCAGCTAAGGAATAAACAGGAAACTCTCGTTCTAAATACAACACTACGGTCCACCCACTTAACATTATATTTTTAGGGTTGACATTTTGTTACGTAGCCTAACGCTAGCTTGTTCGTATAATGACGTGCTTACCCAGTTATGACGACAACGAAATCCAAAACATTCCATCCGTCTCTCAAATAGGAACCTGGCTGGAACAAAAATCCCAGCGCGATAATTTTCAAAACAGCTTCAATTGTGAAAATTACCAAAAACACAATTTCTGAATCATCCTGCAATATGAAGATTTGCGTAAACGTTTTTTACGTCATAATTATTTATTTATATTAACAAACCAGCTTCGTTTGTTCAGTTTAATTTGAAGAAATTCAATAGTTCAACTGACAAAACAATATTTTTTATCTTCTATATAAATAGCACATCATTTTTGCCAGCTAATATTCTTTCAAAACAAATGAAAAAGTTCATAACTTGAACGAAACAGTTGTTGTCATAATACATATTTAGATAAACATAGCAAGCGAAAAAGAACAATATTATTACAAACCAATTGATTGTTTATCGAGCTTTTATCCTCATTGGGCAAAGGAACGTCCAGCGCTAAAACAACACAGTTTGCCAGTATTGTTGCCAAGATAAAATAATCAAATGCTCTGGGGAAAAGTTAAGAAAAGCTAAAAAAAACCCAAACGCAACAATCTTACACTGAATGTTATCACTACTCGATTTATGATTGTTAGATTCTAAAAAATGAAAAATCAATGATGAATTACATGTAAAGTATAAGAAGTACACTATACGTATCTCGTGACGGCACACACGGACGGTGTGGCTATTTTCATTTTCATCACAAAACGTCTTTGTTCATATTAATGGCCTTTTTAAAAATGCAGACTGAAACATTTTGTTTCATAGGATTATGTCATCGCTACTCTCAAAGATATATACACGTATAGGACAGCAGACTACAACATTTAATTTAACTAAATATTTCTTAGAGTCCAGTTGAACAAAAATTCTCAACACTGATGTAGAATAGTGATGAAAAAATAGAGAAGAAAATTGTGTGTCTATTTGATGTACCAATATCCTACCTTGACCATTGACCAATTGTCATAATTTCTAACGTTATTTATTTTAGTCACATTAGCGTGAAATTTATGCAAAGCCCTGGATGCGTTTGTCCTGTAATTTGCTTTAATACGAAACAGATATGCATCAGGTAGGCAGTATTACGATTTTAAATTATTTTAAATATGATGAACATTGTTATCAAACCTTACTCTTGCAGAACATAACTCGTGTATTTTCTTTCGGATCTACATTCACACGATTAACTTCATTCTCTATAAATATTCATTTTTGTACGTAAACTTTCACGAAAAGGATATTTTGTATTGACTATGAATTCTGCGCTTCGTCGAAGAATATTGTCCTCTGAAAGGCAGAAGAGCGAGCGATGACCTTTGTTTGTTGAATGTGCGACCCCACGAGTTTGTCGATCATCATTTTTAGTGTTTAATTCATGATTCGTTGCCATTTCTATCGTAACGACGTTTTTCAATTCAAGTCGAAAGTTCAATCAACTGAAACTTTTTTTGATCAATTTGGATATATGAGTTTAAGTTATACCAGTTCTTTCATAACAATCTCCGCCTGCTGACGGCCGTTGATGATAAAGAAGTTGTGGCACTGATCTTGACGAACCTTGCTCTCAAGTACATTTCCGTTGTGTGTTTCTTATCACAACGTATGCTAATTTCAAGCCTCTCTCTCTCTGGCTGTCTCTATCTGCATACATGCTGTTCGTAGCAGCCGCTTCTGCTTAAAATATGCATGAAGTGACTAAGGCAAGTTTGACCAGCTAAACACTTAAAATGAGGAATATCTCTAGTTAAAGCACACCACATTTAGTAAAGACTCACAAACTGTAAGGTGGCGATATGAGTTGGGAGAAAAAGAAAGTTCTACAATTCCATGGCAATAAAATAGTTCGATCCTGAGCTTCGACGTATTGACTTTCAAATTGCGTGTCATTGTCGCGGCAAAACATCTGCAGACGTTGCCAGTTTGACAAAAATGGCCGCATCAACTTTTCGTAGTTTGTGTAGTGTTATACTGTAAAGTCTTAACAAACAAGAATTTTCTTGTTTGTTTATAGAAAAAATTTAAATTTTAACGTCCGACATCTCATCCTTCATTACCGGGACTAATGAAGTAATTTTAAACTCTAAACTCAAATAAATTTTTAATCAAACTAAGATAAACTGTATACATTCTATCATGTTTTACGATCTACTTTCAGATTGTATTTTTATAAAAACATGACATATTGCATGGTGATTGGGTATTGCATGCTTTACTTTAGGAAATGAGTATCAATGATAAATACTGCATGGGATTGATCACTCATAAATATGTGTATGTAAACCGTGCACAAACCATGTTCAGCAGCTTGTTAAGTTTGAGTCATTTTGATTTAAAATATGAAATTGATAGTTTTGTCCACTGACCAAGACCAAGCGTATTTTATACCGCAGGCAAAAATATACACTCGAGTTAAAGTATAGAAGAGTTACCGATAAAAGGTGAAAATTTGAAGAATCTTTGTGTATATGTTATCAAAAACAGCAGTAAATGAATAATACCTTCTTGTAGGTCTAATAAGTTATCTATCATAAATGACTCACTGCTCACAATCAAAATTTAATGCGTTCAAATTCAATTAAGGCTTCCATGTTAGGTTTGTTTCAACGCAATCGGTCTCTGCCTGGCTTTATAAAAATGTTTGTTTGTTTAACAAGCGAATGTTTGAATTCATCATAGCTACTTAAGCTGGACATAATCAAGGCTTCGCAAACTCGTATTTACGTTTGTTTGACAAATGTTGGCGTTGTTTCGATAGCGATTTCAATTTAGAAAAGCTTTTCTCTTCATACAACGATCGGTCAATTAATAATGTTGAATTTGCATCCTGCTTTGAAAATATGCCGTTCATAGTGCGTAGATCCAACTACAGATATTGGTGAGTGTAGGAAACAGCATTTTCATGACATTGATCATAATGAATGGTAAACATCTTCACATTGAGTATTTACGTCAAAATTACTTGTATCATACTCAGATCTGTGCTCAGATGATCATAAACAGATATCAATGATTACGTAATGTGCACACGTCATTGACGATGTGAATTCCAGTGACGTCAAAATATTAATTCAATTACCTGTATTCAACGTTAAGGCTGGTTTAAGAAAAGAATATTACCATGTGAATTAAATACATAGAATTACATACAATCTAGATAATATTCAGCGAAAATAACACGATAATGCTTTGCTGAGAAACATCACGACTAACGCCATGAAAAGTCAAATCAATATAAGGTAAAGGTTCAGCGAGTGATCTCAATCCAAGTGCGTTTTATGCATGCACTAACGAAAAAAAGTTTTTGTGTTAAAATGACATCACATGATGACGTATTATTCAAACCAAACAAGTAATATTACTATATGGCAAAGTTTGATGACGTATGTTAAACAACATGCACCCCCAGTGATCATTTGTTTCGCAATCGCACTAAGCAAAGCGGGACTGGATGTCAAATTTTACATGTGGTTTAAACATCTCTCATACAAGAAGAACTACAAACTTTCACTGTTTATGAACGGTATGAAAGAAAATTTTACCAACGTTAATAACTCCTACACACGCACGCATGAGTACTGCATTTTATTATTAACGTATCATCCTGTTCTTGAATTGCATCATAAAAGTAAGATGTATTTATGTATATTGTATTTGCGTGTATTTTTAGTTTCAATGATAAACAATTATGTACTCAAATAGTTTCCTAATGATGTCATTACAAAACTCATATATTGATGTCATTTGGCACGAAAGTTATGATTTCCTACGTCACGAACATTTGCATAAATTGCATGAGGTTTATTTTAGTCAGTTATTCAGAGTTGGTTAGAGACTCATAGCAGTGGTGTAAGTTTGAACCACGCTGTCCGTGGTTCGTTAAGGATGGGGTGCTCCCTCCCCTACACCAAAAATCTGACAACATAAACATTTTCTCAAAAGTCCTTAGTAGAACACGATATTAACTGATTTATAATTTACAAAGAAAAAAAAACAATTAGAACTTTCAATTTACTACTAGGAACACGAATTATCTTGAGTATTATGTGCTTCCACCTGACCAAGTATAAACCAACTTTATTGTATTTTCATAAATAACACCGCTCAGGAAGAGCTATTCCACTTTTTTCCTGATACTCTTAGTTTTGGTAATTTTTTCTGAACGATCAGCTCTTTTTTAATCACCAATGTAAATATGTTCCATGTAATGAACAAAAACTTCTTAAAAACATTTCTTGAAGGTTTCGAAGAATCTGTTGGTTGATTATGGTGACGAATTTAATGGTATTCGAATTGAGTCTAAAATTCTATTCTGTCGTAAACGAGGATTTTCTAAGCGAAAAAGGGCGTAATTTAAATTATTTTCCAACAAATAACTTATTGTTAATACAGTTCGGAAATTAAAAAATGTTATTTATTGGTAACAATTAAAGAACTTATTTAATTAGTATGAAATCACAAAAAATTTATAAGCTTTCATATTAAATAAATTACAATATTATGAAAGTACGATTGCAAGCTTTCCTTCTATCCTTAATAACGGTTTTTGTCGCTTTTTTTGTCTACAACAGGACTTTTTTATATAAATTTTGAAGTTTACTTGAGCCGTTCATTTGTATTTTAGTGAAGAAAGAATTTAAAGGTGGCGAAATTATATTAACATGTTACGTCATTTCAATTGTTGTCGTCATTGATCACGTGATTATATCATGGTAAACGTGGATCAATTCATACCTGTTGTGGATTACATTATGGTTGTCGTTGATTGACATCATCAGCATCATTTGTCGTGGATTTTGTCAAATCAATCTTGGGTTAATTAGTTGAGGATTACGTTCATCTACGAATAAAAACTAAAGACGACGTTTCAGGTTTGTGGTGTTTTAGTTAAAATCCTGGTGACCTGCACTAACAGAAAGATGATTGAACATTACCGAGTTATATAACAAAGTCAGTTGTTCTTTAGATTCCTGTTGATGTTTGTTTGGAATGTCTGATAGTCGAATTTTCGCAAGTTTTTTTTTATCTTTTGATCACCAGGATACACGATCCTAAGTTCAATGAAATAAGCATGGGTTTCTTTCAGCTTTGGACGTGTGTATTTGTATATTCGTTCATGAGATTCATAATTTCCATAGCTATACATTAAAAAATCTAAATGTACGCTTAAAATATACCGAATCACAGATTGCATGGTACAAAATAGCGTTAAAAATACCCGAAATATAGTATAATCCGAAATGCAAGCTGCATAGTGCAAAATATATTCATTCAAAATTATATAAACGCCTGAAATATTCTTGCTTGATGATGTTTCATTAATAAATTTCGCGTTTTGTGTGAATTTTTAAAATTTTGAACCATGCAAAACATAAAATGGTCACAAACACGGCAAATTAAAAAAAAGCAAGTCACATTTTAGAAAATGTTTTTGAAAAAAATGAGTGATCTGCATCATCAAGTGGAATATGCAACAAAAACTGTCTTTTTGGTCTAATAAACAGCAAAACAGAATAGGTGCATGAAACCCGACATTGCTTTAGCTAAATAGCTGTCAAAATCAATGTTATGACAGTGGTATAACCAGGTTAAATAACTCGTTGTTATTTAACTTGAAGAAAATAAGTCAAAGTACGAAAATAGTTTAATGATTCATGGTATAGTGGGTTAGCTCGTCTTGAAATCAAGTCGAACACTTCATCTATTTTATGCGCAGATGATTTGATAGACAGACGAACTAATTCGATACATTTAGTGTAGTTCCTGGTAGGAATAATCGTAAACGGTGCCAAATTGGTACCTAGGTGGTCGAGTGTTGGACACAAGAAGGATTGGTTGGCACGCCGTTTGGTAATGTATAAGGGCCCAGGGAGGCGGTTTTCCATCCCTTAGGTTCCCTCTCGGCTCGGATACTAACGTTGCTTTACAGGTGTCTCATCGTTCAAAGGTTTGTTTTAATCAGTTTTGTGCAGCGTAGTTGGTAGGTAGATTTTTAAATCGGTTATTTCATGCCACTGATTAACAGGGTTAGCTATAAGGATGCACATAAGCAAAAAATAGCACAGCTGAAAGCGGCCTAAAAATGGCGTTAAGCCGCAGTTTCGGTTTTTTAAGGATGCACATTGCCTAAGTCGCCTCTTTCAACGGAGGATTGCTATGGATCGAGTGCTGGTAGAAGATGTATGTTGAACACTTTCTGCTGAACAAGCATATATTGTGCGCAATGAATAAAATAGGACTATCCTTGTTTTGTAAGTTACAACACAACACATCTTCAATGAAGTAAATCGTCTGTTATTATAAAATATATACATTATCACGAGAATTTTAATCACTACTTGTATGCAAAGATCGCAGGATCAAGACACTCGGCAACATTTTACTCCGCCGACCACAATTTAAATGTTCTGTCGAATGAACTGGACGCTATGTAGTGACCATCTATACATAAAGAAATGGAAGTCAATATCAACATAATTAAAATTAAAAATACGCATAAGTGACAGTTGAGAAAAAAACTATCATGCTGCACATCGTCAAGGAAAATAATAAAGATATGGAAAATAAGTTTTGATTTTACCTGGAGAAAGATCAACACAAGAGACTTTTTGTTCGTGTCCAGCCAAAGTTTTTAACGGTATCCAACCTGGATGTGTCCATACCTTCACTTTACAATCATAAGATCCAGTTAGTAAATATTGATCTACAAAGTAATTGACAATACATAAAATGAATATGTAAAATAAACTTTGCTTGCGGTAAAATAAATGCAATCATATTTTGTTCAATACGAATTTATTGACATTCATATGAAAATAGAAAAGTCCTTCTGTTGTTATAGATCACTAACCATGAAATTTCACGTAAGATATGAGATTCGTATGAGCTGGAATGGTATAAATTGATTTTCGTTTTCGTAAGTCCCATATCATAACTTTTTGATCCTCACTACCAGTAGCTACGTGATATCTATGAAATTTGTTAACATACATAGTGTTAGTTTTCCTTTCTTAAATACAAAGTAATTCAGATTAAAAAGAAGAAAGATAGTTTTTACCCGTTGGGAGCAAAGTCAATAGCCAATACTTTTTGCAGATGACCATCTAATGTCATTACACATTGTCCAGTCCTCAGATCCCATATCAAACCACGCGCATCCAGACCACTGCACACAAAAAACATAAAAATTTAAAGGTGGAACTCGTTGATAACGAACTCAGAGATAATGTGGACGAAACCATCGACCACCCATACTTAGGTAACTGATTCATAATATTTGAATCTTTATACTGACCATGTTCCAGCCAATGATCCATCTGGATGGAAAGAAATGTGGTAAACTTCACGTGAATGTCCTTCCTAGACCATTAAATATATGTTTTCGTTGCTTTTAACATAGAAATGTCAACTATCATGATTATTTATGTGATATGAAAAGGTTAACATGCAAATACCTGATGTAAAACTTCCGTTAACTGATTGAGATCCCACAGTCTCCAGGAATAATCAAAACTATACATACAAAAGCACATTAGCTTGTATAGAGAAGACCTATACGATATAAATATGTAAAATAAATTATACCAACACGTCGCCAAAAATCTTCCTGATGGATGGTAAGCAATTCTGGAAACGCGTTTATCATGACCCTCTATGTTGGCTATTGGTGTCTCACTTGAAGAAAAAAGTAACATATGAAAACTGAAATGATTTTTTCTCATTGGTGTTATATTAAACACTGAACAATAATGGTAACTAACGATTCCAAATTCCATAAACGAACATCTCCGTCTGTACCACACGATGCCATAGATGGTACATTTGTTTCCAAGGAAATGGTGGCTTGTGGGTGAAATACTATAGCTCCTACCCTTGAATTGTGTCCACGTAATGTTTTTATCAATGAACAATCAGGGACAGACCACAGTTTACATAATCCACTCCTTAAAGACATTCGATATAATGGTATAAAAATTGAAATGAAATTTGGTTATGTATTTCACTTACCATGAGCAAGTTGCCAGAATTTTCGAGTTTGGGGAAAATTGACAAAAGGACAAGGGACGGTCATCACCAATTTGACTACAGGAGTTGGTCAAAGCCTGCATAAAAGATAAATCTTGTGACTTTGTCATGATAAATGTCAGCAATGGTGTCAGTTTTTCTTGGAGCAATATCAAAAGGTATTTTATCATTCTGTCCACAATAAGCACGATGATGGTGAATGCCATGAAAGAAGATGTAGATGAAGAAGTTTCACTACTTACTCGTAACTTCTTATGAAGCTCTTGAGTTTTAGCTGCCTTTTCTGCATCAGGTCTTGCATGCAACACTCGAGCTTTCTTCAATCTCTCGTTTGCCCTGAATTCATTACCCTTATATAATTTCATCTTGCAGTATATTTAAGTTGAATATTTTAAAAATAATTATACCGTGATAAAGAAAAGTTTGCAATCCACATTCTTGAAACTTTGAGTTCAGGTGGACCTTCATGATACCAAACCTCTTGTACAACATCATCCTTTATGAAATAAACACAATGAAACGCATGCGCTGATTGGTCTAGAGCTGAGTTTGCATTAGCCAGTGAAAAGCACATCTGAGCTCAACCAATCAAATCAATCTAAACAATGAATCAGTCAAAGAGAATTTGCAAATCAATCATGAATACATTTTAGAGGAAAAATTAAAATGTTTGTCTTTTTTCGCATGATTGTTATTTTATAAAAGAAATAAAAGATGTCTCTCATGTTTGCACAGGCTTATGCAAACATCAAAGACATTTGTGAGAACTGTGGAGCATGTGCAACCCTCGACCCACAGTCTCGGAGTTGCACTGATCAGCTCTCCAGTTCTCCCAAAGGTCTCCTCGGATTGCATAAGCCTGTGTAAACACAATAAACATCTTTTATTCTTAAATATCAACAGACAAGAATGAAAATTGAAGCAACGATCGCCCGGACACTGGTTGATTTAATCATGAGAGAAAGAAAACCTTTTTATCTGGTTTGACATCCACTTCTGAACTTTTTTCAATTTCAACACCTTTGATATAAAGATTTGAAATATGTAATAGTTCACATATAATTTAAAAGAGCTATAAAAAGTTCACCATATTCAGCAATTAGAGCTTTCAATCTATCCCGTCTTTCTGCTGGACCTTCACCAAACAGACCTAGAAGAGAAATATTATTGACGAGACTTTAAAGGAAATACATTAAAAATAACTGCACTACTCAAGACATACAAACATCTCCTTACATATTGGTTCTTCTAGTTCTCGTAATCTTGCCTTTACCTCTACATCATTAGTAGGAACAACAGCTGTACGAGCCTAGTACAATTTTAATGACATAGAGAAAGAACAACAAGTTTTCATGACATTAGCGAATAAAGATAGGAATGTTCAATGTCCAAACCAAACCTTCTTTCGTTTCTCAAAATCAGCCAACAATTGCTGATATCGCTCTGTGTTTTTATCGTCAGATAACTCAAGGACTTGGCCTGAACAACATAACGAGAAAATGAGCTGCAACGAGTCACGTCTTTAACAGTAGATTTAAAATCCTGTCTCACCATCAGAAACATTGATATTTGCATTTTCTGTCTTCTTCAAATGCTCTTTTTCTAACTCTCTGATTGTGTCTTCAAGACTGCCGTAAAATATCCGTTGTTTCTTTATTGCAGGGACATCTATATCATCATCAGACATTTCTGTTTTTAATAATGATAATATTTTGAATTCAAAATATAAAAAAATATAACGATTTATTTACTAAATATACAGTCTTTCATGTTCAAGAGACATTACATTCAGATTACATGCCGTGCGGAGAGATAGGATGCGTCTGCGATGCATCAAGGTCAGCGTGGTGGATAAAATTGCAATTATTCAACTATTGCCATTTATCCCAATGATTTTATTTTAAAATGTTGAAAGATAGGAACATCTGAGATTGACAATATGTACTTATAAGTCGCGTTATGTAGAAACTAGAAAGTCAACAAAATACAATGTACGTGTTTTATAAGTTCATGCTACACAATTTTCTCCACTCCTGAAAAGCAGGTATGAACGGTAACGAATGCTTAGCACAGCACCTTCTTGGACATCCTTTATCTCTTTTAAATCCCATGTCGCACAGTTCAAGCAGTAACATATCTTCAGATAAGCTTGACGCCGAAAACGATCAAGGGAGAAATCAAAATGGCTGTGATGATGGAGATGAGTATCCTGATTTCATGCCTATTCCTTTTGGCTACGCTGCGAGAAATTCAAGAGTTCGGAATGAATTTGAGGTGTTGCAGATGCTTGGAAAAAGGAGTGTTTGCTTCAGGTGTCAATTAAGGTAACTTTCTATCACATACATCGTTCAAATAGACGGTAATTTGGTCATGTGAAGGAAATTTTATACTTGATTTGGAAATGCTTTATATATGCTTAGGTACGTACTAAATTATACGGCTGTCTTTATGCGATTAAAAGAATTCCTTTGAATCTTAAAAGTGTGCTGCTTAATCGCAAAATTACTAAATTATTTAATTACATTATCCAAAATGAATCAAAATAATGGTTGAAAGCGAGGTTCACTTTAGACGATAAAAATTGCTTGGCTTATTTAATGTTATCTTTGTGGAAATTATTCAGAAGAGAATGACCAGTGACCATGAAAGATAAATCACTTTCTGCTACCACACTCATATGTCGTCTACATGTCTTTTTAACCACTCAATAGCCTCAATGATCTCGTCAATCGAAACACGACTCAAAAAATTGCATAAAATCTTAAAGAGAAAAGGTGAATGAATTCTTAGTCACACTCCATAACACAGAATATTTTACCACATTAAGATAACGTCAACGTACTTGTTTGTCAACAGGAATATTTTCTTGATTTAGAAATCCACTATATTGTTGATTATTAAATTCAAAAAACAGTGAACAAATCTCCTTTTCAAACCAACTAAACAAAAAAAATGCCATTAGGTTATTTCATATTCGTACAACATCTGCATTTTGCAACACTTTACTGCCTTTGCAACCAATTTTTTATATTGTACACAATATTGAAACTTACTCTTTCACAAAAACACGCAATACACTGGCTTTGTTGTATGCACAACGAAACAAGTTAGGTGCCCACAGTTGTATTTGAATAACCGTAGCTGCTACTGAGGGAGAAGGTCTATCATTCGGATGTCGTTGCAAAAGATTTTTTACAAGAATTTGAACAGATTTCGGAGCACTAGTTAAAAAGTAATGACACCATAACTTTAAATACGACAAATGTGAAATGCTAAAATCTAATAACAATAGACATTACTTTTTCAACAAGGGCAAATCCTTGATGTCATATTTATTCGCCACCTTATTTGCAAACGGGTTACTTTCTCCGAATATATCGTATGCCAAAGTTGCTGCAGCCCATTCTATGAGAAGGAAAAGATAAAAAATATTAATACTTTGATTAAAAACTTTAACTCTATTCAAACCTGACCATCTGCTTTACTGTAATCAATTTTGCTATCAGGCCCAGCCTCGGCAGATTCAACCTAAAGAAAAGTTTGCATGCTGTGTTTAAATGATATGGTTTAAGTATTTAAAAATTTTATTGAGATACCTCGGGAGCCATCAACATGGAATTCCCACCTTTACAGGTTTCATCCGTAACGTAAGGCATTATTAAACCGTGATCTTTCTCAGCAAAACAACAATCAAAGTCTGTGATGACAAGATGATGAAAATCCCCTTCACCTTCATTCACAAGAATGTTATCAATTTTCAAGTCACGATGAGCGACTTTATGTTCGTTCAAATGACGAATTCCTTCGACTAGTTGAGCAAATAACGCCAAGCGTGATTTTAATGAAAGATTATTGTCATGTTTCTTGATGAAATCTTCAAGAGTTCCTGAAAACCTGCAAAATTAAGTGTGAAATAACAACTAAAAACATCATTTGAGATGTTGTTAGACAACAAAATACTCATTTACTTTTTCTAATGTTTTACAAGTTACGTCAAATAGTTTGTTCGTTTTTAAATCAACGCCATGCTCCACTTTCAACATTTGTGTCATTTCAAACATTATAGCTATACAAACTTCAATAAACAGTTGCAGAGAGAAGGCAACTTTTATATTTTACTTTGTCTTATATAATTAAATAATATTTATAGAAGATGTAACATAGTACAACTTCCTTAATTTGTAAGGACATCTTTCAAGGCTGTTTTCTAGACATTTGAAAGTATGTACAAAAAACTTTGATGGTATGCTGACACACCTTGGCATAACATAATACATTGTTCTGTTATGTCCACATCCATATTTATGACGACTAGGAGGAAGAGCTGCAGGATAGTCTTTTACTGAGTCTGGACATACTAGCATATTGTCATTAAAATAATTCAAAATTCTCATCACATTGAAATGAGGTGGTAGCCGAGTATATTTTGACATGCCTTGATAAAGAAAATATGTTTTTTTCAACATAAATAGTGATCATTGAGAAAAGCAAAGTAAAAAATGATATTGCACCTTCAACATTCTCAACATCAATGTCAGATATGACAGCAAGCTCTTTAGAAAAGGCCTGAATTGAAACATTTTGTTTTCTTTACTGTCATGTGAGTGCACAAAATACTTCAATGTAATTAGTCTTACTTTCAACAATGATATACTATTGGAATTGGCATGATAATTGAACAACATTTTGATGGCACACTGAAATAGAACATTCATTATCTTCATATAATCAACCACTTGAAAATTTAAGTAAAAAAAATATCACTTTATATGCAATAAGCAGCAGTAAGAATTTTCTTAAAACCTTGTTGTTGTCAATTTTAGCTTCATAAACTGCAGACTGGCTAGATGGCTTTCCAAGACGTCTATCACAATTGATCACATAATCACTAAAGCTCTTTTCACTGTGAATGGATGATTCTTCAGGAATACTCTACATAAACAGTAGAATTGTGAAACAAAGCATGGTATCTATTATATAATGGGTAAAAAATTTCAACTTCTCAACCTTAAATGAAGTTTTCAAAAATTCTTGTAACAAATGCTTTGTTGAGGATACACATGATCCTGTTTCTGGTGCTTGGTCCTCATTTAAACCTCAAAGTATGTTTTGAAAAGGGAAATGAATCATAAAAAAAGTATAAAAGAAAACAAATACTCTCCACTCACTACAAAAGCCTAATCCAAAAATCAAGGAAATTGGCTTTCGTCGATTTCCAATCAAACTTTGGACAGTATTACCTATACATATGTACAAGAAAAATTGAAAATCCCTCAATGTCCACAAATAAGCACTAATTTCTGAGAATTATTCTCACCATATCGAAAACGAGCAGTTTTACAGTTCTGTCAATCCATTGCGCAAATAAGAAATTTCTAACATTTTGAGAATGTCTTTCGCAATGAATTACACGAGGAACAACGGCAATTGAAGGCAATCGGGAAGGAGACGAGGAAACAGCTGTTTTAAGAAAACTCGTGACGTTTTGTATCAAGAATATTTATCAACTTGACAGTCATATGCTTGTAATAGAGCATACCTTGTGCTAAAGCGCGTCCTATAAAACGCAACAAGCGGCTGAACATGGCTTTTGAAACAGATTACATTTCTAGATATCTTGCAAAATAAATGAATTTCTGGTTGAAACTTTCATATTTCAATAATTTTATCGATTTGATATACCACGATATTATGACATAATGCTTTAAGAACGACACAGCAGGCCCAAGCCAAAACATTACAAAAACCAATAAAAACTAAGCGTATTTGGGCATAACAAAACATAAGAAGATTTTGTACAATTATTTTTCCCAGACTAAGCTATATTTTACTATCTAAATAAGAAAAATCTCGAGGCTGAAGGCAGTTTGCCATTGCCAACTAAAGCTTTTTGAATGTCTTGAAGTGATGGCATTTTTCTCAAATCTCCAAAGGCAGCAACTGCTGGTTTGGATTCTAAAAGTCTCTCTGAGATTCTCTTCATGTCTTGGATTGTCACTAACTCTGGAAACACAAAAAATATTGTTGCATTTCATCCCTTCCTCCATTTAGTCAGTAGAAAACTCACCAATTTTTTCATACAATTCTTGGGCAGAATTTCTAATGCCAAGACCTAATATTTGTCTAAAATAAATGAACACAACAATGAAAACAAAAAAAAACTTTCTACTTTCCAAACATTCCTTTCAAAGAATTTGTTTTTGCAAATTGTTCTCAAAATCACATTATAACCTTCCTATATCTTCAAACATGACAATACGTGACTCCAAGTTCATCATCAACATGGACTGAAGCTGTTTCTTAGCCCGAGAGACTTCTTCCTGCTCATCAAAAAAATGTTTGACTAATACTGATCCACCAGAGTGCATTTCATTTAGCCCATGCCAAACATTGTTGGTATGGACTAACTTTCAATTTTATAAAAGAACTTGTGATAAAAATTAGGATATCATTTGTATGGCATTTCACATGAAATGCTTTTAGGTTGTTCTAATTAATGAATGCAAAAACAACACCTTACATCTGTAAATTCTCCTTGTGTCAAGTTAACATATTCATTCAAAAGGACTTGGAAAAGATTGGAAATCTATAAAAAACATAAAACTGATGAGGTTAAAAATGTGAGGAGTAAAGGATCATCTTGAAATACCTGACTTGGATGGGAGCTAGCGTTGATACAAAATATTCCACTGTCAATATAACTGTGATTAAATGCTGTACATGAATTGATCCAATGGTAACGGTTGAGCACATTTAAATATAATCTTGAATACATCCCTTTCCCAGGTCCCCCAGCTGAGAATGATCCACCTCCACCCATCAATGCATTTAGAACAGCAAAGGCAAAGAAATCAGGGTCCTTAAAAGATACACTTTCCAAGCCTAAGGAGACATGGGCTAAATCAGGTAGAGGTGTTGGACCCATGTTGACCTGTGGTGTACTACGATGATCCTACATAAATAAGTATAATATAAGTTGGTATGAACTGTGAAGGTATATATAATCTCAAAGTAATGCACCATCTTACACAAATTATTCCTCCAGTAAACTGAGCTGTAGATTTATCAGCAAGTTCTTTACAACTATTTCCCCATGTTGTGTTCCCATTTACAACAAAATATTTCTTTGCAAGATCAACAATTATATTGTGATCAACATTCACTGCGGCGATAACCATTCTTGCAGGATCAAAATATTTTGACATGTAGTCTTTTATGACTGATGCATTTATCTTCTCTAGATTTTCTTTAGGACAAAGCTTATAAAGACCTAGAGTGTTGTTACGATAACCTGCCTAAAGTGCAATACATATAATGGCTTGATTGAGGAAATGATTTGAAAAAAAAGAAATCAAACTCACAGCATGAATTAGGTCTGTCAATAGTGGTTCTGGATCTGGACTTAATTCCAAGTTTTCCAGTTCAAATTCAACCACCTCTTTTTGCAGTGAAACCTTCAATGATACAGACAACAAAGAACTTCAGTTGAACAAATAAAAAAAATGTTTTGTAGCATCCATCAAATTCCTTACAAGCTCATCGTCAATGGTTTGTCGAAATATTCCATCTGAAAGAATGTTCATGACTGTTTCAAGGCCTTCTGTAAATGTTGATGTAGCATACACTATGGCATCTCTAAAATTGAAGTAAAAAATCAAAATCTTTGTTAAGCATTCAACGATGAAAAAGAAAGACTTATACCTAAATGATTGACAATCAGCATTTCCTCCATGTTTTTCCAGTTCATTTAGGATATCATCATTACACTTGAACTGCTCCGTACTCTGAATAATGAAATGTTAAAAACTGAGTAAAAAATCTCCGACCATACACAACTTTCTCCCTCTCCCAACCAAAGATATTACCTTAAAAGCCATTTTCTCAATGACATGGGAAACACCACAAGGATGATCAACTTCATAGCGTGAACCAGCATCAATAAGTACTAAATGCATTCATAAAACATGATGAAATCTTCATAAAGATGTACCATCAGGACCAAACCTCACTCTTCTACCAAATAATTATCATTATTTTACCTCCAACTGTTGAGAACTGTCCAAATGATTCCTCTGATGCAACTTTTAGACCATTCTCTAATATCGTTATTCTTGTTTCGTAAGCTTCTCCATTCAATATAACTGGAGAGATACCCTGGGGTTGTGACCCCACATGTAGCGGCTCGTTGAGGGGTATTTTATCCCTAGAACTCTTACAATAAAATTTTTTGTTATAATAAGAAATTTGCTTCTTATAAAAGGCCTTTATCACTGATGGTCGACAAACTTCATGAAAGTAATTCAAACCGAAACGTCGAGAGTATACAGCCATTTCGTCTTTATCTACATATGTGTGAGAAAAATAGTGATCTCAACATTTATTCCAGTTGAAATGATAGAGATCAAATTTGTTGGGAGCGCTAAGCACTATGGATGTGATGTCTGTCATCCGGGTCTTTCTCTCCTCGTTTTACAACTTTCGAACGTTTTCTTGTCAAAACTGTGTGAAATTTTGGTGTATTTTTGCTCCAAATTTCGCTTAAACGCCGTGGAAAAGTGTAGTGTGTTATGAGCATTAGTAACTTCAACTATCCCTACTGCCATGAAGTTACAAAATACGAGAAACTGCTCAAAATTGGTCAAGGAACGTTTGGGTAAGACACTAGCATTTCCGTTGGGACTTCTGTAAAGCGATAATGAACTCAAGTTCTATAAAACGTGATAAAGCGATCCCTGTCCCGCCCATGATGGCTTCATTGTGTCATAACACTTCTTAAGAAGTAGTGTCAGTTGTGTCACATATTGATCAATCTAGATGTGATACATTTTGTAATCGTCGCTGCCAAATTGAGTTATGAAATACGAATTTACCTCAACGACAAAATCTTACACGACAGATCAAAAAATTTGGTTTCTGCATCAAGATTGTTGTAACATGTCGTTTTATTTTTTCAAAATAAATGTAGATTGGATGCATTCTTCAGAAACAACAATCTTCATGTGCAGAAATTTGTCATATAATTACGCAATTTATTTCTAAGCCATATGTATGCCATTGAAGAAATACAACTTTCTAGTATGGGAAGGCATGTTAAATTCTTTTACATCTATTTTCCTACATCACACCAGAGTAGGTGTAATGTAGGAAAATAGATCTAAAGAAATTCACAAATATTTGATGTTAGAAAGTCATGGCATGTTGATTTCACAAGATTTCTTAGCAAATGCTTGAATTCTCTACACAAACACAACTCCAAGGCCCCCAAAGATTTCAAAACATTTCATAAATGTTCGGAAAAACAAGCTGATTAAACAAACAAACCTTAAAGACTTTTTAAATGATCAATGTTAGTTATACATTGTTCAAAAACATTTTATTGACTCTTCATTCGCTAAAGTATGAGTCAACTGCTGATGTGCACAAACAAAAATTTTTAATTTTTAAAATAATGTATAGTTTTATGTACTTGTATACTCTGAATGAATAGTTTTTACTTGAAATATTAAGACTGTCTGAACAAAACATTGAAAATAATTGCAAGAACAAGGATTAATGTATGATAATCTTAATGATAATAAAATTTTTCATATGTGCAAAACCATTTTTGCACATATTAGGCAAAGAGTATTTTTGATTTTTAAAAATTATCCAAATCCACCATTTTCTCTCATGATCAAAGAAATTGTTCATAAAGACTTCTTGTTAAGCAGATACTTTGGATATAAGAATTAAAAAAATTTTGATTTTTGAGTTGATTGCAAAAATAAATCTTGAAACTTGATGTGCAGACTATGATTCAATATTTTCATTTCTTTGTGATGTTTATTTTTGTGCAGTGAGGTGTTCAAAGCACAGGAGAAGAAAGGATCACGACGTCTTGTTGCACTCAAGAAGGTGATGATGGATAATGAGAAAGAAGGGGTATAAATATTTCCTACTTTAAGCAATGTTTTCTGATGTGATTGCCCGGTGAACTAAAGAGGTGTTTCTCACACTCCGTTAGTTTCCAATCACAGCTCTGCGAGAGATAAAAATTCTCCAGCTACTAAATCATGAAAACATTGTGAATCTCATTGAAATATGCCGCACCAAAGGTAAGAATTTCCTTGGTCAATATTCTTAACGTTCGCTGTTAATTATTTCTGTGTCTAACCTCATTAAATTTTGCAGCATATCCTTATAATCGCGATAAAGCAAGCATTTATTTGGTGCTGGAGTTTTGTGAGCACGATTTAGCCGGGTTGCTTAGCAACCATCAGGTGAAATTTGGCCTTGGCGAGATCAAGATGATAGCTCAGATGTTGATGAATGCATTATACTTCATTCATAGCAATAAAATACTTCATCGTGACATGAAGGCTTCAAATGTATTAATAACTAAGGCAGGTGTATTAAAACTGGCTGATTTTGGTCTAGCAAGAGCCATTCATATCAGTGAAGAAAAGCAAAGATACACCAATAGAGTGGTTACTCTTTGGTGTCGACCTCCCGAATTGTTGTTGGGTGAACGTGATTATGGTCCTCCCATTGATATTTGGGGTGCAGGATGTATCATTGCCGAGATGTGGACACGTACGCCTATCATGCAAGGAAGTGCAGAACAACATCAGTTGACCTTGATTAGTCACTTGTGTGGTTCCATTTCAACAGAAGTGTGGCCAGGTGTTGAACAGTTAGAGCTGTATGAAAAAATGACTTTACCTAAAGGTTTGAAACGCCGTGTAAAGGAGAGATTAAAGAGTTATGTTGGTGATTCACATGCACTTGATCTCATTGACAAGATGCTTCAACTTGATCCTAAACAAAGGCTGGATAGTGATTCAGCTTTAAATCATGATTTCTTTTGGACAGATCCAATGCCCTGTGATATATCTCGTACACTTGCTCGTCATAATACATCCATGTTTGAGTTTCTAGCTCCACCACGCAGAGCTGGTGCAGTGCCTGTGCCTAACAGGCAACGTGGTGGTACAGGTCAGCAAAATATGTCACAAGCTAATTCATATGCTGATCGTGTGTTTTAATGTAAATTGTGCTGTAAAATTTGCCAATTTTGAGCATCTTTGTGGTTCTACAAATAATTAAACCATTGTGGTTTTGAAGAATAGGTTGTTTTCTAGAAAATAGCTAGCTAATTTTGAATGTGATACAAATGCATTTCATAAGATAAAAAGTCAAATAATGAATGAAACCATAGACAAGTTTTCATAGCACATCGCACTTTGTACTGTACGTATCGGGTGATCTGTTGAGTTTTGTTCTTATTTTATATTTAAATACAATGACTAAATTAATATTGATAAAATAAAACTTTCATGAAAACTTTTAAGAAAATATCGTGTCCGTTGACAGATTTATCAGTATGTAGCTGTTTTCTATTTGAATATTTATTCCTTGTAATTAAAGGAACTTTGGCAAAGATGTGTATTTCGCTGTAGAATTTTAATAATTAAATCAGAAATAAATTTTGCTACTAAAGCATTATTGTATTGTATGAAATGTTTATCAAAATACATATCTTTTTCACCATAACAGCCCACAAAATGTAAAATGAACCCGTCGTATTATTTGTATAAAATCACATGAGTTAAACCTAGTTAGACTTTGATTTCACATTCAAAATGGCTTCAAATCAAATGGGACTGTGGCTAATATCGTGTTGTCCAACTACATTATGTATATACCTTGTGTCATTTCTTTTGGTAGGATTCACATTGTCATCTCGTTTTAGATATTACATCAGATTTTCATGTCTGATTTTATACTATTTTTTGATGAGTTTTGTTATTATTCTCATGACAATGTTCACGCCGGGATCAAGGAATAACATATACAAAATCAGTAAAGTGGTTCGTTGGACAGATATCATATGGGGAATCAAATATAATATTAATGGAATAGAAAATTTTAAGGAAGGACAAAACTACGTAATTGTGTCGAACCATCAAAGCATGTTTGACATGAACATTGTGCTTAATTTAGCACCGAAAAGGACAGCTTGTGTGGCAAAAAGAGATATTCTATACATTCCCGTTGTGGGGTTCATGTTTTGGTTGATGGGTATGTTTTTAATCAACAGAAAAAACCATGATAAAGCAGTCGATATGTTAAATGCTGCTGCAGAAGCGATGAAAAGAGAAAAGGTGTGTGTTGCTAAGTTGATTATTTTAGAAGTTTGGTGTAGGTATCTAGTTTTTCTTTCTTTTCAGTTCAATGTACTGATTTTTCCTGAAGGAACGAGGCATCAGGGGAAACATTTGCTTCCGTTTAAAAAAGGGGCATTTCATCTTGCACAGCAAACTCAGGTATGCAATTTTGCATAGTTTCTCAATATCTATGGTGTTGAGGTACATTGCACTTTCAATGTACATTGCGCATTTGTATTTTCAGTTTTCCATATTACCTATTGTGATTTCAAATTATGAAGACATCATTCATTTTGGAAAGTGCAGATTCTCAGCTGGTGAATTATTCCATCAATAGTTGCTTTTATACTGGTGGGAAATTTCTTGATGTTATTTATTTTCTTCTAGGTACAATAAATATTACAATTCTGCCCGAGGTAACAACTGTTGGCCTAAAACCTGATGATGTTCCCAACTTGACACAAAGGGTTCATTCAATCATGGAAAATGAATATGAGAAATAAAATTTAGGGCAATGTATGGGTAATGTGTTCTGTAATATAATATAATTTACCATCGAGTTTTGAATATATTTTCCAAATTATACATAGATTTTATTAATTATTTTTTTGTGACAATCATTCAATACGCATTTTATGTTCTTGGTTTGCAGTTCTCAATACAAATATATTTGATATTTAATGGTGGTTTTTGTCCATCTTTTATGATCATAATCTTCTCTTTCTTCAAAGTACAATTATCTACATTTTTGTTGATTTTCCTTCAACTCAGGTCATTCTAAACCCCAATAGACAACTTAGCATTAAGTTTTTGCAAAGTCATAACTTGTGTTGTTATGTTATTTGCATTTTCAAATACATTCTCCTCGTAAACTAACAAATCTTGTAGGTAGAAAAAATTTCTAGACTGATTATTATCTTTGCTTTTCTGAGCTTCCATCAGTTGTTTTACTAAACAAATGATCCTTTCCATGTCATTCTTGCATAGGAATTCATTGTTGTATTCTACAACTGTCATAAGGAATCTCAATAAAACAGAAGTCAAAAAAGATTCATTTTGCTCTTCTTCTAGACATTGGCTTGCGTCTAACTGTTCCAAAATTGTTTTCACGACATGTTTTATGAGGATTTCTAATTGCTTTATGGCTTTAAATTGTGCATTAGCTAGAAACACAGAGCAGATCTCCATTGCAATAACTAAGTTTCCAGGACAGGCTCCATCTTTACATTGTCGAAGCAATACATTGTTCCATGGATCATTGATCAAGTCCTTGCAAAATTCTTCTAAAGAGAATAACGCTTCCAAGCACTTTAATGCGGAAAGTTTCATAAAGTTATTGACATGTGTCATTGAGTTTTGAGCTGAAACAAGAATCATCCTCAACTGAGACAGGCTAATTGCTGGTCCATCGTTGGTTCCATGATCGCCAGAAATTAACGTAAAGTTAAACGAGTTAAATAACTGAGACGAACTATACGTTTTCAAAACATTTCTCCAGAAGATAGTGGAAGTGAACTGTATCACAACATTGCTGTGAAACAATAATGGTAGAACAGAATTTATATCTACCACAACTCTAATCTTCGTTGTAATACCATGAATGTTCTGTAACCGTAGTAGACAAGTGATAGCAATCAATGCTGCAGCTAATGAGGAGATTTTCTCAAAGCGATTTAGTTCACTTGATTTGTGGAAAACGTTAATAACGTTGCCAAGAAAAAAGTTGTACTCATTGTGATTTAAAACAAACGAAAGTACTTTTTCAGAACCGAAGCTTGAATCCGTGACGACACAAGCGTTGACGAAATTTATACAACGAACTTGTATTTGTGAAGAATGATCTTTCTGCACGAGAAAGTTTATAACGTGATATAATAACTTCATATAATCGTCATCTAGAGGGCTACACGTGCTATTTGTAACGAGCAAGGTTAGAAACTTTAACACGCTCAAGATATTCATCTTTGGAAATGATTCTACGGCTTGTGTAATGAATATTTTCTGCAAGGCTTGCTTCAGTTGTGCTAGTGTAGAATGTACAGTATCAAGGTTACACTTTTGAAGTATTTCGTGGATAACCTTCAATATTTTCTCTTGACCATTGGCATCAGTTGTGCCAAGAAGAGCCACTAACATTAGCAAAATCTTCGAGTTTTCTTTCATAAGTCTTGTCCAAAAAAAAATCTCATTATCGTCAACGTCGTCTCTCTGAACAAACCATAATTCCAATATTCCTTTTCTAAGTTCAGAATCAACATCAGGGAATAGAAGTATCCATTCCAGTAAGTTGAAATCGTGAAAATACAGGAAACCTAGATCACTAACATTTGCAATCATTCCTTCAGCCAGAATTTTTTGTGCTTTCACTGCAATTGAAGTGTCACTTTTTTCTGTCGACATTTCTCTTATGTATAACTGCGTCAAACATCGTTTCAGTTGTTTGTCACAACGACAATAACTCGTTGGATTGACAATCAAGAATATATTCAAGGCGTGTAACAATTTTGTAGAAGAAACAAGACGATCGCCATGAATAAAGGCTATGTAGAAAATTATAATTATGCACTCCTGAGTGGATCGAAGCTGTTCATCTTTTGATGAATTCTGCTTTAAAATCTCCAGCAATTCTTCTATCGTACCATTCATCCCGGTTAAAGATACCAATATTTTATTTGTGTAATCGCTGGAGTCATTTTTCAGAAGATGACTGCACGACATCATCAAAAACTCGTTTACACAACCCTGTTTCGAAGAAAACTCTTTCTTCATGTGGGCTTTGGTTTCAAGTGCTATCCTCACAAAACAGGAGGAAACAAACTTCTGAATCATTTTGTCTGAACACTCAGGTGAAGCCAGCAAAAGTCTATTTAACATGTCGAAAAATAATGCAGGAATTTCCGTATCATAAAAACTTTTTATGCTGGATATGATGTTTGGAATGCAAACTTGGTCACACATTTGTAGTATATTGGTAGAAAATTTCTTAATGTTCTGTAATATGCATTCTTCAATGGACGCCAGTTTCACTTCAACAGAAGATGGCTGTTTTCTTGCACTCATTATTAAATCTAGGGACTTGATGATAACTTGAATGATGGAGATAATGAGAGATAACTTCCAACCTAAATCATTTAGAAAATCATTTATGTAAAATACTTGCAGTTTTACTTCACATTGCTATGATGAATCTCAGTGGCTCTAACCTTTATTCTCTACACGACTCCATTGCTCATTATTTTCACCAAATATGGTTTCAAGTTTTCGACCAGTAAGATCGACGAGTCCTCGTAGTTCATCATAAGGCAACTCACATCTATAATGTCTTCTATCCAGTATTATTTCCAAACATTTTGTAGCATGCAATGCAACTGTGTCGTCAAAGTTGATCAAACCAATCTTTATTACATCTACACATTTCATAAATTTATCTTGGTTATAAATCAACTGCAACTCACGAGGACTGTTCTCAAAAATCTTCCTCAGAACTGCATAACCTTCTTTTAGCATTTCAAAGTTCTTAGTTTCAGCCGTTGTCCACAACACAGAAATTAAAGTATCAAAACCATAGACCACGTGACCTTTAGAGTACATCTCCGTAAAATCTAATAAACTTGAGATGGTTTTCAAACCTAGCACAACTAATGCATCGCTTTTTGACGAAAAAACCTCAAAAATGAAACATGTTAGATCACTATTGATAACTGTTTCATCTATCTCCAGTAAAGCGTTAGTACAATGTACTGCAATTGTTTGTACGAGTTCTACAGGCGATAGTAATGCTTTCTTAAGACACGTCAAAATTTTATCTTTGTTGCATGTTATTGCTTTAGATAAATTAACAAAGTTTTCTTTCTTCGTGAGACTTCGAAGAAAAGCAATAGAATTGATTTGCAGTTTTTCTGAGACAGCAGTCAGCAGTACATCACAACAATCACGGAGAACCATTTCAGTAGTTTCCAATGGAGTTTTCATGCAACATGTTTCATTACGATACAAATGAGTTAGAATGAAGAATAATGAACTTCTGACTATTTCGTCAGGGTATGATGTCCATTTTCCAAGAAAACTGACAACATCATGATGTATTATCGTCTCAGTTAAACCAGGGATGCTTTGCAAAAGTTTACCTAACAGATCCAAATGTGCAGTAACTTTGAGGACGTTTTGAGCTGTAGTCAGAGTTGCAATTATTTTATCAACGACAGTGTTGACGAAAGCTTCTGATTTTAATGTGAAGCAAAGTTGGTGAATTATTTCAACTGCGAACGAAACCTGTGAAGCCGTTGTATTTTGCGGTTCAAGTATTTCCCAAAGGCATGATAACAAATGCTTTAAAATCTTTTCGTTACCCAATAAAATTTCCAAAAATTCTCCGTTTTTGATGAGTTTCAACATTTCTTGGAGTGTCTGAGTTTTTCGAATAGAAGGTTCATTTTTCTCTTCTATTATTTCAACAAGACATGCAAAACAGACTAACACAAAGTGATCACCTTTTCGTAGCCAAAATTTATCGTGATTTGAATGATTTACTGTGAAGAATGACAAACATCCAGTGTTGGAATTCATTTTTGAAATATCTATAGAAGTAAAAAGCAAAAAAGTTTCACTTTTTTGGAAGCGCAGGAAGAAAAAAAACACGTACATCGAGATATGTCGCCATTGTACTGTACCATGTTTACCTAAAATCACATAAAGTAATGCTTTCTTTTCTTAACTTACCTTGAATCAATAAAATAGGACGAAAACCGGGGATAAAAATTTACTTTGAAAATGAAAAACGCCTTCTTGTCACTTGTGTGATGTTGTGTAAACGATGGCCTGCGTTTATCTGGTCAGCGGCAAAATGACTTTCTACAGTTTAGCGCTTTCGTTTTGTTGTCACGTTGTTATCATAAATTTCGTTTTTGTTTCAACTTCTTTTTATGAAAATGAGTGAAGTATTTCGCTGTATATTTGGTCCTCGTTTGTATAGAACATTTTTGGATAATGGCAGACAGGTAGGTAAATTGTTAGTGATAAATTACTTATCATTGAACATGTTTTGGTTATCATTACTTCATGTCTTTTAAACCAATTTAATGGTTATATATACTTGTACTTGTAGCTAAAGAGCAAAATTGACTTTTTACTTTTTAGTACCGGTTTTATGAGCCCCAAACTTCGGAAAGATGTGCAGATAGAGTCCTTGATGTGGTAAAATAATGTTTTGGTAAAAATATTTGATGATCATGATAAACTCATGACAATCCTGTTTATGCATTCCCCGACAAATTTCATTCCAAGACTTTTTTAAGGCTTCCTACATGTATTCTCTATCTTTCATTGCCTCTCCTGTCATTGGATATTTCATGATAAACAGAGGTATTAATCGTATTATCATATTCATAAATTGACTTGAGTCAAAGAAAAATAGGCAATGAAACTTTACCAATACATTAAATGATACTTCAGGATTGCTCTCCTTGGCTGGTGCTCAAAGTCTTGCTAAATTTGGGATAACGTGTTTCATTATACTGGCTAGTTCATATTGTTTTAGAGGTATGACTTTGTAAGTTTTGTTTACTGAGCTAAGATTTCAGTTTGTGATGTTTCCTGTTTTATATTTTCATCATGGACATGCTTAGGTTATGGACGTTTTACAAATGCTGAATATAAAAAATTTTTGAAGATTTTACTGAATACTAAGAAACCAGAATCAAAACATACTGCTCGAGTAAGGAGTTTATTATTCACATTCCTTTGTGTTTTGATTTTAAATATGTATTAAAATGTTCATTCTGTAGCAACAACTGGCTCTCTATGACTTTGAATTTTCTTCTTGGCCCGTAGACTTTTACTGGAATGAAACAGAGGATACTCTAGACAGAAAGAAGTTTAATAACATCTATAATAACTCTGATGGATCATTTAATTTATTTCAATATATTTTTACTTTACCTCTGAAAATAGCCAGGTGTTTAAATTCTTCACTTTTTTTCCTATGTTTCAATAATCTTTGCCTGTCATAAGGTCTACATATATCAAATGTTTTAGTTATTGAAAATTTAGTGTCTGTTGTTATTCCAACTATTGGCAATACATACCATGTTGTTGCCATAAGCAACAGCCGTACATTCTTTGTTGCCATAACCAGTGTGCCAATTAACGGTGTGCAATGTGCAATTTGCACATCGTTTTAGCTAAAATGAAAACAATTGCATGTCACTTTTTCAAATGATGTGCAAAAATCAGTGGTTTTAACGAAAAACCCTGTTGTAAATCTTATGAATTTGTTCACGTTTAAAAATATATAATAATTAACGTAATATCGATTTGATTATGCCTCTAAAGAAACACTTTTGTCAAAAAAATTGTACATCGTTTTTTCTGAACTAATTCGCACACTGGCCATAAGCAATAGCAGCAATACATATCTAGCATGTTGCTGTTATAACCAATGAGAATTCTTATGATATTTTTTCAGATATGTTGTGGCTCATTATTTTGCGCGACCTCTTATCTACCCTGGTTCAATAAAAATGCTTCAAAATGCCATGGGTTGGTGTGTAGTCACTTTTTTTTTTTTTCATCATTCATATAATCTCTTGTCATTTATTTAGCACCAGCATTGAACGATGGAAGATCCAAATTAATTGCAAAGGTAGTAGAACATATAATTATATTTTTAGAATGGCACTCAATATTAATTTTAGATTTTTGATAAATTACAAAAATGAAGGGTGGATGGAGAGCAAAGCTAAAAGCTGAAGATGGTAATGAAATTGATTCAATGTTCATTGATAATCGATCAAATGATCATGGAAATGGTCAAATACTGGTGAGAAGCACATTGAAAATAGACAAAATCTTCTGCAGATATCACACAATGATATCATATTTTTATATTTTAGGTAATTGGTTGTGAAGGAAATGCTGCTTTCTATGAAGTAGGAACGATAGAAACTCCACTTAATGGTAACAGTCTTATGGTAAACCTTCCTTATGCCACATTATAATCATGTCCATTGATCATTTCTTACAGATGGATATTCTGTTCTTGGTTGGAATCATCCTGGTTTTGCTGGCAGCAGTGGTTTACCTTATCCTATTGCAGAACAAAATGCTATTGATGTTGTTATGAAATATGCCATGAATAGACTTGGATTTCCTGTTGAAAATATTGTATTATTTGCTTGGTCCATTGGTAAAATGAATAATACCTTCAACTTTCTAAGGAATACTCATAATGAAGAAATATGTTTACAGGTGGCTATTCTTCATCTTGGCTGGCAATGATGTATCCTGATGTGAAAGCTCTGGTTTGTTCATCTCATTATTGATAAGATATTAATTTTAAATTACTAAAAAACCTTATTCAATTTCTTTAAAGATACTTGATGCAACATTTGACAGAATAACTCCGCTAGCTGTTGAAAGAATGCCTGAGATAATGAGTATGTTCTTATACATCTTAAAATATTACAATATATTTTAATGTTTTAATTGTTGCAAAAGTCTTAATTTTATACAACTGATTTTGAATTGAATAATTTGAACATGGAAGTATTGTTTTTTGTTTGTGATGTAGATCGTCTAGGTTAATGTGTGTGTTGGTGTTGGTTTTGGTGTTGGAGTTGATTTTGGAGTTGATTTTGGTGTTGATTTTGGTATTGATTTTGGTGTTGATTTTGGTGTTGATTTTGGTATTGATTTTGGTTTTGTGTTGGTTTTGATTTTGTTGTTGGTGTTGGTTTTTGTGTTTATTTTGGCGTTAGTGTTGATTTTTGTTTTGTGTTGGTTTTGTGTTGGTTTTGTGTTGGTTTTGTGTTGGTTTTGTGTTGGTTTTGGTGTGATTCAAAACAGTGAATCTAATGTCGAACCTGACGTTAACTTCTCCCTTCACTCTGAAGGTGACTACTGCTAAGGTTGTAGAAACGTCAGTCAACAACACAAACTGTCCTTTTCTTACCTAGACGGCGAACGTGAAACTTTTCTTTAAATATTTGAAAGCTTTAGTTCGTTAGAAGATGTTCTAATTTTGTACAATATTTCATTATTTTACCAATGTTCCATTTTCAGCATCATTTACACAAAGTGTCGTGCACGACTACTTTCCTCTATACAATGACGAACATGTTAAAAGGTAAAAAAGGATCAATGCATTTTAGTGTTTTCTACTTTATAACCTACATCAAATCATTTGTAGATATTCGGGACCAATCCTCCTGTATCGTCGAACAAGAGATGAAATTATCTCCACTGTGTACGTATGAGTATATATTGAAGTTTGAATTTACATTGAATATGTTGTATCTTCATCATATGTTGTATCTTCTCTAGTCCTTATGACATCAAAACTAATCGTGGAAATTTTTTATTAGTGGAATTATTAAAATCAAGGTTTATGCTTGAAATTATTTTATTTCTCTTCGTTAGCATTGTAATTTCTCATTGTTATTACTGGCTTTTTTTGTAGATATCCTAATCTGATTAGCGAATCTACAATTGAGAAGCTGAGCATGTTTTTATCAGCTGAAAATATAATAGCTAAACGTAAGAATGATATATATATACATATCTTCCCTTCATTGTAATCTTATGTAAGAAATTTTAAAATTCACAATATTTATGTTTAATTTGATTTTGTCGCGTGATCAGAGGCTATTATTGCAACTCTGGAAATTAATTACAAGAATTGTGAAATGTTGATGAAAAGTTACCAGGAAGAAAATGGAAAGCAGTTTCCTTGCTTTATTGGTAAAATTTTTTTCTTTCTAAATGATTTGTTATTGGACTACGTGGAATATTACATCATTTCATATAAAATGTTTTTGTCGTTTTAGGAGAAAATTATCATGATGACGATAAAAAGAAAATGTTGATATTTTTGGTAAGTTCGAACGCATTTTAATAACAATGACATGTAGCAAAAACAACGCACTTAAGTCAGTCGAACGTGGTGTCTGCGACAAAAACGTCACATGTCGTAAATGAAAACAATTTTAATGACCTGTTATTGCATACTGTTTTCATGTGACGTACGATAGTGTGTATGTATGTAAAGCAAATTCCAAGACAGAAAATTTAATATAAAAATTACATATTGTTTAGGCATCTCGCTATATGATTGATGTAGATGTCACGCATTGTACGCCTTTACCTAAAGGAACATTTCAGATTCCTGGGGTTGTATAAAACATTTTTTGTTTATCTTTTATGAATAGTTTGATAGTAACCTGTGAAATGACGCGTTTTTATCTGATTGAATATTTAATCGTGGAAACCAATCAAAATCATTTGAATGTTGGCTCACGCTGCCTTATTTAATCGTCGTCGTTTTTTTAGAAATTTATGATGTAAAAGTATAATTTCAAACACGTGCATCTTGACGGTAAAATTATGACAATTTACGTTTGTTTTTACCGTCATGTATTTACGAATGAGCGTTTGTTATGTCATTATTTACGAAGTGGCGTTTGTTTGTTTTGTTGTGATACACTTTGACGTGTCATTTCAGCAATATATTAATTTTCGAATGTATTATCACACGTAGGACTTTAATAACAAATTATGATTTGTTTTCAGATTTTGCAGGTGGTCTGTTGGCTTTATTGAATAAAAATTACAAAAATTTTGCCACGCAGGCGTGAAGAACGTTTTACCCTAATGGCGACATGTGTTAGCTATAATGTGTTTGTAGTTAACGTTTATTTTCGTGAAACAAAGCTTCTTTATTCATTGTTATGGCGTCAATGGTCTGTGCTGGTACTGGTCAATACCTGTAAACATGTTTTGTTTTTGACTAAATACTTTGTCTTGTTACGTGTTATGTAGACGTAATGACACGTGCATCTTATGAGACTATAAATAAACCCCTTCGGACAAACACACAGTCACATTCAGACACACTGTCGTTTGTTTTAAAGCTTAATACTTTATTTTGCTTCTTTGGTACATTTGACTTTCTACTTCAATTATTTTTCCTCGAAATCTTGAATAATGGCTACAGAGTACAGAAATCCCACTGAAATCATCGTGAATCACATCATTTCATCTGCAGATATTCAAAAACGAAATCAAGCATTGTTTGCTGGCGATTTATTGAAGACAATGGATATCACAGCGTGTATTTCAGCTGAAAGACACGCCAAACTGCCTTGTGTAACTCTGATGATGGACGATCTCGTAGTTAGCAAGGATTTATACAAAGGTCAGGTCGTAAATGTCACCGCAAAGTTGACTCGTGCATTTGGCTCCAGCATGGAGGTCGTTGTCGATGTTCATCTCAAGGATATGTTTACAGATGAAGATGTGCAAGTGTGTCAGGCGTATTTCGTGTTTGTGGCCCTGGCTAAAGTTGGTAAAGCCAAACTCACTCATCTTGATCCTGTAACATACGATGAACGTTTAGAATACGCATTGGCTTATGAACGACGTCGATTGAGATACGCCGCAAGAAACGCAGCTAAAGCAAAATCTGCTAAAAAAAATGCTGACTCATCGACTGTGGCAAATTTTGATGCAATTTCTCCTGGTGAGGTCACCATGAAGGATACAGCTGTTGAAAGTACAGAATTGGTTGCACCTAATGACGCCAACCATCATCAAACGACGTTTGGTGGTCAAATCATGGCTTGGTTAGTTTCCTTATGCACCATCTCTGCCACCAAGCTTTGCAAGAAATCGCCCACCATCGTCGAGCTTGATGGTGTGCATTTTCTTGCAAAGTCAGTTGTTGGTGATCGGTTGCTGTTTAAGGCCATGGTCAACAAAACCTTTGATGACAAAACCTTTGAAGTTGGTTGTCGTGTTGAGTCAAGATCACTTGAAGGAAACATTGCGCACATTAACAGTGCTTACATCACCTTTGCCCTCCTTGATGAAAAGAAGCAACCTCTGGATGTGCCTGTTGTCAAGGCTACAACTGCAGATGAGTTGAAACGACAAGGCAATGCCGTTATCAGACGTCAGAATAAGATCGCCAAAGAAAAAATTCTAGGGAAAACTGGTCCTGCTTTGACTGTACCGTGGACGCAAAAAGCAAGTGATATGTTGGCTTTCCACAATGTCTCCGCTGTCAAAAGAATGTATCACATGTCATTCACTGAAATCCAGAAGATATGCGATTGTGAAGTGTCATCACACAAGCAGGATCATATCACGTGTTTCAAAGTGGAAACATCAATTGGTAAACCAGCTGCGGATGTTTTCAAAGCAGTTCAGTTGGAAACACGTGCATGCTGGGATATCATTATTAGCCAGTCGAAGCTTGCGCAGAAGATAGACGAGGACGATAACCTCTATTATGTTATTTTAGCCTCTTCATTTGACGGTGATAAGAGTTCCAGCAAACCTGGCGATTATGTCGTCATGGAATCATTTCGTCCTGCTGTAGAAAAAGATGTTTACGTTGTTGCCTACCGCTCAGTCAGCCTTGAATCATACCCTGAAAGCGATCAGTATAAACGCCAGGCAGATTTAAGTTCTGGCTTTGTGATTTCTCAATCCGCTAGTGATCCCAACCAATCAACGTTAACCTTCGTCTTTCAAGTTACCAATGAAGCGGCTGCTCTTATCTTGCCAAATATTCAGAAGAATATCCAATTTTTTTCTCAACGCATGCAAAAACTTCGCGAATATCTGAAAGTATAACTGAAAAACAATGATAACGTGTTTGAAAAACATTTTAATTCCTTACAGTTTTGTTGTCCCGACCATTGTCGTGACATTGTAGAGTATACCTTAATACCGTGTCTTACACCAAGTAGTCAAATTTTAGAAATGAGTTGTAATTTCACAAAGCGAAATAAAATTATACATTTTTGTTTCTCTGTGAATTTGTTTTTTTGCTCCTGCAAACAATTCAAGTAAAATCATGCTTAGAAGGAAATTGACTAGAATTCAACTTTGTCGTGATGATATAGAAGAATACGACGCCATAAAAAGACAAAACTTGGCAAAAAGTAGAAGGGAACATCAGACCAGCAATTCAATCCCGATAAATGAATTAAAAAAAACTCAAAGTGAACGAGTAGCTGAAGTTCATCGAAGAATTGGATATCAACCAGAAACTGTTCCTGCTGATGGAACTCAAAGGCTTGTTTAAAGATATTTACTTGGTATGTACTTGTTGAATGCGTAATGTACCCCCGTTTTATTTAGTAGTTCGCCATTGTTGACGGGGGTAGACAAGATTTTGGTATAATCACACCTTTCACTTTACTGTTCTTGTCAAAAAAATTTGTTGTGGAAAGTTCACAAGAAATATTACAATCATAAATAAAATATAGAATTTTCATTTATTTTTCCCTTGGCAATATATGGTGATTTATGATTCGAAAGTTTGAATCACCAACACAGATGTTTCAATTCAGTCATAGCTTGCTGTCATTAGTAAATCATATTGCATTTAACTCTACATAATACAAGTAAATTTATACATTTAACTTAGCATGCCCACACTTGTGTTCTTTCAGTGCAGAATTTTCCAGAAAATTCATAATTCTCAATTCTGGTCAAGAATTTTCTTCTATGAGTGCAGAACTTTTAGATGTTTGTCCAGTTATCACGAAAACCTTTTGTGGACTGTTGTCATTGTGTTGTCAATTTTCCTCCTGAAGAACTGTTGCTATTGTGTTGTCAATTTTCTTCTGAAGAACTGTTGCCATTGTGTTGTCAATTTTTCTTCTGAAGAACTGTTGCCATTGTGTTGTCAATTTTCCTCCTGAAGACCGTTCCCATTGTGTTGTCAATTTTCCTCCTGAAGACTGTTCCCATTGTGTTGTCAATTTTCCTCCTGAAGAACTGCTGCTATTGTGTTGTCAATTTTCCTCCTGAAGAACTGTTGCTATTGTGTTGTCAATTTTCCTCCTGAAGAACTGTTGCTATTGTGTTGTCAATTTTCCTCCTGAAGAACTGTTGCTATTGTGTTGTCAATTTTCCTCCTGAAGAACTGCTGCCGTTGTGTTGTCAATTTTCCTCCTGAAGCACTGTTCTTATTGTGTTGTCAATTTTCAGCACTTCCTTATTTAAAACGAGGTACTTTATTTCAATTTTGTTGCTTCATGTTTATATACCTCAAGCATATAAGATGGTTTTCTTTTTTGCAATGGCTTCAATTTTCTTTCAAGAGCACGCGAGTACAGCAAAGACGTTAATGTCATTCTTTGTTGATTTTTTACATCTAAATCCAGCACAAAATCATTATCATCTTCACTGGTGTTGCTATTGGCATCGCTACATTCCAGTGTACTGTCCATATTTTGACCATCTAAAGCTTCATCATCAGCAAAACCACTGTCTTCGTTGCTTTCATAACATTCATCAGCTGTTGTAGTGCTGGATGTATCGTCTTCGTACATATCTGTAAATCTTGACATAGTGATCTGAATAAATAACTGCCAAAACACGCTGAGTTTATTATAAACGATCATTAGTGCTCTCCACATATATATTTGTTTCAAATCTTTTTACATATTCATTTATTCATGCCTGTTTATTCATCGGGAACCTTCGATTATTCTGAAAATGTTGCTAGACGTTTTCGTTGTCAATATTTTGACGTTATGATTATCAATGCGCAATATGCGTTATTGTTCAATTGGCCAAGGCAAGAGTTATCAACTTAAGTATTTACATATCAAATTACAGTTTAGCATCTGACATGAAACGCACGCTGAAAATATTCACACAACAAAACCGCAGTCACGACTGTGTGATTTCAAATCGTGGCCAGAGATTTGCCAGGCGGAAAGCGAATTTTCAATATGAACATAATAGCCCAACATAAGACTTTTAAAAAAGCCATCAAAAGCCATGTGTGATTTCATTTGTGTTTTCCTGACTTATGATACACTCAAAAATAAGCAAGCTATGACTGAAGGAGATAATGAGTATACGACAAGTATATTCAATTTTTAACACGAAAAGGATTGTGTTTAACAGTAGTTTCTAGTAACAGTTTTACAAGGATTGATGTACTATATGAACGACAAACGCTTCTAAACGTTTCCAGCAATTCTCTTTGTTTAAAAAAATCGTACGCCAACGGATGACTTTTTTGTTTTGAGTATTTCTAGTACTTTCTAGTGCCCATTTTTGCTTTTCATTGTGTCGCATATGCTAATTAAGAATGTCAGAAATCTCTTTGATTTATTGAATTCCCCACGACAACATGACGTGTTTTTGTAAAAATTGTGAATGTATTTTCTCATTACTTTTTTTCTTATTTTCATTCAAATTAAATCTATGTGTTAAATCGATGAACGATATATTTTCCTAAAAACATTCCTAATGATTTTCATCAATGATTCAAACTGATCATCAACTGTAAACTTAATTCTAAATAACAATTAAACAACTAAAACTTCTTCATTGTTATTATACACATTTTTCCTAACGTCAATTCCGCTAAACACTCTACTCGTGTCTTCTAATAACATATTAAAAATTGCGTCTGCAACTTGAAATTTGACGTTAGTTTCGTCTTCATCATAATCAGTCCATAATGGTTCTTCTAGGCGAAGTTCTTCAATCAATATTGCATCTACGTTGTCCTTTTTATTCCCGCGTACAGGTGTTTTTCTAGGTATGGTTGCCATGGTGGCTCGAGGCACACCTAACCCAATGATGTTAGTAACCCGTTCAAGGACAATGGTGCGAATTTCTTCATCGCTTTTCCAGCGTTTAAAATTACGGGATAAATTTTTCCCGCCTTTCCATCTGGTCTTTGACCAAGGTGGTTCATTGGTGGGTTCACTCTGCGAAACAATGTCTATCAGAACTTCTTTCGTCAAATCAAACACCAAATCTCTGTAGGACTCTAGTATTACGTTTTCAGTATCTTGACTTTCCCCCCAAAAATGAGCCGGCGGTATACATTCATTCAGCGGTCTTCCAAGGCGTCTTTCGTCGAGCAAAATGTCCACTGTAGAATGGACTATTGGTGATACTTCCTGAATTGTATGTGGCACTGCTAACATGGGCAAAAAATCCGGTGTAGAAGGTTCGTTATCCGAGAGGTTTTCGGAACTAAAGTTTGTGACCATTACCGGCAATTCATCTTCATCATCCAAATCTTCCCCTAAAAGTCCCGCAATGTCCTCATGTATACTTTGTAAAGCATCGTTATCCAAAACTTGATTATTTTTTGCAATCATTAATGCATTATCTATGATCTTCATTTCATCGTCTGGTTGTTCAATCCTAGTCTTATTTTCTTTTGAAATCAAATCCGTGGGCACAGTTATTTCCTTATCTGATAATGATTTATCAATAGGACGCTGTTCTCTTGTCGATTCTATTTGATTGTCATTATCTGCATGTTGCATCATTTTATTCTTTTTACGATATTTTATTTCTAACATTTGCATGATTGCATCATGAAGAAGACCGTTCGTTATGCTGGTTGTATCAACAGACGATGTATCGAATCCTGGCATTAGTTTTTCTTGAAATGGGCTGAAAGTTTCTTTGGGTCGAGATTCATGAAACCTCATCTCGTGTGATTCCTCAATATCCTCATTCATCTCATTTTCACCTTGATAATCAACTGCAATACTTTCTGATTCCTCTTGATTCGTTGTACTGTTTCCTTCCTTCTTGTAGTCACTGATACTTGATTGTTGATTTTTTACATCCTCCACGACATCTGTCTCTTCACATGCACTCGAAATCTCCTCGGCAATTGACAAAACCTCCGATGTACTTTTGTCAGACACAGAATGACGAGAAAGCAAAGAATTCTTTGTCAGTAGTTGAATATCGTCGACAGTAAAATTAATATTTTTATGAAGTGGTGCGGTAGGGTCGTTGAAAGATTGTAACATTTCATCGGAGGTAGTTTTATCTTGCGCAAGAATATTCAAAGCACAAGAATTATTCAAGTTTCTTAACGACAAAGTAGATTCATGAGAAAAAATCTCATCTTGAGGAAGTTGTTTTTCTGGTTTACTATCATTTTCAACAATGACATCATTTTTGACTTCCTCCAGTTCATGTTCATCAAAAAACTCATTGTTTAACGCAGACGAGTTTTCAAAATATTTCTCAATATCTTTGCTTCCAGTTGATAACGACGTTATGCTTTTGTCGTAAGCTTCTTCATTGCTTGTTTCCTTTTTATGAATAAAAAGGCCAACCATCTTTCTTTCCTCGTCATCATTTTCCTTGCTAAAAGATGTTTCTCTGGAAAATTCCATTACATCTTCCGTAAGCGAGGGCTTATCACTTCCTTCTTCGCTCAAATGTTCTGAAATATTTTCTTCTATGGAACTGGTAAAATGCTCCGAAAAAGCGACCTTCTCCTCCTCCGTTACTTCCTTTTCATCTTTATCGAGAAGTTTGGATGTATTTTGAATTCGCTTAGTTGTTTCCTCAACATTTCTTTCATTTTCACTATTTAATTCATCTTCACAATTTGATGAACTATTTGAAGCATCTTTCCCACTTGTTTGTAAAGAATTTTCAAAGGAGTCGTCATCGTAGTAATCTGATCTATGATTTGACTCCAGTTGTTGCGAGGATTTTGACTGTACAACATCATAATCTGAGATAACATTCTCATCCTCTATGGATGTGTACACGTTCTCTGAAACATCTTCTGATATTTCTGAATTTCTGCTAGTATGATCTTGGGTAACCACAGCTATATCATCGGGAATACTCGCCATTGATTTTATAATCTCCTCTGTAACAACGTCAGTTTCACGATGGGATGGTGATTTTTTCTGTGAAAGTGATGTTTGTGAACTTTCCTTCAAGATTTCTTTTGCTGAGGTATTCACAGTGTTTTGTAATGTCATACTTAATATGTTGTTATCGCTACCTAAAGATAAATTATCGTCATTGTTCTCTTGTAATTCTTCTACAATGGATTCTTCAACATCATGAGACTCAATGCGCGCTTCGTTCGTTACAACTGAAGATTTTTCGCACACATTTTCTGTTCTTGGCTCATCTTTTATGAATTCAACTAACGACTCGTGAACCTCGTGTGATTCACAGTTTAATTTTTGCTGGTTTCTCACGATTTCCTCAGAGGAAAGTGTTACATCAATTTTTGCTATAGATTCTTTGATATCTGTAAGTGCAATTGACTCAACGGTCGTCGTTTTGCTCTGGGCTAACTTTCTATGAATATTTTCACGGGTATTCTGCAAATAAATATTTAGCAAGTTAATGAGGAACATCGTCTTTAAACCGTTTCTCTCTACATACTCACCTGTATTTCTATTTCTAATTTTTTAATCTTTTGTTTTTTCCTTTCAAGTGCCTTGGCTTTCTTTTTCTCCCGCTCAATAAGTTCGTTTAAACTTTTTTCAGTTTCTGCCTCGCTTGGTTCAGACGTTTCTAAATATCATCCAAACAGAATATTTAGAACTCTCTGCGTCATTATTTTTGTCGTATTTATAAAACGTGGCAACTTACCTGTCATTGAATTCATCTCCTCGTCAATATGTTGAGAATTTACTGACCGCAGCCCAGTTCGTGCTGTGATATCTTCGTATTCAAACGTAGCGTTTTCGTAATCATTCGCTATTTCATCGTAAAAAGGCTCCGTCTTAATTTCCTCGTTTGTTGACCCAGTCAACTGCTCGGGAATGGATTCATTTCGTGAAATATTCATCGCTTGATCATTTTCCGAGATTTTTGTTTGAGATTGGCCAACTTCGCTGCTTCCTGACTGGTTGTCATGTTGTGGGCTTTCATTTGATTGGTTATTGAGATTATTTAACATTTGGGTGACCTTTTTCAATACATTGTTCACTTCACATTCATCTTTTGCCAACTTTTCTTGACGTTCTAACAACATCTTGTAGATTTTCATTAATTCTCGACTTTGTCTTTCTCCATCTTCTCCGACTGCGTTCACTGATCTGAAAATTTGGGCAAAAGGAACGTCACATAAGAACACAGGAAACTTTTCGCCTTTTGTAAAATCACCGGATGAGGAATATTTTTGTAATATTATTTTCAGCCGTGTGCGTTGATTAATTTTCGATTGCTTTTGTTGAAATATTGAAAGTAATTTAGAAAATTTACATGACAAATAATCACATCTTTATATTCGTTTCAAAAGTGCAAGTGAAAATGATTTGAAATTCATCCATATCTAAAATGATTATAACTTTTTTTACTATGGTGCCAAAAATTTTCAACAAATATTTGCAATAAAAGTGAATTGTAAATGAAACTACTTTTGCCCAGTCTTCCCGTATTGTTAAGTTAAATTCGTATAGTCATGCAACATTTCTTTCCTTCTTTCAATTTTACTGATACAATGACAATATTTCAACAAATTAACACGGTTTTTAAGTCTTAATGACTTTAGGAAAGTTAAATATTTGAACAGTTGACACTTGAGAAACATAAGTTGAAGTAACAAAATGTTAATGCTCGACTGATTTATAACTTACCGTCCGTATGCAGAAAAGTTTAAACACGACGTTTCCATATTCAAGATTTTTACTATTAACGTTTGAGTATATGATGTATATTTTGTCGCTTTATCAAAACGACATATTCAACAATAAACGTTTGCTCCGAAATAATGCCATACATGTTAATGTTTGTTTTGATTGACCAAATAAAATTTGCTTCAGCAAATCATGATTATCTTATGCATTCATTTCACAATATAAAATGTCAAGTATTTGCCATCATTTGCATGTCGAGTGGCCGTATTTAGATGCGCCAAGAACAGTTGAATGCAATACAAAAATTACCAATCAATACGTTAAGTGTATGTATCATTACAAAATCATTTTCTCAACAAGAAAGGTTCATTTCGAAGACTAGAATTCAATTTGTGAATTACGTAATGTTTAAATGTTTAGCTGCAGTTTGTCTTGTGATTTATAAATAATCCGTAGGTGGTACGAATGATTCGAATAAAACCTTGTTTTGATTACGTATAGTGCAAGTCCTTTGCGATAACTCTTGGAAATAAGTGTTGCGATTAAAAGATGTTTAGACACTTAAAATCTTAATCGTGTAAAAAATTTGAAATTCAGTATCGACAAGACACAGTGAAGAATTAACATTTCTATAAATATATGGAGTTAACCTTACCTTAACATCTCAGTTAAACTTGGAAAATCCTTTTCCCCAGGCAAGGTGAGGCGTGGAAAATCAATTTTATCACTACCATACGACGGAAATGGGGAAGTAGCAGTATTAGGAGACACATAAGATACAACATCGTCGATCTCCTCAGATATACTTTTTGAAATGGCTGTTTCATTATGTTTAGATTTTGAGCTGCTTGAAGGTGTGGATTGGCGCTTTGGCCCTGACACTGGAGATATTGTTTTAGCAGGGAAAACCTGATAGAAAATATAAAAGAAATAAAAAATGACATTCCTGGAGTTTGTAATTGGGTATGTTATTATGATATTAAATACCTGATCAAGTTGAGGTGAATTATGTTGAATTCTATCTCGAATAGTTAAAGTTGCTTTATGTAGACGTTCAATCTCTTGTTGTTGGTAAATCATGAAATGTCTTTGAAAACTTGCAGCTCTATTAGCAGCTTTCAAACACTTGATTTCCTCCTGGTAAGAACGCAATATACATACAATAAAAAAGTGTAAAAATTATCAGTTTTCAAACGAATCTCACCTTTTCTTTCTTCAGCTTCATTTTAATGCCTCGTTCTCGTTTCTTTATCGAAGGCATGGTGTCATCGGAGCCTTTGTCACGTGACTGTTTCTTTAATTGATCCAACCACTGTAGTTCAGCCTTGGTCTTCTCTTTCAGTGATTTTTCTCTTAGTCTCAGGATAGCAGCCTGGTGTTTTGTACGAACCTCCTCTTCCATCATGTAACGTTGTATCATATTTACAGTAAAACGACCGAAAGAATCATAACTTTCAAATGGTGAACATTTCTCCTTTTTGGTACTATCATTGCCATCAGTCAATGGCTGATCCTAGAAACAACAGAGTTATCGTAAATTCATAAAAGGAAGAAAGAACAATAAACAATTTTCGAAATGAAACCTTGATACGTTTCATGCTCTTTCGTCGATGTTCTCTTGACGGTAAAAGAAAGCTAAATTCTACATCATCATCAGTTACAGCACGTGAAGAATCATCAAGTTGTGAACTATATTCCAACGCCGACGACACTGAAGAGAAAAATAGATTTGGTGACAAAATTCAATCAATCAGTTCATTTGTCACCAAATTCGACACTCACTTGACTCGCGAGGTTTTAGATCCTCTCCTGACTCATTGTGTACTGTTGTGTCCTCTCCTGATTCATTGTGTACTGTCGTGTCCTCTCCTGATTCATTGTGTACTGTCGTATCCTCTTTATGAACACTTGCATTCTCAGAAAGAGTGTTGTTAGCAATTTCTTCAGGGATGCTTCAGAGGTGAAAATGAATGATTTTTACGAATATCGCATTTAATGTGAAATGTTATGTTTTCCTGTGTATAGATGAAGTCAGAGTATAGCATCTTACCTTTCGTAAGATTCAAACTCATCACTAGAGTATCTTGTAAGAGCATGTGAAGAATTAACAAATGACTCCCGCTTTGACTTCACTTCATCTGTTGTGCTTTTACTTGTATGTTCTCGCATATCACTCTTATACGTTCGCGATTCACTCCCATGCGTTCGTGGATCACTCTCGTGTTCGCGTGATTCATTCCCATGCGTTCGTTGATGAATCGAAAGTGTTTGTTGATCACTAGTACGTGTTTCTCTCCCACTCGTGTATGATGCTCCTTCATTCTCAAAAGATCTTAAGTCATCTGTAAGTGTTCGTTCGTTTATGGATATTTCTTCATCCCGGCCTGGAGACATTTCATCACTGACGAGGCTTTTATCAGACTTCATGTCATGATGACCTTCACTTATGCTTGTCGCACGTTCAACAAGTATAGTCGATGATCCTTTCATTTTTTGAAGATTTTCTACAGCTGCGCTCGTTGAACTTGTAAGATTTTTGCAAAAGTCTGCCAGTTGTTGTGATGTGCTGGTCAAAAGACCAGAAGTCATGCGTGTTGCCTGATTTAAAGAGCAAAATGTTGGATGAAATTTATCATAAAAGTTATTGAACATCACAAAGCATTTCTTTTCGTATATTCTACCTCTTCCATGTATTTTTTTGAATGTTCATTGTCTGTCTTGATGCATTGTGTTTGGACTAGTGCCAGGCTCTCTGCAGCTGAGGCCGCCGCCATTGCTGCTGCTTGGCGTGTCTAAAAGCATGAAGGGAAGCTTTCTAAATCTCTGTCCAACGAATGCGTGCGTTATGATTCTACCTTTTCAAGATCTTTAGCTGCTTGAGTGGCCTCTTGCTTTGCCCTCAATCTTAACTTGTTCATTTCTTGCTCATGAGATTGCTGTTTAGACTATATTGGTAGCCAAGAGAAAAGTTTAAAACAAAATATTTCGACTGAAGATATCGTAAATGAAAGAAAAACTACACTGCGCTTACCTTGAGTATTTGAGCCAGCGATACTGTCTCTTGTTGAGCCAAAGAGACCGCTCTAGATTTCTCAATATCGTTCACTTGACGCACGGAATCCTCCACATTTTCCAGTAGGTTGATCTCCGCTGTAAGCTGGCGTTGTAAGGAGTCTGGGGAGAAACGGTCTCCACCTCTGTGGTCAGATGGTTTAGGAAAATAAGGAAACCGTCTGATTGGCGGACTTTCACCCGACAATGATGTAATGGAGGGACTCGTGCGAGTATTTGGTTGCTATAGAAGATATGTGATACGTGTTACCATGATAAAAGAATAAAAATTGAGACATGTTATGTTGTAATAAAGATATTCGTTTGATGAAGTTACTTGCCATTGTTGAAACTGAAACAGGTGAAGTAAAGTGGACATTTTCTTTTTGATTTCTTTTCTCGTCGCATGATGATGACAGTTCCTCTCTCGTTTACACTATCTTCACTTATTTCGTCTTCGTTTTTAATTCGCGATGAGATCAACTCTTGTGAACTATCAAGTTTGTCGATTTGCTCTTTAGTATCAGAGTCCGTTTCAAAACATTCAGAGTACGTTACATCTTTACGATCTCCCTAGAGATAAAATTGTATGAATTAATGACATACAGCAGACAAATTCTTATCAGATAAGCGACTGATAAATGTCCAGTGTATCCTAACATCAAGCAACGTCCAGTATATCCTAACCTTTACACGAAGCTCACTAGCCGAAAGAGAATCAAAGTCAGTAGCGCCATCCACATATTCATTATTATGATCTGACTTTTTTCTTGATTCAATCTCAAGAAGGCTAGCTGTCTCCGATCCAGGCCCCTCGCTGTCCGATTGTCTACTTGAATCAATCTCAAGAAGGCTAGCCGTCTCCGATCCAGGCCCTTCGTTTAAAATATCTTCAAAAAGTTTGCAGTTAAGTTATTGATGCCAAGGTAATGTTTTATTGCACATGATGAAATAATACAGAAAGTAATATACGAATTTCTCTTTATTCTTCTATAATCAATGTTTACTCACCTTCTACAGGCAGTGATCTAAAACGTCGTGTAAATATATTCATAACACTAAATCTATAAATAAAAAAAAATGAAAGAAAGAACTTTAAAGAGAATCTTCGTCTTTTCACAACCAAAACGTTCATTTACCTATCACCACGGGGTTCATATGGAACTGCTGGCGTAAATTTATAATGACCAGTTGCTGTTTTTGACATCTCTTCTGAAGGAAATCAAGAAAAAAATTAAGGTTTTGTGAATTATACCTCTAAAAATATAACTCTCTCACCATTATGGAGAAAAGTATATCCAGGATTTTCATATTGATGTTTTCTCTCAAAGATAGATGGATTGTGCTGCTGAAAATACAGATGATGGTCATCCTAGCTGCAGTCACTATATCACCAGGGAGTACTACCTAGAGGTCATCTTACCACTAGGGAGTACTACCTAGAGGTCATCTTACCACTAGGGGGTACTACCTAGAGGTCATCTTACTACTAGGGGTACTACCTAGAGGTCATCTTACCACTAGGGGGTACTACCTAGAGGTCATCTTACTACTAGGGGGTACTACCTAGAGGTCATCTTACCACTAGGGAGTACTACCTAGAGGTCATCTTACCACTAGGGAGTACTACCTAGAGGTCATCTTACCACCAGGGGGTACTACCTAGAGGTCATCTTACCACTAGGGAGTACTACCTAGAGGTCATCTTACCACAAGGGAGTAGTACCTAGAGGTCATCTTACCACCAGGGGGTACTACCTAGAGGTCATCTTACCACAAGGTAGTAGTACCTAGAGGTCATCTTATCACCAGGGAGTACTACCTAGAGGTCATCTTACCACTAGGGGGTACTACCTAGAGGTCATCTTACCACCAGGGGGTACTACCTAGAGGTCATCTTACCACCAGGGAGTACTACACAGTGGCAATGTTACCTACCATTGTTAAATCAGTTTCATGAAACGACGGAAGATTTTTAAACTGCATATCATCACTACAATCTTCAACTGAAGAAGTTTCAACGACGTATTTTTGGATACCAGGTTTCGTTTTCTGTATTTCCTCGGTAGGTTCTGATACTGAATGATTCTTCTCCGCATCTGTAACATTCTCATCGTCAACGATTGGCAATGGTGAAATGTTTCCACTTTCATTTAATGATATTCTTTCATCGTTCCATCGATGACGTTTTCTGACCGTGTGCCCGCGATATGCTGCTTGAATCTTTGTTGCAGCTGCTGTTCTTTTCGACTAAAGCAAGACTCGATTTTATTGCGAGAAAGTTTGAGATCGAGTCTCAAACTGGAAGTTTATAAGAACATGAAAGAGAATAAAAACCTGTTTTTCGTTTTCAATCGCCTGTCTTCTTATATGTGCAACTCCTAAGACATTAATAATGGAAACAAATGTATTGCTTAAAATAATGTCCTCTCTTTAAAATAATCAACATTTCTTTCTACTTCATTAAACCTGGTAATTCGCCCTGAAATGCTGTCTCTTTACTTAGTGTTGGAAAAAGGTGTTGTTTCTCTGTTTGCTGAGTAAACGAGCCTTCCTTTATACCGCTGAGTCGTAAAGCATGCGATTGAAGGCGCGATTGTAAAGCTAAAGCTGTTGACTGTAGAGCGGTAAGACGTTGAGTTCTCTCATCCAAGGACTGGGTACTAGCTGGTAAAACTACAACAGAAAGATTTCTCAAACGTTGTACTCCTCACTACAAAACTCTCATACACGTCATACCCAAGTCACGTGGCGTCTTCTCGTGCATACTCTCATTGGTGAAAAGTTCTTCAGTAAGTGTGACGTTAATATCATCATTACTAACGCATCTTTCTGAAGACACATTAGGACTGTATTTCATATCTTCAACATCTTATACACAAGATAAGAAAATTCATCAACCATTAAAGTAGAAACATGAATATTAACAATGATTGCAGTAAACCTGTATTTTCTTTGTCTGAGTCATTATGCTTCAACGATAAAGATCTTTGGTCATTCTAAAATATTTCAACATTCACGATGTTTTGGTAAAGGTTGCAATTGCAAAAATGCGTTAAATATCTTTCTTAGAAATATTTTTCAACCTTTGTATATCCAGCTATACTTCCATCTTCATATTTCTCATTTCTCGGAAAACGAACATCGATATTTCCCATCGAGAATGTTTTACCAAGTCTTTTCTCTTTCTTCGTGGAAATGAAACTTTTTCTCTGCCTCTCATACAAATCCTAGCAACATTTAACGTACATCAATCGTTAATTTATTCAGTGGCTAAAACTTTGTGATTCAACCATAAAATAAATAAAGAGAGGGTATTTCATACTTACCTTTAGTCGTTTTTGTTTCTCTTCTTCTTGTTTCTTTTTTTGTAGTTTTTCTTCTCTCATTTTCTTTCTTCTCTCCGTCAATTGATGAGCCATATAACGCTGTAAATTATTGCGGTCATAAGCATAAACAATAATCACCAAAGGTAAAGTTCAATTTCAAATACCTGTACTTCTTCTTGGTCGTAATGACGAGTTTTCGCTTTAGGACACATATCTGTCAATTAAAATGAATTCTATCATTTCTAATTTGTATTACGTTGTTGTCCATTGGCAATCAATCACTGAACAATCCAAAGAACTTCTTCAACTAAAATAGTTTCATAATGATAGATAAAAAACCTTCATTTGATTTCTCTGTCACTGCTATTTTCTTTACTTTCAAGATTCTTTTCTTTTGTGGACTAGTTTTTAATATTTCAGCTTTTTCTTCATTCGTAACATCAGTATCACTTTCTGTAAAATAAACGATTTTTAACATTCCAATTTTTATGTGTAGAAATTCACATCACAAGTTGGTTGTGAGACCTGAGCTTTCTTTTGCAAGGTCCACTAACATCCCCTTTACATCTTTTGATAAAGAATCTTTCATTTTCGACTCAACGTCAAAATCATCTAACGAAACAATGTGAATAAATTACTTCATGCAATAAAACCATACATATCATCACAATGTTAAACGATCAAATACCTAAATTCTTCGTCGTTGCTTCCTCGTTAAAAACAGACGTTACTTTATCATTCTCAGCTTGAACATTATCCATGTTTTCATTTTCTCGCTGTACGACGTGATCGTCGTCTGAAGAAGTTAGTGGCCCCTCGATAATCTCATCTTCTGAACTCGTAACAAATGTTCTTCCCAATTTATTATTCGTCAAAGCATCTTTGTGAAAATATGTTTATCATTGTTGAAAACTGTAGGAAAATTTTGGCAAATTAAAGAATCTTGTTGTTATCGTAAACTTACAAGTATTTGTGGTTGTTTTTCCTTTATCATCAAACTTGTCCAATTTTGTGTTTTCGTTTTCTCAGTTGCTTGCATGGTTGATTTTATTTTCCTTGATTTCAATATTTTATTAACGTTTTCACGGCCATCTTTCCAAGATGTTGTTGTAATCACAGCTTGAGGTCGTTTTGAACCAACAATTCTTGTCATCTTATCTAAACAATCATCACTTTAATTTGAAAAAAATCATTACATTACGTTAGAAATTTATCAAAAGAACAATGGCCTGCTGTAGTGTCATTCACTGAATTGTTTCATTAAATATTTTTCGATCAAATAAATCTTTTTACTTTTTGCGGTATTTTTCTCTTTTTTCTGCCAAGATTTCACAGCAACTTTATGGTTGACATCTTTTTCATTTTTAGTTGGAAATCTCTTTTTTTCTCCTTTCTTCTTCAAGCTTGGTTCAATGGAAGCATTGAAACCTAACCAAAAAAATCTCTTCAACATGACTAAACCAAGAACTATGATCACATGGCCAACCGTACCTCTATAACTCGGACAAGATGCAGAAATAGATCCAACTTTTCGTTTCAACTTTAAGGAAGGCATACATTGTGTATTGGAAAATGCTTCGGTAACAAGATCTGTATTATGATGAAGTTGTCTTTCCATAGATTTATTAACAACTTGATTTTGTATCTTTGACTGTATGGCTGCCTTTTGTTTCTCAACTTTTTCTTTTATTTTCTGAAGGGCAGCTAGATAGTACATACAAAATGATATAATAATGATGAAAATATTTCACTTATGAGCTGTTATCAAGTTTTTATACACAATGTATGCTCCACCGTTGTACCTTCATTTACAGGCAACATTTTTCCATGAGATGATGATGCTGAGCTGTCAGATTGTTGTGATGTCATGTTGCTAGGCAACAGATTACTTCCTGTTGATACAGTCTTTGCATCAGGTTTACTGGTTGATATTGTCAAACTTTTAAAGGTTTCAGGATCATCAATAAATTCATTTAGAAGCTTGGGTTTGAAAGCTGTTTTTTCTAAGAATTTTGGTCCTTCTTCAAGTTCACTTGACTTGTATTGTGTTGTGGAATAAGATTTGCTTCTATCTACTGAGAGAAATAACCAATTTCTGCTATCTTCTCTCCGTGCGTTCATTTAAATTCATTGAAGCATTTTGCTTAGACTGAGGTTTGAATTTCTAAGGCTATTGCACACATTTTATAATGTTAACAAATCTACCTTCATCAAGTCTTGAGTAGTCCTTGGGTATGGAAGAGATTTCCAAAATTTTTGACCAATCATTTCTCATTTTCTTTCCTTTGAGGTTACCATAATTCTTCTTGGGCAAATCTCCATCATACAACTGAAAACGTGTTACCTTGCCTAAATGTTGTTTTTCCTTAGATATCGTCTTTAATACTTTTCCTTCAGACATGTGTACATTTTTCATGGATTTTTGCTTTGATTTAGGAGCAGCAACATCAACATTATCTTCAAGTCTGCTCAGCTGCAAAGTCCATACAGTGATAGGTTTTAAAAGTTTGATTGTATTTAATGTAAACATTCCAGTACAGAATACTCACTGATTTTTTTATATCAGCGATGTTATCCCAAGCTCTTGATATACCTACAGCATGGAAATTGTCTTTAAGAACGATATTTATCGGAAAGATGAATTGCTATCCCATATACTAATTTGTATAAATATCGAAATGGTCTGGTTGCTTGGCAAGGGGAATTATGTCAGTTTTTTGCATTCAGTCAGTTTACTTTAACGTACTATAGCTAACACACATGAAATAAGATTAGTACTTACCGAGAACGTCGGATTTTGCATTTTTCCTCACATATATTGTCGGATCTTCAACTTTTCGTACTGTAAACGACATCGTTCACGCTAACGGTGATTAAACTCCAAACCGTTATACTCCAAAATCATCAAATCCAATGAAAATGAATAAGGATACAAATACATAAAAACCATCAATATGTATACAAACAAAATTTGTGCTGGGAAAAACCTCTGATTACCATGAAATATGTTTTAACCATAAACGAATCATAAATATGGCGCGCTGTATTGAATATTGATGCAAATGGATCATGGGGAGTACAATAGATCATTTTCACATGTTGAGGGACTTCAGACAAGGATGGCCTTTGAATTTCTAGAAGACTATAACGCTTTTATTTTTTTATCACTCTTTAATAGATATTTTGATTTTGTCGGGTTCATATCGACAATTTCATGCTTAAATTTTTCTTTTTTGGCTTCTTCTTGAGCATAGTAAGCAAGGCTTGCGTTGAGCATGCGCAATGCCTCATTAACTATTGTGAATTTATCTATTTTTTTTAACCGAACTTGATTTTGACCATGAAGAAAAGAGTGGAATTTTTTGTATCTTTATAAAAGAGGTAAGACCTCTAAAGTGCGAGAGGTAAATTACATAAGTGACTGTGAAATTTTTTTGTTTTTTGTTGAGAAAGAAAACGGACGAGAAATTCAATCTCATCAAATTAAAACCGCTTTCTTCTGTAAAACAGTAAAACTTCAACGTGAACAAATTATTTGGTTTTTAACGTTTTGTACGTATTTTTATTTAGTAAAATTATTCATTTAAGTGTTATATTTGATTTAAATAAACATAGCGTGACAATTCTTGTCCATTAATCTCAAACTGTGTGTTTTATTTTTTCATTGTTTGTTTTCCTATCGCTTTCTTCAAACACATACAACAATACGTCAATACCGCAATGGTTAATTGAATTTGTGTTATCGCTGAGTCAATCTAGTTTGAACAACAAAATTGTCCAACCGTTTATAAACGCTGCCTAAAGCGTACATAAATATTCTCTTTATGTATGCAATTTTTCTATTTTTTTAAGTACTTGAGAGTTAAGATGAAAGTCCATTGCATTGAAGCCTGGGTAAGGTAATGAAACTTTATGGCTCCGCGATATCATTTTTTTCTTCCGTAGTTTTTCTTTATCGATATGAAGAATATAGTTCAAATGGTGTCATTGTTGGTGGAGAACATGCATTTCCTCGTAAGTATCGACTTTCCAAACTTCGTGATTCATTTTCTGTCTTTGAGCAATGACCGGCGTAAGGCCATATAGGTCCATTATGTATAGTTGGTGTCATATAGGCTGTAGGTGTTAGTAAGGTTGGTGGACCATTCCCCGGTACACTAAGAAGATATCCAGGGGCAGTATATGATAAACTGGGACGCGGAGCAATTGGTATTTGTAAGGAATTTTCGGAGTCAATTCTTATCTTTTTCGGATGTAATCTTGATGGATTCTGTGACTTTCGCCATTTTGCACGACGATTTTGAAACCACACCTTCACAAGAAATAATAATTTTGTTATTTTTCTTACCGCTCACCATAAACATTCTGGCTAAGATAAGTGTGATGTGCTTGTGAGCATTAAACAAGTGGATGTGTAACTACGATGATAATAAAATGTCTCTAAGATAACAAATCCTGCAGCTGTCATTAATTGTTCGGCCCAGTTGAGATATAATGACAAATTTCTAATCTTTTTATTAAACGTTGTTATGCTTGTCCATTAAAACGCACGCCAAAGCAATAATAATCGGTTTTCGTAACGAAATAAGGTTAAAATATAATTAGCGTAGTCGTTGTTTTTTCCTAAAATATACGAATAAAAATAAGACTAGTTCTGCATAACTCAATAAGGGAAGTAAAGGAAAAGTGAAATCAAATTTCTCTTATCGTTAAGTCAAATTGAACGCCCTCCCGTTGAGTAGAAACGCCACGATGAATTTTCTTTTTTCGTCCTGAAATTCCTTATTACTTACCGAAACTTGTTTGTTTTAGTTTATAGCGTTAAAAGAAATGTACTTGATCGATAGTACTTAAAGATTATCACTGTTTTAGTCTTTTTATACATCACATATTTCCACCGTTTTGATGGGATCTAATAAAAATCTTTTACATCCTCAAAGGAACTCGTTCTTTTTGCATTATCTCTCTATAAAACTGTTGCTGTACCATAACCAAGGTGCTTTTGTTTCTATTCTTTAGCAAACCTAAATGCAAACTTTCGGCATACTTTAGTACAAAAGTGTATGATTTATTTTTAATGACCTGTATTCTTGCCTCGCTTATGCTTATTTTGGTCGCCAACTCTTCTCTTAATGCTATATCTGGGTAATGTTTCTTTTCAAAGACTTTCTCAAGCTCCTCAAGCTGACTTTTTGTGAACGTTGTTCTATTTCTTCTCTGTTTTCTTCGAATGGCAGGATTGTCGTCGGACAAACACGGTGAAGTTTGATAAGGACGATAAAGTACCCGAGTTACATGTTCTATGAGTTTTTAAACAATAATATTACTGTGAGTTTTCAACATATGTTCAACAATGATGGAATTTATGATATTGCAAAATTTTTGTCAACCAATTTTCAGCTGAGAAACTATGTAATGTAATGGCGAGCAATCAAAACCTTCCTCTTTGAACATGGTTATAAAGCCTAAGTAAAGTACATTGAATTTGTTCTCAACCTTCCTGTATTTGAAGTTACAAAGTTTCTGCAAAGGATCTTCATGTCTTTTTTACACCTTTTATTAGATCTTCGTGAAGAGTTGAGTTGTACTTACGTGTCGAATTTGTTGGATCAACGCTCAAAACATCGCCGATATAATGAGACGATGGAGTAGTTGAAATAACTGGGCTTAGACGTGATGGTAACATGACTCTTTTTAATCAATATATTCTTGTTCAACAATGCCTTTTTTCCTCCCTTGCTCATTCAGTGATATGTCAGATTTGTTATTTGCTCAACGCGTTAAAAGTTTTAGCATCACTGATCGCCCACTGGGTGGACCCTCATTTTAAATACATGCATAGCAGCGCGCGCAACTGCAGGTGCTCCGTCAAGATCGTGTTGTTTCCCTATCCTGTTGCGTTTATCTAACTGTTTTATACACCAGTATAAGCGTACACAAATATCCACAATGACTTTTTGATTAGTACATCGTAGTTAATTCTTCATAGGATAATGCAGGGCACCTGTATCGTTGCACTCATTTGTTTTGTTGTGTTTAAGATAAAGTTTAAGACATCAGAAAGTTAGATAAATTCTCCATTTATTTATATAAGTACATCAAAATTTTTTCTCGCAAAAAATATGTAGTGTAAATACTCTTGTTTTTGCTTTGACAAAATGACAAACTAGAGTAATATCTTTCTTTCGTACAATATGCTCAGATTATTTAAGTTCAGACAAGCTAATCTTTTAAAGTGTCCTAACCATTTCCTTGGACACTTGAATAATAGCTACATCCACAATTTTGATTATTTAAACTCAGTGGCTTTTAAGAATCATGAACGGAACTTCCTAAATGACGAAGACAGCAAGTCTTTGCCTTGTCAACTCTTAGTCATACATTCAAGATTTTATTATTATATGCAAACAAGAAATGCTTCATTATAAGTCTAATAAAAACTCGAGATTCGTTTGCATCAATAAAAGTCTGCCTCTTCATAGTTTGTAATTATTCATAATTCAGAAGTAGTCAACTGTCTGCAACTGTACTTGACTCAATATCTTTTCAAGTGCAAATGTGCTGCATTGAGTTTGTGTCTCAATACAGACTCATTTTTAATTTTTTAAATTAAGAGTTTCGCGCATTTGCCTGTCTTCGCATTATTCTGCATTGTGTACACCTTTTTAATTATTTTACATATAAAATGATGTGCGTAATTGATAATCTATATATTGCTTAATCTATTGCTAAACAAATAAGCTAATGCCCTTGCATGTATAAAAAAGTTGGGATCAAACGATGTTTATGCATGGTTTTATAGCTAGATTTGGCTGGAGAAAATATTCTTTTATGCTTAAACTTTTTTTTATAAAAAAAATTATAAAACCCAAGTAAAGGTTTTGGTTCTTCAACTATTACATCATTACACTCATTTCTGCATAACTTTTTAACACTTTTACGTGGTTAAATTTCGAAATTTTATTTCGGACGTTCCTCGAAAATTCATAATCGAGAAAATTTTTCTTTTTTTTCTTTGTACCACAGCCTAAATACAAATGAAAGTTAAATGCATTCTTTTTTCACTTCGAGAAGGTCTTAAAAATAGAAATTTAAATCCATTTAGCTTTTCGTCGTCCATCTGCCGACAATTTTTATGACAATTCAAATGTGAAATTAGTTTTGGTTTCATTTAAATATTGAATGATTTCTGACACCGACTGTTAAAAAAAAATTTACCGTAATTGTAGCAAAAGGATTCCCACGAATTTTTTTATTCCTCTTTTCATTATTTTTGTCCAAATTTGAGAATCACTCATTTGGAATCATGAAACATACACGGTTTTTGTGCAGAAATTGTTTACATTCATATTTCCCATTCAGTAACACATTCATTTAGACGGACCGTTATATATCCAAAAATCAATGAGATGAAAATACCCGCAGAGGACTTCAGTCCTTGAGAATCAAGGACAACACACAGTTTGTTCATTATAACTGTCATTTTATACTGAATTTGCTCTTTCATTTTTATTATTTTATACTATTCCCAGCAAATGTTCTTTTCAATTGAGTTGTCAGTAAAATCTTTTCTCTGCAAACATCTGTCATTAATTTACAATGACTAAAACGGCCTGCTAATTGATCTCTATGATTTCATAAATATCAATTAGTGTTGACTTCAGTTAAACAGGCAAACAGCTAGTGACGTTTTACTGGCATTTCGTGTACAGATTTTATTCCACCAGTTTTTATATTTTTACTGTTTTAAAACATAGCTATAATTTTTTTTGACTATTCACTCGCCTCGTTTCGTTAAATTCATCTCTAGATTGTTTTATTAGAGATTAGTTTGTGTTCACATGCTCTATGTTTCAATTACTTTTTGGCCTAAAATTTTTTGTTTTCAGAAAACAATTTTTCGCGGATGTGACACGTAGCCCAGCATCAAAACAACGCCAACTGAATTCATAATTTTTTTATTTGATATTCCAGTAAAACATGTTATAATGATCATAACGTTAAATTTATTGACTCACTCCACAAACTCAGCAGTTTTATGAATGAGTTTTAAAACGCCGTGAAATCCAATTTCATTTTTCTATATTAGATGAAAACGATTGGTGGGGGGTGTATATTCAGAATAAAAACCCAAATTAATATCGCCTCCAATGATATATAGATGAACATCAATTATTTATGAAGTTTTTTTGTTGTTAACTCTACTTTGAATACAAGTATTTCACATAAATAAGGGTCTTCAATTGTTGGTTCAAAGCTGTAAAGTGAAAGAGCATTCATGGCGTTTTTCGAGCGAAGTGAAAACGACGTGATTTTATCATAAATTTGTGCGAATCGCAGGAAGTTCGAGAGCAAATTAGAAAATTTTCCATCTTCCGGTTCTGTGCGCAGATGGTAATTTAAAATCATGTTTGTAGTATAAATATGTTAAAATGACAATTTTATTTGCAATCTTCTAAAAACTCTAATTGAGACTCATTGAACAGCGTAATTGGAGCATTCAGGATGGATGATCAAAGGAGAATCGCTCGATTATTTTGCTAGCCATGCGTGCATTTTGTTAAGCCACCTAAATATTTGTCATTTCTTTGCTGTTGCAATTTAGGTAAAAGATAACTTGTTTTATTCGGGAATTTATAAGTGTTTTCTTCTGCGATGTTTTTTTTCTTGTTCATTGACGAATTCCTATCTCCTCATTAAAAATTAATTAGTCAGGAGAGATGACATATGTCTGCTTGTAATCATTAATGATCTTATGATATTGTTCTTGTTCAACCAACTCAAGATAACCGTTTATAATTATTTTCTTAGACGACATTTATTTCATCAAGGAACTTAAATATGCATAGGATATAAAGACTTGAATTAACGTAATCTATGGCGAAAATCTTAAGTAGTTCTGGGTGTTAGACCTGGGGACTGGCACGGAGACATAATACGTGACAATATGATTGTCGTTGAAGATATAATCTTATATTATTTGTTCATCCTCTGTTATTTCTGTAAAAAATAATGTTTCATTCCACTGGTTTGGATATGTTCAATCATAACCATCTTTCAAACAATATTTACAATTTGATTTCATTCACAAAATCCACATACAGTATTTAAATATTTATAAACATAACATGATTAACATCCATAAAAATTGATTCCAAATTCTTTGAGCTCCAGTTCACTTATAAAATCCTTCATCGCCATATTTTGACAGTGATTTTTGACCATTAATCAAGTTAGTTGTCGGTAGTTCTTTGGGCTTTCCTCAACATCAAAGAAAGTAAATTATTAGCATAATTTATAAAAAATTGTAATTGACAAAGATAGGAGTACCTTCATATTGATAGAGCCTATTTTGATAAGACTGCATCACCACTATTGACTTGGCATAACCACAACATGCACCAAAACCTATTTAATTGGAAATTTTATGTAAGAAAGCTAATATTGCAATCAAATATAAACCAATTGAAGATGAAAAATTACTTAGGTACCAAGGCAAATCAGTGGAATGTACTTAGGTTCCTTTTTGAGTATTTTTGTGACCTTCAACACAGCATATGTGGCCATACTCCCTGGAATGTGTACAAGCACAAGGCCAATTTAGCTACAAGTCCATAGAATTGGAAATTGTGATTAGGAATGATGGTTGGTGGTTTGAGGGATGGTAAGTAGTAATGAAGAATAGCAGCCGTTTATGGAGGATAGTTACTGGTTATGAATGATGGTTAATGGTTATGAATGATGGTTAATGGTTATGAATGATGGTTAATGGTTATGAATGATGGTTAATGGTCGTTTTGAAGGATGGGTAGTGATAATGGAGGATGGTTGGGGGTGCTTACAATTACGATTAATTTAAATAAACAATTTAACATATTTTACAATTTGTAAACGTTCACGTTAAAAAAATTATAGACAAGTACTTTTGTTAGTTACTTACCAATAATAAATGATGATATGCCAGAGATCCTTGCCTCTCGTTGACATGATTTTAGATCATCGTAACCCTAATTTAAAGGTCGTACATAGACACTTCACTAAGTCAACACTAACACTACAACACATAACAATGATATTGTAAACATTACGAAAAAATACAGTAAAGACTGAGATTTTATGCAGTGAAACTACATTATAGTGACGAACATTACTAACCGATTCGCTTCCCAATCGTTTGTTTAAAATAAAATCCATATTTTCAATCCATATATTATGTAATGAGCATACGAAGATGAAAAAGGCTATTTCTGCCTGCTTGCAGGTCACCGTAACTGAGGCCCGCGCCTCTATAATAGGTGTTTTAATAGAGTTCCACTGGTGATTGGCAGGTAATTGGTGATTATTAAATTTACGGTCAGGTTGAAATGAGTGCAATATCCTTAAAAATGACAACCAACAGCCAATGTAAATTACTTCCTGAACTTTATTAGATATTTTCATCATTTACATGTTGCTTTATTTACTTTTTATAAAAAGCATGAAGTGCTACAAAACTTCTCAAATGTTAAAGTTAGTTACTATTGATAATCATTTAACTATAAAAATTTTCTCGAAACAAACAAAAACGACCTCAAGTTCGTGTTGTCGTCATGAAATTTACATTTATTGGCGATATGACCCACAAGGCCGTGCGATCATCCGCCGGATATGAGTGTTGATTTTTAGTCGAGAAGCTTCAACGAAGACAATAAAATTGTCTAAGTCTGTTTTAGCTATTGCTAAACTATTGCAGTTACATAAGGTATATGTAAGATTGGCAAAGGATTAAGATTATGGCGTGGGGAAACGAGTTATGGGTAAGTGTGAAACATGTTTTGTTATTGCATCAGGAATGCTCATTTGAATTGACCTTATAGAAATACACACATGTCAGAAACCATTGAACATTGAAAAAATTCTACTTCTATTTAGGATCGATCTGATGTCGTAGCGAATCACACACAACAGTCTATCGACTTTATTGAGAAAGTTTCCAAATTTATCAAGGAAAGATCAAGAATTGAGCAAGATTATGCCAAGGAACTCAAGTATGTGACGTTAATTGTTATATTGATGCAGCACATCGGAAATACAGCATGCTTCAATGTTGCTGATTATATACAATTATTGTTAAATTGTGACTTATCTTCTAACAATATTGTTAATGTTTTTTTTTTGTTACGCTACAATTGTTGCATTGTTTTGATTCTTTCGTCAAATTTACAGTTTATTTAAACTTTCAACTACAGTAGATTTCTTACTTAAAAGATTGCTTTTTTTGTTTCATAAAATGAGAAATGTCGGCATTGGACGTTACATAAGTCCGTAGTTTTTTTATTATGTATTCAATAGTTTGTTTTTTATGTGGTGGTGTCACATTCCAGTTTACATCGTGAATATCTTAACAACACGTTCGACAAACATTTATCGTCAGTAAAATACTGTATTTAAACAATTCTTACATAACCATGAGTATTTCAATGTCTTTCATCACATTTTCGTGTTTGGTGCTGATAATTTTTTATGTGTAAAAACTGCATTTACTTGTAAATACGCTTTACTTGTAACTAAACCTATTTTTAATGTTTCTGACATAAAAGTTGGTACGTTTAATAAGTGAACTATTGCGCCTTTGAATGGGATTGTCATTTGATATTTATGATTTGTTGTTTCTCGACCATGTTAGTTTTTAAATTTCATCATAATGATTAACTATTTTTTCAAGCAAAATTTTCATTTGTCGCCGTGAAATGTGACATAAATCATCAAACAATCATAAATTGTTGAAATATTTCTAACAAAAGAAATTATCATGTTTGTTTTTGAACTACTCTGTATTGTTTATTATCATAAAGAAATTAAAAAGGTTCGTTGGACCTTTATAGGAAGTTGTGCAAGTCATACCACTTGAAGAAAAAGGAAGAATCAAGGTTGGAAATGTATTTTGTGAAACATGAATGTAGTAGTGCAAAATTTATTCAATAATGAATTGTTCATTTTAGTCTAACTGTCCACAAAGCATTCACTGGAATTTTAAAGGAAACAGAGGATATTGCCGGTCAACATGAAGTTATAAGCGAAGAGCTGCAGTCAAAGGTGTACAAAGAGCTACATGTACTTTCTACGGAAGCTAAACATGATAGAAAAAAGGTAGACAGACTTTGAATGTTTGATGTCTTTAAAGAATTATATATATGGAAAATTAAATCATTTAGTGTGTTGTAGTTTATAGATGGAGAAAAGACACTTCTAAGAAATCTTCAGCAATCTATGAATTCCTTAGATAATGTAGGGACATTGAGTTGTTTGTTAATAACTCACTTAAAACAAATTTTAAATAATCCTCTTGCTTGTTACTTAGGCCAAAAGAGCATATGAAAAATCCAGCAAAGAATCCACTGAAGCATTTCAAAACTATCAGAAAGCAGACAATGACATGAACATGACAAAGATGCAAATTGAAAAGGTTTGTAGTTATTTTTTAGGATTGTAAAGTTTTATGAAGTTTATAGTGAGGTGAATGGTTTGAACCTGGGGTTATCATTACATGTTTGTAGATATAGATTAATGTGGTTGGTGCAATCTTAGGAAGGATTTTTGATGATGATGTTAACGGATGCTTTGACATACATGATGGTTGTGTCATGAAGATTGACTCTGAAGATGATTATTTTATTTAATTATTTTCAATTTCTAGTTAAAACAATTATCTATGGAGAAAGGTCAACAGTGTGAAAATGCCAAGGAGGCATATCGTGATCAACTCACTAAGACGAATAACAGTCAAACACTTCATTATTCAACCAATTTTCCACAATTAAGCGATGTATGTTACTGGATTGTTGGTGGTAATTACTATTGGGTTGTCAGGCACCCATTTGAGACGTATTTTATTGTTAAGGTGTTACAAAAGAGTGAGGAAGATCATATTGCAAGATATGCCATTCTTCTTACACAATATTCTGATGTTCAGGCCAAGGTTATTCCAATCATAAATAAATGTTTGGAGGGAATGAAAGTTGCAGCGCAAATTGTAGATGGGGGAAAGGTACAAAGATTTAATTTTAGAAATTGGTGTATTTTTACCATTCAAAATGTTTGGTTACATCAAAATAGGATTCACAATCTTTGGTGGATGCAAACAAGACGGGTTTTTCTCCGCCTGGGGATATTCCATTCGAAGAATATGGCAAACCAGCAACTCAACAACCTGGGACACCATCGGATAAAAAAGGAAAATCAAAGAAGGCTAAAGCAAAAGGCCATAAAAATGTCAAGGTGCAGAGACTATTGTCAATCATTTTTAGTGCAATTTAATACTTCAATTTTATCATAAAACAGTATACTTTTATGTTGTTTGTGACATTTTCTGTTTACTTCTCAGAATGTTGGTGATGGAAATGACTTTCAAAGTCTTAATCCTGGTGAAAAACTTCGAGTGTGTAAAAAAAAGATTGAGGAATTAAGTCTTTCATCCAATACACTACTTGCAGAAAGACAAGCCTTGGAGAAAATGTTAGGAGTTTATAGCGAGAACACTGCATTAGGGGATCCAAAAAGCATTGCCTCTCAACTTGAGGATAATGCAAAAGCATTGGACAAAAGTAATGAAGAACTTTATAAATATCAGGTTTGATTAAATGCCGCCTTTATTATATTTTATATTTTATTTTTAACTATCCTTTGATATCTTTAGTGTTATTTGGCCATATTAGAAAAAACTGAGCAACCTGTCAAGCAACCAACTTATTCTGGTCAAAATGTACCTGCACCTCCTTCACATCATTCATCCAATGGTGAACCTGCTCCACCACCTGCTAACATTCCAGATCCACCACCGTACCATGGAACAAATGAGGTGGACCATGCAGATGGAGAATTTGAGGATGATATACGGTGTTACGTACTTTATGATTTTCAAGGTTAGTTATATGTAATAATAGCAAGATCTTTTTGTTTTATAAAATCTCTTGTGTTGAAAAGATGCAAGAGAACCTTACTAAGTATTGATGATTGCATTGAAGAAATTAACATTACCTATAAATAGTGGTACAAATATTGCAATTATGCTTTCTCTTTTTCTGTTCACAGTTTAATGTAATATTTTTCATTTTCTGATTGACTTTACTGATCTGTAATTCATTCAACTTTAGGTACAAACGAGGGTGAGATTACCGTGTCTGCTGGTGAGGAGTTGATTGTATTAGAACAAGATATTGACAGTACAGGTTGGACGCAGGTATTGAAAGGTGAAGAAGAAGGTTACGTTCCAACTGCTTATATACAAATCTCTGAGTAGATATCTATTTAAGAAGAATCCAAGAAATTTTGTCCAGTTTATGGTGTTGACATCCTCCAACAGTTGCAGAAAATCTCTTAACATGAAGATATAATATAAGATTTACCTGAGCACAAATATGTGCTCATTACTCCTGGGAGCTTATTTATCCATGGCCCAGAAAATGGCAATTGTACCTGTAAATTCTATTTTATTTTATTGATGATTCAAAATGTAACTTTAATTTGTCGTAAGAATGTAACTAATTTAGTTTTAAACACATAGAAGGACGCTATGCAGAATTATTTTCTGCACTTTTTTACTAAGCCATCCTTTTAAAAGAATGTGGTCTTTTAGGATAAAGTCATATTTTTTGTACAAATTATTTAGTAATAATTTTACGATATACTTTTATTTGTCTTCTACTTTGCTTTTGGTTATGAAAAGTTTGAATGCATAGTCTAATGCGCTTTCTAAAAACAACAACTGAATTACGATTTAAAAAATTATTACAATGGCAGGAATTTACATCCATCTTAGCAGTCAATAAAAATCGGCTTATCATGCTTTTTGTGTTGTACTTATAAGATTACGACGTCAAACGTATTTTTTTAGCGAAAGAATAACTTGTGTCTGGTGTATTTAAAGTTAGATTTTTCAAGTGAATTTCCATTTTTCTATCATAAACTATCAACGGCCTATCATACTCCTACACACAATACCCTTCAGGGGGTGAGGTTAGGTTTCCTTGTCTGTTGAATTATTCATTCCGGTATTTGCATAATCTGCGTCCTTATTTATAGCAAACAGTTCGCCTGTATGCGTCGGTGAACGTGAATTCATTAGTGCGCAGTGCTTAGAAGAGACAAGTAATACATACAAGGTAGCTAACTATTTTATTACCAGTTAATTCGTTTAAATTTTTGGCGTATTTTGAATGTTTAAAGATATTAGTAGTGAGCTTTATTGCGTAAAATGTCTATTGTTGACTCAACGTTTTGAAATTGTTTTTTGTTATCTTTACGACATCGAACGAAAGTAAATCTTTTTTCATAAGCAACTGGTATTTGATAATTGTTGAACCGACTGACAGATAACTCAAACACAATATGTTTGAAACAACTATTTGTGCATTTTGCTCTAATTTATGGTTAAAGAAAAAACAAGGCGAAGAAAACGACATCGTAAAGGATAATTTTCGTTTGAATTTTCGTTTGCGAGAAATGTGAAAATGATGGTTTTATGCGTAGATTATGATTTTTTGTCATTTAAAACCTTTCATCGTTCTGTCGCGCAAACTATGCCGATGATAATTTTACCCCTAAATGACTAGAAAGTTAAATATTTGTTCGTTGACAATCACCGTCATTTAATGGCAAATCGTTTTTCAAGTCGTAGGATTTAGTTGATGACTTCCTTGTTTATGTATGCAAAGGTTTCGTTAAATTAGACACAAACAAGAGCGACGCAAACGGATTTTTTACTCTAACAGTTAACGACGTATTAATTACGTCAAATTGACCATCCTCGTTTCCTCTGTAGGACACCTACGAGATAATAAAAAATCCTTTCTTAAGTTGCTCTGTATCCGTCCGTTTTCAAGATTAATCTTACTATCTACCAGTGCAATATAATGGGTTGGGAAAAGTAGGGCTCAAGTAAAATATTTTTAAATTTTGTGACACTGACAATCTTGCCTACCTTTTTAATGTAATCATTTGACCTTTTAAGTGGTTCTTGAATCATCATTTATAATTCATGTTTTATCGTTCATGCATAATAAGAACTAGTGATGCATGCATAATATAGATGATAAATAATGTCTTGATTTCTTCATATTTAGGAAGACAGAAACGAACAAACTGATATTTAACAGAAATCATAACATAAAAGGTTAGTGTAACAAAGTATCTTCCATAAGATACAAAATTGTTAGTATATATTCAATTCAAACCTATATCTTGGTACGCAATTCATAATATGTCCACCCACTGCTATGTATTTACTTCCATTTTAAAGATATAAAAAATTGAGGAATTATGGAGTTCCTTCGGTTGTCAGTGCTCGAATAATCTTAATGTAAACCTCTTTAGATGTTGTCATTTCATGCCTCTGTATGTTTGCAGGTTTTTTTGCTGCCTTTGTAAATTGCTAAACAAGACAATATTGAAAGACTTACTTGTCACAAGCACTTAACTTCAAAGAGTATTTTAATAGATGCATTCTTAAAAGTGTTTGTAAGTAAAATTTTTCTTTAGGATTGATTCAATTGAAAGAATCTTAGATACCAAGAATGTCCGAACAGCAAATGAATCATTTAACTGTTGAGAAAAAAACTCGTTTGAAATCTCCCGACAGAGGAATGCCGTTTAAAAAGTGAGTAAATTTCATCATTTTTTGTATGCTCTGATATTCACTGGTGACTTAACGATAGATAGTCGATACTTTTATAAATTATCGCTCAATGTCAACATAAAGATAAATCTGTAATCTTAGAAAATGAAATCTTATATCATCTTATACCTACGTACTATGAGACAACCGGCGAAATGTATATCTAATATATGAAATTTCGTAATTTGTTTCTAGAATGGCAAAGATCTTAACAAAACGTCTTCACAAAGCTAAAGAACATGAGGTTCATCAAGATCTTGTTGATCAACCCTGGTTCCACGGTCGTTTGACATCGGAATACGCCGTAAAGATACTCGGAGATCAAGGAAAATTTCTTGTGCGTGAAGATCCAGCTAGTCCTGGACACTATTTTATGTCCATTAATGATAATGGTTCAGTAAAAAATTTTCCAGTGCAAAGGACAACGACCAAAAACATGAAATACAAATACAGACTTGGGAAAAGTGAAAGTTTCGAATCCTTGGTGGATTTGATTGAACATCTTTACGTGAGTAAGTTTTTAATTACTGACAGCGGGAAAATACGTCTTTCAGCTGCAGTGAATCGTGATACAGGACTGCTCGTAGCACCTGAACAGGACGCGAGAATTCAAGTTACGAGTGCACCTCCAACTAGAGCAGGTACGCCACCTTTAATGAAACGAAACAATAGCGATCCAAACTTGACGACGTTACAGGTAAATGATATGACTCCAAGAACTCGTCTCCAGTCTCGCTCCTCTCCTCCTAGTCTTTACGTCGACGAGTTTAACTTGAATGAGAGCGAGAGTTTATACGATGAAATAAACTTACCTCCAAAACAGTCGACGCTCTTGAAGAAGAAACAAACGATTTTAAGCGATGTTTTGGGAAAGTTTCGTAATACTTTATATAAAGTGTTTGTAAAAAACGACTGCCTTACGCTGGCCAAATACTTGACACAGAGAGATCTTGAGATAGTCTGGGGCGAGGATCTTGACAAAAAGAACAAAGAGAATGGTCTGTCTTCAATAAATGCATTGGAATTGATATTATTTCCTGATGGTAGCGAACTTAGACAGGCCATATTAAAAAGGTAATATAGAGACTGCGTGAATTAAAGATAACTTAATTTATGTTCAATTTACATATTTTTATATTTAGACAAAGAATTATTTCAACTTGGGTTAGTTGTATGGTGATAGCAGGAGGTGAAACTGATGGTAGAGTTGGTATATTAAAGATATTCATAGGTATTGCTCATGCGTTGTTCAGTTCACTGGGAAATCTGAATAGTTTCATGGCTGTAATGGATGGACTTGAAGCCACTCAGGTGCCAACAAATGTCATTCATTTAGTTAATAATTTAGTAATAATTTATACCATCTGTCTACTATAAAAGATTTCTCCTTTTTACTTAGGTAAACCGTCTTAAAAAGACCTGGGGCCTTTTGGAAAACACTCACCCTAACCTCTCTATTGTATATCACAACACATTGAGATCAGTTTATGCTGTTTTGAATTCCCAAGGCACTCACTCATTTCCTGGAAAGATCAAGCCCTGTTTACCATATATTGCGCATGTAGTGAAGTGTCTTGAAGTTGGTCCCAGTCCTCTTGTGGAAGCCGTAAATGACGTGAATGAGTTAGACGAACTTCAAGTAATGTTAAATCACTTGAGTAGCGCAAGAGATGTTGCAACGGCTGCTCTCAGCTACCGTGGGCAGGCTGTAGAGTTCATTAAGAACATGAAAGGTGGCAATAGGGAGCTTGAAAGTTATGTTAGAGATACAGTTGATGTATCAAGGGCTGTTGGACTAGGTTTTCGCGAAAGTGAGGTTGCTTTGAAGATGGAAGGTCTTCTTACCCTAATGTCTGAACACGTCGAGTCTTAATATATAGACAGAAATATTATATATTTTCATATCAACCATTGGTAAAAAGAAATAAAAAATGTCTGTTAAGCTTATGCTTCATAATGACAGGAAAAGGAGTCTTCGAAATCGATATCAAATTCTTTGAAATGTAATCTTGTTAGCTTACCCCTATATATCAACCACTCCTGCTGTCTTTAACCATTTATGGCAAATATTTAAGGTGTTTATTCAATAGCATGTAAGACGGAAACAAAAGAAAATGCCATTAATTATATATTTTACTGTGACATGTGAAATTAATTAAAGTTTACCAATCATCATCCAGCTTATTTATGAAGATAACATCAGTGTGACGATTATACGTCGAAATTGGGCGACCGCTTCCGACAATTGAACATAATAGATTGAGAATGCCTTTGTATTTGATTTCATGTTTTTTAAAAATTTTTAAAGCTTAACAATGTTCTAAATCTTTACTTTACAAATTCTAAATACCAGCGTTACTTCTATCAGAAGTCGTCGTTTTAAATAGTTTTATATTGAAACGGTGAAGGGAGTAAACTATTTCCTGTTTTCCTCTTTCTCAGTTTGATTTGAAAGTGGTACACACGACGCAAATGAGCATGGTGTGAATGGCGTTTCTACAGGTAGTTTTTAGTTATTTTCTTCATAATTTGTAAAAGTACATCTCAATACCATTGTTAGATGTAATAGTCATGTTTTATCAATAAAAGTTAGCTTACTCTTTGTAAGATATTTAATTACTCAAAATTGTTTGCAGTCGTAGGTAAAAATGTTTTGTTATGACGCTGTTGTTGTCTTTGTCTACGATATGTTTTTTGTCCATCATTTTCCGCCTTGAAATATGCGAAGAAAATAGTTTCGCATTATCGTTCACCTAAATTATGTATATTATATCACGTTCGTGTAATATTAACTGTTTATCCTTGGTTATTATTTAGATGGCTGCAAGAAACGCTTTGGCAAATTACCTGTTTTTATTTTTACTGATTCTTAATGCTCCTTCAGTATTTTCTCAGGGTAATCTTTTAGTTTAGTATGTAGCGCACTGGTCTCTCTACAAAAATATGAATCGATTATAAAACATTTATAGAATGTACGTCTGCTCTTGGTATGGCAGATAGACGCATTAAGGATAACCAGATCACCACTTCAGGATATTTGTTGAAGGCTAAAGGCTACCAAGCACGATTACGACAGAATATTCCTCCTTGGGGAGCTTGGTGCGTTGATAATAAAAATGGACAGCCATATAAGCCAAGTTATGACCAGTATATACAGATTGACCTCTTGAAGGTTACAAAAATAACCAAAGTCGCTACACAGGGACGACAGTATGCTCAGGGAAATGAGTTTGTCGAAGATTATAAAATAAAATTTAGTGTTGATGGTGTAACATGGATATTTTACAAGGATGCTGAAGGAAACGAAAAGGTTTGTTGTATGTTAAATTGCTTAGAGAAAGTTGTTCATATATACAATATTATTAAATATTTACTTTACATAACAGATTTTTCGTGCAAACAAGGATGTTACAATTGTGGTTCAACATATATTAAAGCCTTACATTAAAGCAAGGTATATTAGGTTATATCCCGGGTATCATGGCAAAAGAACAGAATGTATGAGATTAGAACTTTATGGTTGTATTTTCAATGAAGGTAATTTTTGAAATTTGATATTAAATCGTGAAAATTTTAATAATTTTTTTAACATTATTTCAGCAATTTTGTCATACACAGCACCAAAAGGTGAAACAACACCAAACAACAGGAACAATTATACAGATAGAAATTATGATGGTAGCAAAGGCCTTCTTACTGATGGTGTGTATGGTCTTGTTAATGCAAAAGAAGAAAAAGGCAAAGGCTGGCTTGGCTGGAGTCAAATGTCTGCTCATGAGTTTATTGATTTAGTGTTTGAGTTTACTGGTCCAAGGATGTTCAAAGATGTTGTTTTGGCTGTAAGTTTTGACAGTGTACTTAAACATGGTCAGTTCAGCAAAGCACAGATATTCTTTGCACCGACAAGAGAGGAATTAGCGAAATCAGCAAATTTTCTTGAGAACCGTCAAAAACATGACATGAAAAAAAGACGATACATTGATAATATCACGATTCCTCTTTGTAATAATACGGGAAGATTTGTGAAGATCCGATTATATTTTGGTGCAAAATGGTTGCTTCTTACAGAGGTTTTGTTTAATTCAGGTAAAATTTTGTCAATTTATTTTACGTTTTCTCCCCATGATCGCTCATGATATTGTAACCTTAGATAACAACTGGTTTGTCTGTCATACTTGAGAACTCTATGTCTTTTGTAGATCCAACAACAGCAATGAACTCAAAGCTGAAACGTTGTCCACGATATGGTTCTTCAACTACAATAATACCAAGCATTTTATGTAAAAGTAAGTTGAACAAGATTAAAAACGAGGGAAAGATGAGAAGTCACAAGAATAATGTTGTTTTTTCTTTAGATTGCGATACGTTGACAACAGTTTCAACAATAGGGGAAGCAAGGCATTCAAAATCAAATAATCTTCAAATGACTGTGATCATTGTTTGCGTCATTTTACTTGTCACCATTGTTCTTTTGGTTCTTATTTTTCTTTTGTATCGAAGGAGAGCACTTTGTTTTGATAAGTTGAAACAGAGGAAGAAAATGGAGAAGAATATTCATGTTGAGCTAAAGCAGACTGAGAATGCTGCAGAACCATTGTATGATAAAATTATGGATAATATGGGTAATCCATTGTATACATGTACACCTGGGGATAATGATGATACACAACCAATGTTGTCTCCTTCAAGGACCAAGTTTGATGCTCAGACAGGTAAAATGTTGGTATGATTTTGTAAAAGTTCAATACAGACATATTGCTAGTTCTGCTTATGAAGATAGGTGTATGTAACAATAACTTATATTGTATTATTTTAATATGGAAAATTTCACTTTGTGAAGTGAAAGTTAGATGGTTATTGTCATAAGTTCAGTTTTGTGGAGATATCTGGGAATTTAACTCTCAGGTTTTTTTCATGTTTAGTTCACAATACTATGTATTGTGTTCACTTGTAATGTATATGTTCCTTTTTTATCAAACAGTATGCATTATCATTCGATTTTGTATAACTAATGATTACACATTTTCATATTATTTGCCAGAGTTGCATTCATCCGAAGTATATTCAGATCCAGATAGTTTAAACGTCAAAGGTACGTTGGGCGTACAAGATGATTATGCAGACCCAGTTGATTGCCTAAAACCAAATGAAACATTGGGAAATCCTATCTATGAAGGAATATATTCAGAACCATTGTATGGTATTGCTGGTACCATACTTGTTGGACCCCAGGTTAGAAGTAGCTTTTACTGATTGATACAGTTTAACTTGAGGTGATTCGTAACGTCTGTAATTCGTACTCGTACAGGCCGAGACCATTAAACGAGGCTACACAATGGAGAAATTCCCACGCGATCGTTTATCATTTAAAGAAAAAATCGGTGATGGACAATTTGGCGAGGTTTACATAGCACTGGCAGATATAAGTGGCTGGAGTGCTCCTTTCGGTGAAGACTACGCTGGAAAGACGAAAATCACTGTAGCTGTGAAAACTTTAAAATGTAGAAATAAAATCTATTTTGTTTGCTTCTTTGAAATTGTTGAAATATTTGATCACGTGCTATTTTGTTCTAGGTGACGTAGAAAAGGATGCAAAGACAGATTTTTTCAAGGAAGTAAGAGTAATGTCTAGATTACAACATGAAAACGTTGTACGACTTTTGGCCGTATGTCGAGATGATCCTATATGTATGATTGTTGAATACATGGAAAATGGCGATCTAAATCAGTTTCTTAAATGTCACGTGTTAGAAGATGAAAATGATGTCATGATTTATGCCAATACAAAGCAACCAATCAGTTACGAAGAGTTAATGTATATTGCGTCGCAGGTTGCCTCTGGCATGAAGTATTTTGCTGCTATGAATTTTGTCCATCGTGACTTGGCTGCAAGAAATTGTTTGGTTGGTGAAAATTTGACCGTGAAATTGGCTGATTTTGGAATGTCGAGATTATTGTATTCCAAACATTATTATCGTGTACAAGGACGTGTTATGTTGCCTATAAGATGGATGGCACCTGAGAGTATATTCCAAGGTTGCTTGGTTCGATGAGTTTTTTATATTTCGTCCAATGAAATGAAACCATTTTAACATCTTTCATTTGTAGGTCGTTTTACAACACAGACTGATGTGTGGTCGTTCGGTATAACATTATGGGAGATCTTTACTCTAGCACAACAATTTCCATATCCGAATTTATCTGATGAACAGGTAATCGCCAACTCAAAAAGCGCATTTACTCAAGGTGATATTGGAGTCGAGTATAATGAAAAACCTGACGTATGTACACAAGATATGTTTGACATGATGAGGTCATGTTGGACCAGTAATCCAACACAAAGACCTAGTTTTGATACGTTGCATGAGTTTATAATGACGAAGGTAGGATCCACAAATTCTGCCATCGTTTGAAAAGATTACTATGAGTCTATGATTGTGATAAACTTTAGTATATTTTTGTTTCGGATGATTTCTAAACGTTTTTCGTGAGATTTGTTGAAAACAGTTGTGGTCTATTTTTAAAACAGTTTTTGTACTTTTTTCGAAAGCATTGATGTCTTTTATAGTTGTGTTTATATATATATACATATGTTAGCATGTTTTGTACTTGTATTTTTATGTTTTTGAAGGTTTTTACGCGTATAATAAAGGAAAACTAATTTGCTATTGCTGAAATTTTGAAATTGGCAAGTTTATATTCGTGCAAAAACTGCCTGCGAAATGTCAAAACACATTTTATCATTCCGGATGTTTTGTCGTTTTGTGAATGAAGGTTGTATTGTGCGCATGTCCTCTGCGTGTAGACATTAATTACCGACATTGCGATGATTACTCCGGATACGTCATAATGAGACCGTGTCACGTGTGAGATAAAAGTCGCGCTGATGGTTGTGGAAGTAAACAAGATGATGTAGAGAAAGTAGACAAGGTACGATAGGAAGTCGCGTGAAAAATTAACAAAAATTTAAACAACATGACTGAGAATGGAGAGAATTCAACAAACGGTCATTGTTCAGACGAACTTCAACAATTAACCACGTGCGTAAATTGCAACACTTCGTTCGCTGTTGTTGATAACACATGGCAGACTTGTAAAGCGAGAGCTTTAGAAAAGAAACTTGCTTTGATCGCCGGTAAAGCGGCCTTTGACCTCGAGGCATATGTGTTCAAACAGGTTTTACCTGCGAATCTAGTTCGTCCTCATATATTTCCTCGCACTATCGATGAGATGACCAGTTACATCGAGAATTGCAGTACGGAAGCCGAAAGAGAGAATATGAGAACATCTCGTGCGAAATGGAATGAATTACGTTCAAGAATAAACTGGACTGTTGTTCACGAGCAAGTGTTGGCGAGCGCAAAACAAAGTTATTTTATGATAAAACCGCCGTCAGATATGGTGAAGGAAATCAACGCGAACAAACGAACTAAGCAAGATTTAATTCTTGCATTTCGAACTGCGTTGCCTGTACATTTAAGACCGGGGGGTGATGAGTTTGTCGAAATTATTGATAAACTAAATCTTATATAATGACTTTGTTGTTTTTTGATATTAGTGTGACTCTAGAAGTTTTTGAATATTATCATAGTCTGAGATAAATCATGACGCCCGCCACGTCTGTCTGCGGTAATGTTTGTTTGATTATGTGTGCAATGAAACATGTATGTAAATCAATTTCCTTAATTGTTTGTTCCGGATTCCCCCCCTGTATGAATGTATATCCCTGGATACGTACTTTCCCCAAGCAAATTATCACGAGGCATCTTTCGTGCCGTCTGAAGGTTTTGTTGATTAGATATGATGCTGTAATTTCGTGATACATCTGGCTGGTGAGGATGGGCGAGGCTCAAATCATGTTTTTATGAAACGTTAACATGAACATTTAATGTTCAACATGCATTTGAAAGCAACAATGTCTTGAGCTTCTTTCTTGATTGACAAGACATTGTTTTAATGGGAATAAATTTTTATCATTCTTAAAAACGACAAGGATTGAGTTCGGTTATCTTTTCCGTTCGTGTAAGGTAAACTTCTTCCCGTCCAAAAACACAAAGGTCTTGGAAACGAGGTTAAAGGTATAGGTGCTGCTGGGAAGGTTCGTAATTAGTGACGTCATAAATGAAAAACCTGTAACAGAACATTTGTCTGGAACATATTATAGTGCCAGTGTGCGTCAAAGTAAATTCAAGTGTGTTCGAGTTCATTTTATTTCTAGGGTGAAAATGAGTGTGAAATGCTCATCGTTGACGACATCAGATCCTTATCATATTCCTGGGTTAGTAAGTTTGTGTAATTTCGTGGTGTCGTGATGTCTTTGTTTTAAGCAAATAATAATGAGCATCGTCACACTGTTGCTTAGTACAACACACTAATCTGTAAACAAAACATTTAACGCAAGAGAACTTTACTTACCTAGACCTTCCGTCGTATGCCTTTTTGATGACGAAGCTGTATTTTGTTTGACAAAGGTTTAATAAGATGTCTACAGACTGCCAAAATCTTTGTAATGTACTCTTTCGATATCAACATTTTAGCCGTCTAAAAACGAACGTGTGTAAGGTCGTGAACCATATAGAGGTTTCGCTAATTGTCGTCTCGTTTTGTCTCTAAAAAGCCATTTATTCTCCGTTCCCGTCGGTACCTACAAATTACAATCAATGCAAACTTTTTATTAACGTACCGTTGGTTATCAAACACAATCCGCCATCATTCAACGAAAAGTTAACGTTATCATAAATTGATTGAAACAATATAAATATAATTTATGTTTAATTTAACCATTATTCATGTTTTAGTTATATAGGATATTGTCCTCAATTGAAGTATCAAATCGGTGAAACATTTGGAAGAACAACATCTCAGTTGCTAAATGATTCTCGTATAGCTTCTTCCAAACATCCAGTTCTTTCCGCTCTTCACCACGAACCTTCTCTGGATAAAAGACAACAATTAATTTCACAACGTGGGGCGAGACTTGGGGACCAAAAACTTGTTGATAATATGGTTCCTGGCTATACAGGTAAAATAAAGTTAAATACAGGTTAAATACTATCGATTACTGTAATCACCTATAAAACGTAAAATTCCATTTCAGGTTTTATTCCTAGAAGCGAGCATCACTTTGGTAAAAGGTACGCCGATACAAGCCTCAATGCTGTGGCGAATTTTGAAAATGAACAAGAAAATAATAGACGTCGTTCCCAAGATTTACAAACAATTCAAGAGTTGCAGTCTGGTGCAAGCATTCCTTTTGATCAACTGAATGAAAAAACGATAAACAAGGCTCAACATAAGACTCCATTGAAAAGTATTCGTCAGCATCCTGCTTTTATTACTCAAGAATAGCACCTCAAAATTTGTTATCACCAATCGCCATGAGCAACGAGAATCCTAAAAAATATTTCATGTCAGGATATACAGGATTTGTTCCTCGCGCTAGGGGTAAACGATGCGATTACTGTTGAATGGAATTGTTTGAATTTTCTGCTAATTTTTCAACGTACATCTTTAGGTTTTATTGGCTGTAGTTATCCCAGAATAACCAATAAAGGATTATGTTATTATACTGATGAATGTGAGCGAATGAAAGATAGCGAGTTCAAACCAGTGATGGTCGATCGTGGAATTGTAAGAAAAATTGAGAGCAAACCCCTTTATCTAAAAGATACAGGAATGGTACCACATTACACTGGTCATGTGCCAGGTAAGTTTTATATTTAATTAAAAAAAAGCGTGTTTTGAGCAGATTAACGGACCACAATCCATTCATGTATGATTTGTAGATAAAGTTAAGTTGAGAATGTTCTCTTCAAACTATTGATGAAATGACTTTTTTAATAAATATGTGTAGGTGAGAAGTTTCGTTATGGTCAAACGTTTGGATTTAGTACCAAGAATGCTCGTAAACTTCTTGAAGTCAGCTAGAGGACGTGCTACATGAAGTATTAAATTATTATAAATATTTTTTATCTATATACAATGTTTTCACCTTTCACTACAAACTGAACTTATCACAACATTTTCCTTAAATATAACATTACGTCATTATAGAACACAACTGTTCGTCACGTTTTACATTGCTCCCTCACCCCCCCGGTGAAAGTAAATGTTAATCTTCTTCTTGTAGTAACAAGTACGGGTTAAACATTTGAAGGGAATTATTTGTGTCACTGTCTTCATCCGTATCTTCAGAGGATTCCCTCTCAAGTTCACATTGTGTACAATTTTCGTTTAGTCTCCACTGTTTTAAATCACTAAATTGTTGTTGTAATTTTGCTATTTCTTTTGTTTCCGGATGATCTTTCCACTCATCTATAAACAAAACATTCATCGTTGAAAATTTGCCTTCATTTACATTTAAGAGTTGTTATAGCGTTTCTGTGTCGTTAAAAAGATCAACCTTATGAAAACGATGTGGAAACGCTATGAAAACGATATGGAAACGCTATGGAAACTATATAAAAACGATATGAAAACGCCACGAAAACGCTAAAAGCGCAGGTAGCGCGTAAGCGAGGCTTTCGTTAAAGATTTTGTCAATGATTTATTTCAATCTCACCTTGCTTTGAAAAGAATCCAGGAGGATACAAACACATGACTATTTTCCCCTGTGTTGCCAATCGTAATAAACTGTTCGCTACAAAATAATGATGAACTATTCAACGACGACGATGATTTACAAAATTACAAGTGAATTGAAATTATAAACCTGCACGATATGTATCTGGTCTGCCCGCTTTGGCTGTACGAAATCCACGTTGCTCTGCCCAAGCTGAAGAACAAGGTAAAAATATAGTTTGCCATCAATATTTCATTCAATAATCCATCATTACCACTTACCGTCGCAAATATCCCATGCTGACCATTCTATATCCTTAGGTATTGACTCGTCATCTTCAAGTTGAGCGATTTTGGGATGAACAAGATTTAAGGTGTTCTCCAAAGGTATGCAAGCCGCCATATAACCGACAACGGAATATGGTTCTCGCACTTGAGCAATCGGATAGGTACCCGACAGGATCTAGAGGTATATATGGATACATGAAAAGGTTACTAATAGTGATTTAAAAAAGATACCAAACCAGGTTGTACACATGCTCTATAGACAAGATTAATTTGACGCCATACAAACCTGAAGTCTTCTATCAACAAGAGATGGAAAAACTAAACCTGGGGAATCACAAAGACGAACGTTTGGCGTTAAAAATATCGTCTGGAAATGTTTGGTATGACCTGGAGTTCTTGAGCAACTAACCACCTACAATAATAGTTACGAAAAAAATATCGGATTTTAATGAAAATGTTTATTGCAATGGAGGTGAAAGAGTCATCTTACCTTTTTACCAACAAGACCGTTAAGTAATGATGATTTTCCAACATTGGGATGACCTAAACAAGACAGGAGACAATCTTCACGCGATCATTCATATGATGTAAGGTACGATGATATAGCAGCAGACCTACTAATCCTATGGTTAAAATTCCTTCTTGTTTTTCAACATCTTCATATGTTGAAGAATCACCTAAACACCACAAGATGTTTCACTTGGGAATGATAATTTTTCATCAATTATCTATTGTTAAAAACATGTTAGAAGACCTTCATCCTCGTCAGAGCTTAACATTTCGTCGTAAGTTACACCACCATTGCTCTCATTTTCAATGTGACTTAGCCAATCCTTCAAATTTACTGTGAAAAAAAGTTCTTTGTCAAAACGCAGTGATGCTTTTAAAATATAGACAATGACTTTTAAAACCTTTTCCATCCACAATTTTTGTGCAAATGCTATGTAACTCCAATGGTCCTATAGGCATGAATGATTTTTTCTTTTTTCTACCCAAATGTTTTTTTACTGCAATATGATGATGAAATGAATGATTTAGGTACATAGTTAAATTTGAAAAGGTTCTTCCTCCAAACACCTTCAACTACACAACTTTCATTGTAAGAACCTGTGAATACTAACAATCATCTAGGGAAAAATACCTTTTGTTTCTAATTGACGTATTTCTTCAGGATCTTTGGGAAAAGAAGTGAAACATACAATATGTAGGTGAGGAAACTTCTCTTGAAAATAACATTTCCATGAAACTACCACTTCCGGTGTGACTAAATCAATCTAAACATGTTGCAAGAATAGTGAGGTTATCATTAAGTGTTTTAGACTTTCATTCGAAATAAAGCAACTGGATATACCTTATTTAAAACAAGAACAATGTCTTTTTTTAATTCATCTCGAACATATGTGTAGAGGGTTGGTGAAAAATGAATTACCTAAATTGATTGGTTGCTTTGTTATGATTATATTGCATCGTTTACATGAATGAATGAATAGGCTTTGTACTAATACTTACAGGATACCGTACATCAGTTATTATTAGTACAATGTCTGAGACCTCCAAGACCCTCCATAACTGTCTCCATGTCTAGTGACAGAATATTTACGAAATAATGTTATCATGTACATCTGATGATACATTTGACATTTTCATGATATTGTTTTACTTCTAAATTCATCTCAAAGTAACTGAGTTGAGAACCCAAATTTTCCTTCTTTATATCATCAACATATTTTATGAACATTTTTTCTTCATTTTTCTCCACTTCATGTTTGCTCATTGTATAACTCCATCGAGGTCTTTTGGGCATGTCCAAAACTTTATAAAAATTACTTAGACATTTGAAACATGTAAGTACTCCATAAATGAATGTAACTATCAACAATCAAAAACAACCTCCAACAATACACATCAACAGTTAAAATACGATAAATATATATGTCCTCACCAGTTCCAGGTTTGTAGATTTCCTCAAGAGTAATTTCAAGTTGTTTCTATAAAATGAAAAAATATCTACGTATCTTCTAGCATTGGTGATACAAAAATATAAAACTTTTCATTAATAAGGAAAACCTTCTCAAATCGAATAATTGGCATTCTGGCTTTTCTTTTTCTTTCTTCAATTTCATCATTGCTTTCAGTTTGAAAAAACAATTTGTACCTAGATAAATAAGAAAATTATAAGAATCAAGTGTGATTGTTATCATTGTGCTGTAATCTTTAATGTAATACCTGTCTGGATCGTGGTTGCGTTTACTATTTACACTTGACGTTGGAACAGAATTTTCACCAGAATCCTCATTAGAATCACTTACGACTGGTGAATGAGAACACTTTTCTGCTCTTTTTTGAGCCCCTGTGTAATAAATAGTAAATAAAAGTAAAGATAGACAATCATTAGACATACCCCACACAATTTTTTAAACGAGCAATATATATTTCTTTTTGCACGAAGAAGTTTAATCACACCTGGCTGTTTGTCGGTATAATGACGTTTCTTTTTCAGCTGTTCTTTTTTTTGTTTTGCACTAAAAGCTTTTTTTCTGGGCATACTGGACGAACGACACTTTTTTGTCTTGTCACTTACATTGCGTAATATTATTTTATAGCAACTTTTGGGCGATGAGAAAATAATATGGAATAGTGAACGATGAAAGTCGGAGTGCTTCGGAGTATTAAGAGAATCGGGTCAGTGAGTAAAATAGAAGAAAATGTATTTCATCTTTTTGGATCAGTGATTAGTCGGGATGTAATTATCTGATCCGTAAGTTTTTAGCCATCAGAATTTCATTAAATTGATTTTGTAAAAAAAGAGTTGTCTGATATAACATGAAGCATATTCCGAATAAAAGACTCATGTTTAAATCCTGTTTTTGGTACATGCCTCCCGATACCCCGAGAGAGTTTAGCACTAGAGCGTCTCATGTTAATTAAGGGAACCAGATGATCCTTGTTTGCCATGAAGCCCATGGATGGTTTGCTCGTGATACATGAGAAACAGTAAATGAGAGAGTTCAATCAGAAAGATATAAACCAATAAAAATTGTATAAATCATGATTAAGGTTGTCTTAAATTATAAGTGTCATAAAAAGGGACAGTTTCAGAAGAATTTAATTGAAGCAAAAAAACCCCGTTTTCGGTCCATGCTTCCCGATACCTTCTTAAGCGTAAGGCACTAGGAACGCTGCATGTTAACGTTTCGGTAGGAGATTTCGGCCCCTCCACGCTATCCTACTTGGGAGATGCAATAGCAAGCTTCCGCCCATCAGACCCCGAGATCACCTGCGATAGGCTTTGCTCGGGGTACGCAGGGAGAGTGCGGTCGCGACCCGAAACGTCTGGACCCCTAAGCCACTGCATACATATCGCACCCGGCTTCCACTGCTAGTTGACATCTACTATCTATATATTTAGCTTTATATTTATATACATAAACTCAAAGGCCTTACGAAAGTTGTGGTATTATTAAAGTTACTACTGCGCATGCCCAGACAATTTCCTTAATAATTTGCGACTAAGTGAGCTAATTGCCACAAATGTAGTGCAAGTACATAGGGTTAGTCGTGGCCATGCGCATGCGCAGATGATTTCTCTATTAAATTGTTATTAAGCATGCTATTTACTTTAAAATCGGTGCCAGTAGATGCATTTTGTCGTTGCCATGACCATGAACTTGGGAAGCTGGTCAAGTCGACTGCGCATGCTTGAGCATAATGCGCATGCGCAGATGATTTATCTGAAAATTTGTGTCTGAGCGAGCTAATTACTCTATAATAGGTACTAGTACATACATTTGGTCGTTGTCATGTCCATAAACTTGGAGATTTAGTGAGAGATTTACAAATTCATCATCAGACTGTCACCATTTGATTTCACTTTCTCACAATCACCTAATCCCTTTCATCCAATTCGCACACGTACTTCCGTTGAAATGATGTAAAGCACATATAAGTAGAGCGTCTGTTGGCTTGTAAATATAGTCTGATGATGGATTTTTAACAAATTCAAAATATTACTTTGCAAGTAAAATTTCTTGTTTCTTTCTCAAATATTGAGTTAAACATTAGTCTTTTATTCGGAGTATGCTTCATATTATATTAGACAACGAGTGTCTGAATTTTTGTGGACGGCAATGACCGTGTGGAAGATGGAAACATGTATTGTTTGGCTAGGCTCAACCTGTCGTCTCAATTACTGAAATTCTTTATTGAACAAGTTATTTCGTTTAGAAAAAACTATTTATTGGGTTCTGTAACGGTTAAAAAATATCAATGAACATATAGGTTTTTGATGGAGCATTCATTAAATCCTGACACTCAAGAGAATGATGAAATTCATTCGGATTCAGAAGGTATGAATAAACAGATTCTCTCAAACTATCTCTTTAAGAATTTGTAAGGAGAATTTCGACTTTATCTATTTTCTAAAATTTTACTTTGTCAATTGGTTTGGATGGAATGTATATTGTACATAAAATGACGTTATTTTGTACATAATTTGTTGAATTATTGTGTTCCGAAATATTATGTGAACATAGATAAAAATGTAATGAATCATGTTGGTCAGGTCAGATACCTGTAGTACAGACGTCCTTGGATGTTCTAAGCAATATCGCTTGTGAAGATGAAAATTTTGATGGAACAAATCATGAAGTTAATTCAAATGTGCAGAGTCAGAGCTGTGATGTTGGAACATGTGACGATGCCAGTATTGAAACCAGCACAAATCATGTTATTTCTGCTGAATATTTTGAAGAATATCGCTCACCAGATAGTGATGCGAATATTGAAGTTGATCAAGGTAAAAGAAACACTTATAGCATAAATTTATAGGTAGAAATATTCTTAGTATGTGCTGTCGCCATGTTCTGAAGAATTTACAGATTTGATAAAATATTTTTAGTGACACATGAATATGAAAGATTCAGAAACAAATTTCATAGAATGTTTTCTCATGAAATTTTGCACAATGCAGAACACGAGTTGTACTAAGTGATAACAACTAATGAGGTTGCATGATCTATATTTTATTTTCTGTTACTGAAAATTAGAACAAATGTTTGTTAAAATGATGGTGTAATATTGACCTTATAATTATATAAAGGATTTTTAATGATTGTTTTGTGTAGGATAGCCCATGTAAAGGTTCTATACAGTATTGCGAGGCCCCAAAATCTTTTGAAATACTCCATGAGATTTAATGTGATACATCTTTTGCCATGTACGGTTATTTAATCATTATGCTTTACTTGAAATATGGCTTCTATTTATTTTTAGACACTTCATGTGAAAGTGTATTGCGTAAGAGCATAAGAGCTCGAAGACCTAGAAAAATGTCACCTGGAAGTAGCGAATCAAGCGTTGTAAACAAGAAACCTAGAATGAGCAGATATTCAAAAAGGGCAAAGACAAAAAATGTTCCATTTAAATGTGATCTATGTGGCTCAAGTCATATAACAGACCCTTCTCGACGTGGTAATAGACTTCGGCTATCAATGCATGCACCAAGTCCGAGACATAAACTGGACCCAGAAACAGGAAAGATGCTTACTTTATGTAATGCTTGTGGTAAGTACTTTCTTATGTTTTAATGTTTTTAAAAAATCTTTATTTAAAAATATGATCTAACAATGCAATATAATATTTGATTTGTTATCTCAACTTAATACAATAATTTTCTTGTAGGTTTGTCATTTAACAGAACAAAAGTGCGGAGACCACAAGCTATTTGTGATCCAGAAGCAAAGAATGCTTATCTTGTAGAAGCTCAACAATTTGCTTCCTCATTGGCAGAAGGTCTTAATGACCAAGATGGTGAGTACTTGTTTGTAGATGTAGATTGTCCAGCTTAGTAGAGTCATGAGAAGGACTGTTGTTGTTGATGTTGACTGATGTTTTGACAACCTTAGCGATAGTCGTCTTCACAGTCAAAAAATGACTACCGCTAAGGTTGTCGAAACGTGAGTCAACATCAACATAAACAGTCCTTCTCAGGACTATACCAACCTGGACGATCTACATCTACAAACATGTAACGATACTCCCGGGTTCAAACCATTTACTTTATGGTGAGTCTAACTATTATTTATAGCTTTTCAAGTGTATGAAAGATGTAAATGTATATTTACAAAGATGTTTATACCTATATTTACAGCTGCAAGACTGTATTGTCCTCAGTTTAAAACAAGCTCTTGTGGTTGTTTGCAAAAATACATATTGGCTGAAGGTGTGGTCAAAATGTCTCTCTAGTCACATTTATATGATTTTACTGCTCTATGACATTTTTCACAATGACTGTACTTTAACATCGAGTAAAGTTATGTTGTCATACTGTACTCTAACATCAAATATAGCTACGTTGTCATACTGTACTCTAACATTAAATATAGCCACGTTGTCATACTGTACTTTAACATTAAATATAGCTACGTTGTCATACTGTACTTTAACATTAAATATAGCTACGTTGTCATACTGTACTTTAACATTAAATATAGCTACGTTGTCATACTGTACTCTAACATTAAATATAGCTACGTTGTCATACTGTACTCTAACATCAAATATAGCTACGTTGTCATACTTTACTTTAACATTAAATATAGCTACGTTGTCATACTGTACTTTAACATTAAATATAGCTACGTTGTCATACTGTACTTTAACATGAAATATAGCTACGTTGTCATACTGTACTCTAACATTAAATATAGCTACGTTGTCATACTTTACTCTAAAATTAAATATAGCTACGTTGTCATACTGTACTTTAACATTAAATATAGCTACGTTGTCATACTGTACTTTAACATTAAATATAGCTACGTTGTCATACTGTACTCTAACATTAAATATAGCTACGTTGTCATACTGTACTCTAACATTAAATATAGCTACGTTGTCATACTGTACTTTAACATTAAATATAGCTACGTTGTCATACTGTACTCTAACATTAAATATAGCTACGTTGTCATACTGTACTTTAACATTAAATATAGCTACGTTGTCATACTGTACTCTAACATTAAATATAGCTACGTTGTCATACTGTACTTTAACATTAAATATAGCTACGTTGTCATACTGTACTCTAACATTAAATATAGCTACGTTGTCATACTGTACTCTAACATTAAATATAGCTACGTTGTCATACTGTACTCTAACATTAAATATAGCTACGTTGTCATACTGTACTTTAACATTAAATATAGCTACGTTGTCATACTGTACTCTAACATTAAATATAGCTACGTTGTCATACTGTACTTTAACATTAAATATAGCTACGTTGTCATACTGTACTTTAACATTAAATATAGCTACGTTGTCATACTGTACTCTAACATTAAATATAGCTACGTTGTCATACTGTACTCTAACATTAAATATAGCTACGTTGTCATACTGTACTTTAACATTAAATATAGCTACGTTGTCATACTGTACTTTAACATTAAATATAGCTACGTTGTCATACTGTACTCTAACATTAAATATAGCTACGTTGTCATACTGTACTCTAACATTAAATATAGCTACGTTGTCATACTGTACTTTAACATTAAATATAGCTACGTTGTCATACTGTACTCTAACATTAAATATAGCTACGTTGTCATACTGTACTTTAACATTAAATATAGCTACGTTGTCATACTGTACTCTAACATAAATATAGCTACGTTGTCATACTGTACTTTAACATTAAATATAGCTACGTTGTCATACTGTACTCTAACATTAAATATAGCTACGTTGTCATACTGTACTCTAACATTAAATATAGCTACGTTGTCATACTGTACTCTAACATTAAATATAGCTACGTTGTCATACTGTACTTTAACATTAAATATAGCTACGTTGTCATACTGTACTCTAACATTAAATATAGCTACGTTGTCATACTGTACTTTAACATTAAATATAGCTACGTTGTCATACTGTACTTTAACATTAAATATAGCTACGTTGTCATACTGTACTCTAACATTAAATATAGCTACGTTGTCATACTGTACTTTAACATCAAATATAGCTACGTTGTCATACTGTACTTTAACATCAAATATAGCTACGTTGTCATACTGTACTTTAACATCAAATATAGCTACGTTGTCATACTGTACTCTAACATTAAATATAGCTACGTTGTCATACTGTACTTTAACATCAAATATAGCTACGTTGTCATACTGTACTTTAACATCAAATATAGCTACGTTGTCATACTGTACTTTAACATTAAATATAGCTACGTTGTCATACTGTACTCTAACATTAAATATAGCTACGTTGTCATACTGTACTTTAACATTAAATATAGCTACGTTGTCATACTGTACTTTAACATTAAATATAGCTACGTTGTCATACTGTACTTTAACATTAAATATAGCTACGTTGTCATACTGTACTCTAACATTAAATATAGCTACGTTGTCATACTGTACTTTAACATTAAATATAGCTACGTTGTCATACTGTACTTTAACATCGAGTAAAGTTACGTTGTCATACTGTACTCTAACATCAAATATAGCTACGTTGTCATACTGTACTCTAACATTAAATATAGCTACGTTGTCATACTGTACTTTAACATTAAATATAGCTACGTTGTCATACTGTACTTTAACATTAAATATAGCTACGTTGTCATACTGTACTCTAACATTAAATATAGCTACGTTGTCATACTGTACTTTAACATTAAATATAGCTACGTTGTCATACTGTACTTTAACATTAAATATAGCTACGTTGTCATACTGTACTTTAACATTAAATATAGCTACGTTGTCATACTGTACTTTAACATTAAATATAGCTACGTTGTCATACTGTACTTTAACATGAAATATAGCTACGTTGTCATACTGTACTTTAACATTAAATATAGCTACGTTGTCATACTGTACTTTAACATCAAATATAGCTACGTTGTCATACTGTACTCTAACATTAAATATAGCTACGTTGTCATACTGTACTTTAACATTAAATATAGCTACGTTGTCATACTGTACTTTAACATTAAATATAGCTACGTTGTCATACTGTACTCTAACATCAAATATAGCTACGTTGTCATACTGTACTCTAACATTAAATATAGCTACGTTGTCATACTGTACTCTAACATTAAATATAGCTACGTTGTCATACTGTACTTTAACATGAAATATAGCTACGTTGTCATACTGTACTTTAACATTAAATATAGCTACGTTGTCATACTGTACTCTAACATTAAATATAGCTACGTTGTCATACTGTACTTTAACATTAAATATAGCTACGTTGTCATACTGTACTCTAACATTAAATATAGCTACGTTGTCATACTGTACTCTAACATTAAATATAGCTACATTTTCATACTATACTAACATTAAATATAGCTACGTTGTCATACTGTACTCTAACATTAAATATAGCTACGTTGTCATACTTAACTCCAACATCAAATATAGCTACATTTTCATACTATACTCTAACATGAAATATAGCTACGTTGTCATACTGTACTCTAACATCAAGGATGGTTACCCAGTCGTATTGTTTGTTCTTCAAGTGTATTTTGTCTTACCTCTACCTTGCTATTTAATCCGTTGTGTAACATCGAGTTGAATTTTCTTCAGGCAATTTGGACGAGTCTCGTCAACGAGCGCTTAAGTTGGTAGAACTACTAAAGCAGTCAAAGGTTCTTTCCAAACAGAAATGTTATCAAACTGAAGAAAGTTCTACACTTTCACCTGAGAAGAAAGGAAAGAAGTAATGTTCATATTGATGTCCCTTGAACATGACCTTTTTTTGACAAAACTTGTCCTACTTTTAGAGGGCATTTTTAGAGACTTGGTGGTAGGCTGTTGAAGATTGGATGGTGAGATTTATTGGGTGGTGAGGTTGTTGGGGATTGGGTGGTGAGGTTGTTGGGGATTGGGTGGTGAGGTTGTTGTAGATTGGGTAGTGAGGTTGTTGGTGATTGGGTGGTAGGTTGTTGGAGATTGGGTGTTAGGTTGTTTGTGATTGGGTGGTAAGTTTTTGGAGATTGGGTGGTAGGTTTTTGGAGATTGGGTGGTAGGTTGTTGGAGATTGGGTGTTAGGTTGTTTGTGATTGGGTGGTAGGTTGTTGGAGATTGTGTGGTAGGTTTTTGGAGATTGTGTGTTAGGTTGTTGGGAATTTGGTGGTAGGTTTTTGGAGATTGGGTGGTAGGTTGTTGGGGATTTGGTGGTAGGTTGTTGGAGATTGTGTGTTAGGTTGTTGGGGATTTGGTGATAGGTTGTTTGTGATTGGGTGGTAGGTTGTTGGAGATGTTAGGTTGTTAGGGATTGGGTGGTAGGTTGTTAGGATTAAGTTGTTTGTGATTGAGTGGCAGGTTGTTTGTGATGGGTGGCAGGTTATTAGGATTAGGTGGTAGGTTGTTAGGATTGGGTGGCAGGTTGTTAGGATTGGGTGGCAAGTTGTTTGTGATTGGGTGGTAGGTTGTTAGGGATTGGGTGGTAGGTTGGATGGTGGTAGGTTGTTAGGATCAGGTGGTAGGTTGTTTGTGATTAGGTTTGATGGGTGGTAGGTTGTTTGTGATTGGGTGGTAGGTTGTTAGGGATTGGGTGGTAGGTTGTTAGGATTGGGTGGTAGGTTGTTAGGGATTGGGTGGTAAGTTGTTTGTGATTGGGTGGTAGGTTGTTAGGGATGGGTGGCAGGTTGTTAGGATTGGGTGGCAGGTTGTTAGGATCGGGTGGTAGGTTGTTTGTGATTGGGTGGTAGGTTGTTTGTGATTGGGTGGTAGGTTGTTTGTGATTGGGTGGTAGGTTGTTTGTGATTGGGTGGTAGGTTGTTGGTGATTGGGTGGTAGGTTTTTGGTGAGTGGGTGGTAGGTTGTTGGAGATTGGGTGTTAGGTTGTTAGGGATTGGGTGGTAGGTTGTTGGGGATTGGGTGTTAGGTTGTTGGAGATTGGGTGTTAGGTTGTTTGTGATTGGGTGGTGGATTGTTTGAGTGCGATATGCTGATATTTATATGAGAGAAATTTGCTGATGGCTAAAACTCATATTAAAGAAAGTGATGTTGAATCTATGTTATATATACATTCAAATGTTCATATTTTTTCTTGTAAGAGTTGCTTTGTGCTCGTAGTTTGCATAAATACGTCATGTAATGATTCTTTTAGAGGGAAAGGCATTGGGCTTGGAAATGGCCAAAGAAAGTCAAAAGCCTTTGAAGATTTCATTTTAGAACAACGTGTTTATCTCCGGGAAGAACTAAAATTATGTGAACAAGCCACTCAAAGGGTTCTTTGCTATTCCAATAATTTCTTACATAAGAGATTAAAAACTGACCCATCGGTAAGTGTCTAGATAAGGTTTTTAATTGGTGGGGAGATGTTAAAGGTGGTGTTTTAAAGGGCTAGAGGGGTGTGTTTTGCAATGTAATTTTATCATGTGTATTTTTAAGAAACCATTGCGTGTACAAAGGCAGAAAGGTCAAGCAGCTCTTGGAAAGTTGAAGTCAATTGAAGAACTTCAGAACGAGACATGTTGCGTGGATAAATGTGTTAATGTAAGTCATTTTCATAATGCATTGGCATTAGCTTCTCCTGATTTTTTAATCGTGCTCTACGTAAGCTGGCTTGCCTCACTGTATGATATGTCTGTATGCATATGAACAGCTAAATATTTTGTTGCGTTTAGATTGCTAGCACTCATAGCAAATTACTACAACAATGGCGCGAACGGTCATCAAAAGGACAAGCTGAAGCTCGCCGAGTTTTAGCCGAAATGTTGACACCGTCTGGGGGTGCACGATCTAACTGTTATAGATTCATATCTTGGGTGACTGGTTGCAGCCATAGTACTATCGGTCGTGTCAACGAACAGATGAAGAAAACAGGCGAGCTATGACTTAGATAAAATTTGTCTCAAAGCAAACAATAAACTATCTTTTGGAGGTCAGTTATGTCTTTTTAACTTCTTGTTGTTATATCTATTCAGGAGGAGACCGTGAGCCGCCTGCGCATGGGCTGATCACGTGGTGGAAGGAACACCCAAAACCAAAGAAAACGAAGGCAAAGCCAGCTTTGCAAAATACATCGCATACTGTTCAGATTCAAAACTTTACTAATTCTCAAATCCAAGCGTTGCACCAGCTGGGTATTTTACCCACAACAATGTTGTCAGGACATAATCCTCAGCATGTTTTAACCATCAATACACCTCTTGGAGCAAATGGACCTGCAACAACTCAGGCACAAACCTCAAATAGAACACTGGTGCTTACTCCTACACAACATACACAGCTACAAATTCAGCAATTGCAACAACAGCAGCAACAATTACAACTTCAGACATTGCAACTTCAGCAACAACTACAACAGCAGTTGCAGCAAGAACAGCAACATCTTTCAAGTAATCCTAATGATCAAAACCAGACGATTATTCAAATTCCAAGTCAAGTCGTATCAACACCCGAAGGATCTTGTCTAACAATAGCACAATCTCACGAATTTCCTGCTGGATCTTTCACCTCTACCCTGAATCCCACCTCCCAAACTCAAGGTATTATGAACAGTAATCCAAGCAGTAATTCACAGACAACAGCCATTAGTACGGAAACATTTTTGACATCTGATACAATACAAATCCTCAGTTCAGGACAAATGCAGTCAGTATTACCACATGTTGTAACATTACAATGTTCTAATGAGGCAAATACAACACAAGCTTTACCTGTATCGCTTATACATACTCAAACTAACTTATCAATGTAAATAGTGAAAACTTTTGAATGCGAAAGATGATTACTGTAATGTCTTAAAGCCTTAATTAAAAATAGTCATCAAAAAAACTTTTCAAACATTTGTCTTCTATGAACTTTCTTAACATTTCGAGATGACGTGGAACGGCAAAGTGTTTATTTCTTTGTAATTGATTACATCAATTTTTTGTCAATCAAATTCAAGAAAAATGTTGAAGAAACAAGTCAAGACAACATTTAAAATCAACGTTATTTAAGAATTGGTCGAAGGAAGGAATAGAATTTGTGTTTTGTTACGAGCAAGGTTATGGCGGTGAGGAATCCAGTCAAAAAATTGTGTCGTTTTTCACACACTTTTATGCGTGAAAATGCATAAACTATACAGTCTTTGGCATAAAGATGTGCGAAAATATTTAGACTATAGTCTTTGGCCTGAAAATGTGTGAAAATGTATGCAACATTTTCAAGCCAAAGACTATAGTTTTGAATTTTCACATATTTTCATAACAAAGACTATACATTTTTACACACTTTCACGCCAAAGACTATAGTCTTTGCATTTTTACACACTTTCATATCAAAGACTATAGTCTTTGCATTTTTACACACTTTCATATCAAAGACTATAGTCTTTGCATTTTTACACACTTTTAAGCAAAAGACTATAGTCTTTGCATTTTTACACACTTTTTACGAAAAGACTATAGTCTTTGCATTTTTACACACTTTCATATCAAAGACTATAGTCTTTGCATTTTTACACACTTTTAAGCAAAGACTATATCTTTATTTTTTACATCTCTTTACAAAAAGACTATAGTCTTTGCATTTTATTTTACACTTTTTTGCAAAAGACTATAGTCTTGTTTTACACACTTTACGCAAAAGACTATAGTCTTTGATTTTACATCTTTTTTTCAAAAAAAGACTATAGTCTTTTATTTTAT